>NC_053113.1:41474845-41802970 GCF_010015445.1 Perca fluviatilis
AACAGCGGAGGAAGCTTGGCCCTGATTTTAGTGCAGTGGAGGAGCCGGGGGGGCCCAAGGGACACTCAGGTTACCAGCATCGAATCCAGCAGTATTAGCAGGTCACAGTGAAATAACAGCCTGCCATCTGGAACCTATGTGGAAGCCATCCTAGCCTTGCAGCGTTCAATCACACTGGACTCAATTAAGTGTTATTTGTTCAGTTTTGTATTCACGTCTTCCTTTGCCTCCAGATCTTTCGTTCTCGTGCAGTAATGTATGCCCCCCCCCCCAAAAAGCTCTGTGTAAAATCCAGAGCGATGGCTAGAGTTTAGGTTCTCTCAGCAGGTCCTCTACTCTTTATGAGCTTTCCCATTAAACTTTAAGCATGTCCACCTCATGAGAGGTTTCAGGAGAGAGCAGCTTAAGTGCGGGGGATAAAGGCTTGTCTTTGTGCTGGAGCGATGCTCCCTGGTATGCCGGGTTAAGAGCGGCTATTTTTCGGTGGGGCTTCATGCTCATGACTCGATGTGGTCTTTCTTGACCCCACTTAAAAAGGAGACAATGAGCACACGTGAGTAGGTCCTTCCTCTTTTGAACCTCCATCTTCAGTCCTCAGGGAAAATGTTACTACAGCCAGGTATGCTATTCATCGTCCGTGTGCTATGAGACACGTTTTAAGATACATAAAGTTAAGTTCCTCTAAACCAGTCCTTCCCAAACTTGTTCATGTCAAGGACCTCTAAACTGACACAGATTGGACCAGGGACCCCCATCTGATAGGCTTTTTGCTTTTAGATGTTTTATTACAGGTTGTGTATGAAACCCATGACCAAAATACTGCAGTACATTATACATCCTCAGCCATTGTGTCACTTATGGATGGAATAACTGAAAATGAATTATTCCCCTTTTGGCTGAGGACCACCTACAACCCCCTTAAGGATCCCTGGGGGTCCACGGAGTTAGAATGGATCCATTCTACATGTGAAATCAGTATTAGTGTTTTGAAACATGACTTTGGTCCGAAGCAAACTTGGTCACTGCTCTGATAGCAATTCCAAATGTGGAGTACTTCAATTTCGAAATCGGTCTCAGTGGCTACATCAAGCCTGCAGTTATTACACTTTCAAAAAAGTAAATTTTAATGGCAGTTCCTGCCCACTTAACTCCTCACAAATTGGATGTGGTCTTCTCGAGTGGCAGTCTTCTTTCAGCAATGGTTGGATTTCTTACAAGCGAGGCAGAGGTTTGCTCGCAGGAATGCTTTCATCTTGTGGATGCAATTAGGAGCAGTATTGGGGTCTACTCTTAATCGGGGTCTATTATTGTGACTTCAGCGTGGGTTTCTGTTAGAAATGTGGTAGAAATAATGTAATGTAATGTCATGAATCCTAAAAAACAGAGAAATGTCAAAATGCATTAAAAAAGGAACAAGGTATGGAAAAACGGGCAATGCTGTGGTGTGAAACTGACATGGCTTTTAATTCAGTAGTTCGCATTTGCAGTTAGTATCCGATAATATCCATTCGCTTTCCCATCCTGAGTTCATCCCTGCTTTTCTAGTTTTGTTACCAAACTGGTATTCTCAAACTTCATTGGAAGTTGAGTTAGGGTACGTGTCCACAGGACCGCCATTTCCACGCTTCCCATTTGTTGTCTACATAAGCAGCCGTGCAATGCATTTGGTAGTGTCATGGCAACTTTCGAGCCATCACGGTTATAGGAGGGTGGAGCCTGTTTTCTTTGCTTGTTAGTGGTCATTGAAGAGAATTAAGTAACTGCTAGTGGCGAGCCCACCAAGCATCCAATGCTGGGAAGCGGAGAGATCCCTCCCATCAAAAAACGCCCAGTGGACACATATCGTCAGAGAACATGCTGGGCGATAGAAATGCAAGGAGTAGATATTTAGGAATGATTACAGGTTACTTTAATTGTAAGAGTTTAAAAAAAGAATAAAAACCAGATATAGTGTATGCGTTAATAAACAATGCTATGTAAAGCTTTTAGTTAGGATTGATATTTTAAAATGTCTTGAATTCACAGAGAATCAACAAGAAGACCCTAAACTGCACATAATTTAACAGCAGCCTTGGTTTACTGGAGATTGATCTCTTTCATGTAAAAAAATGAATTTGAATTTTTACTTTGCAGCAACTACCAACATTATGCGTAACTATTCAGTAAAGTTTTATCATTCAGATGTCATAGTTTGGTGCTTTTTAGGTTTCGTGCTTTCTCGCTTTTAACAACTTCATTGTGGCTCCAGAGGTCTAGTATGTTCTTTATGCAGGCAAAATATGCAAAAAGTGGAAGTAAAGGAAAGATGAAGCTCAGGAGGGAGAAAGGATGCCGCTATTCTAATGGCGTGGAGACAAAGTAGAGAGCATTATTGGTAGAGGATTATTGGTAGTGTAGTCCATACCAGTTTTAGCCCATGAGAAAATAAAATAGGCATTTTTAACCTGATGTATTCGCGCAGGCTATAAAGTTTTTATTTAGCTTATTTATTTTTGTAAAGGATGAGTGTTCATTTTAACGGTGTCTGTCACCTGCACCACAGTCAACACATGTCAGCTAAGTCAAAAAGAAATAAGAGGCTATGAGCTTCTATCTTATCTGTATTTACCTTTAGTGATGAGTGAGCACTGGTCAAAAATTGCCCGGTGTTTTGTGGCACGCTGTCAGCATGACAAGGTGCTGGTGGGGTGCCAAAGATGCCAAAGAGATACAGGCTGCACGATTGGCATTTTGAATCCTCTACTAAATATCCCCTGCTATCAGTGACAGGCCTCAACAGGAGAGTAGGCTTTTAATGGCCGTAGTGACACATCTCGGGAAAAAATTCCACAACAGGTGACACGGGGAGCGCTGCGGGTGGCTCCTGAGCACGCTGTCATTTCACAGTGCTTTCTCTTTGCACACGGATCACAGGATACCATCACTACTCAAATATAGATGTGTTAAAAATGTGTTAGGCTAAAAAAAAAAAAAACTGCATGAATCAAATCATGTTCTTATACTTATTAATGTAAATGGACTGTTTTTATACAGCGCTTGTCTAGTCTCAACAACTACTCAAAGCACTTTTACATAGTACAGGAACTCATATTCACACACTGTGGCCGAGGCTGCCGTACAAGGTGCCACCTGCTCATCAGATAAACACACACACACATTTACACTCTGATGCACAGCATCGGGGGCAACTCGGGGTTCAGTGTCTTGCCCAAGGACACTTTGACATGGGACTGCAAGGCCAAGGATCAAACCACCAACTTTCCAAATGGCAGGCGACTGCTCTACCACTGAGCCACAGCCGGAATATTGCGTTCCTCAGCCAAGAATTGTACTTTTTATTTAAAAAAAAAAGTCTGCATGAAAACGTACTTACATTTTACAATAACTTAATATCAAATGGAGAAGCGGATTTCTCTTTGCTTATGTTGTTAGCATATACCAAACAATAATTTCAGCTCTAAAAGCAGTTTACCCCTGTATCCATTTGGTTAATAGATCCATTAAGCAGCATGGCGTGAGTGGAGTGCGGCTGATGTGTGGAGTGCAGGATGACGTGTTAATTCTGGGTAATTTATTACCCTGGGTGTCGCCAGGCAAGGAGCTCCTGACAGATCCTGTCTCACTGGGATCGTCCACAGCCAGCCAGGCTTCTATGGGCATCGCCTGCTTAGCAGGGACTCCAGCAGTCGCTGCTCACATACGCTGATGCAAGTATGATGTAAAACCCTTAGTGCAGGAAAACAACAGCAAGGATGCACAGAGTGTGGCATTATATCAGACTGGCAGTCTTTGAAGGAAGGAGGCTAAAAGCACACCTGTGGAGAGGGAGAGGGTAATCAAATTTCCCACCCAGTGTTATGGGCACTTGCTGGCTCTCATATGGTTTTTATTTATGGAAGTATCCTTTTCTGTCTAGAGCCGGGCCCTGATTAGATCATGGATGCTGATTGTGGCCTAGAGCTGTGGTGATCAATCCTAATTTACTTGGAGAATTAAATTTATACATTGGAGGATGCAGTGCCCTGCCCTGATAGATGAAAGGGCATTTCCCTCTTATGCGTCAACAATCAAGCTGACAGGGTAAGAAAAAAGACAACAACATATATCTTTGATTTTGTGTTGTTGCATGTATTCATAACCTGCAACATGGGACTTTCCATGGGGAACAGAAGCTGCATTAAAGACTGACAAGCGAAAGCCTGAAAACTAAATTGCACAGGCGTTTGTGCATAAGCCTCTGCACCGTCTAATGTTCAGCCATTGGGATCGGAGAGGGCAGACCTCTAGTTCCTTAGAGGCAGAGGAAGGGGATTGTGCAGGTCAACACAGCACTGCCAGGCTAGCCGTCAGCCATTTCATGTCATAATCAGTTAGGGGAAAATCAGCATACACCAACTCTCAGTGCCCCAGGAAAATCCTCTCAGGATTCTTGTCTGTACTGTAGCACTGAAAGGATGGCAGAATTATTTTCATTCTTCGTTCTCGTTCTTTTTTTTTTTTTTTTTTTTTGTGATGTTGTGATGCTCTGTTTTCAGCTCTGGAAAACAAGCATTGTGTGTTTACAGTAGGCCACTGCAGCAGCCACGCCTTCCAGGCATAGCATCTTTATAGCCGGAGCTGTCATCCAGTTGATGATGAAGCTACAGAGTGATTAGCCCCACCCAGACGCTGCTGAGATGGGAGATGTGGGAGGTGTGTGGTTGTCAAAGCAGGGTTTGCGGAGATGACTCAGTTAGGCACTTAGAGTAAGATCATTACCATGCAGGAACCCTCCGTCTATAGCTTTGCTGTGTGTGCTTTTTTTTTTACGGTTGATATTGAACAGCCTCTGGTTTTATTGTCTCTAACAACAGAGTTGTGCTTGCTGCTTGTTGTGCATTGGGTTATCACATGGTGCTCATGTTCACATCGTCTCAAGCCCGCCATGTTAGCTGATTCATTTCACTAAGCCCAGCTAGGATCCATATTATTGCTGTTTTGGGGAAACATAATTAGTCCAGTCTATGTGGTTGATTGACGCTTTTACTTGAAACTAATACAGCGCTTCCCCGCTGTTTGGTAGTTTACTTTGATTGGGGGTGGGGGGGGGATCTCATTTGTTGGTATATATATGCCTACTGTGTAAGTCATTGTACTAGGGCTGCAACTAACGATTATTGTCATTGTTGTTTAATCTGTTGATTATTTTTCTTGATTAATCGATTAGTGGTTTGGTCTAGGAAATCTCAGAAAATGTCGATCAATGCTTCCAAAAGCCCCAAATGACGTCCTCAAATGTCTTGTTTTTGTCTACAACTCAAAATTTTCACATTTAAAATGCTGGAATCTGAGAATTTTTACCTTTTCGTTTTCATAAAAAATTACTTTTTACCGATTAATCGATTATCAAAATAGTTGGCTATTAATTTAATAGTTGACAACTAATCGATGCATCTTTGCAGCTCTACATTGTACTGTACTGTGTTTCCTGCAGCGTAGATCAGTTCCCACACTGTGACTTGATGAACAGCAAAAGCCACGCTTTTGAAATTTTTATTTAGTTACTATATATGATATGAAAAATCCAGCAAGGATATATAAGGAAAGTAAATTTGAAAAGAAAGAGCTAGTTCTCTTCATCGCTAGGAACCCCTGCCTATGACAGTGGTGATTGATGATTGGAAGACCTTACTTAGGCTGTGATCTTTGCAGTGCGCTTCCTTACTCCGGGCCAACACGAGTAGCGTATCATGAGAAAATCTCAGGACCACCATTGTAAGTGACTTGTAATTGGTATCCGGCAGTGCAACAGTACTATCTCACAGTCTCTGGGCACACAGTTGCTACGTTTTGCCCTTCATAACCTGGAGGATGTGGAACGCGGGCGGATTTCCACTGGGCAGCTTGACGGTGGGCTTCATGGAAGTCTGCGACTGTGGTCACACTTTAAAGGAAAGCTTTTATTAAGTGATCTGATCAAGAGTGGTCGGCTTTATAAATACCGGTGGGACTAGTATTACACCTGCAAGGCTTTGGGGACACATTTCACGTTGAATATGTTGGAGCTACTTTTGGAGGAATTCAGTTGTGCACTATGAATACAAACTTCATCTGTTGTCAGTTCTTTTTGGCCTACAGAAATGGAAGTGATTTGCATGGTTGTTTGCATATTGCAAGCGAAATCCAAACACAAGTGTTCACTTGGGACACATTTGAGACCAATTCTGATGCCCTGAGTCAACTGAAATCTGGCGTGACTCAGTCTTGACACAGTCTGGATTTGCTGTGCCGTACATGTATGTGTGATTGGGTGAAGCTTTTTAGTTTTTTCCTGTCTCATGTAAGCATGTGTGCAGGACAGTGATTGACACCGTCTCTATTTGGATGGGTCACTTATTTATTTCCATCTTTCTTTGAACAGATGTTTGTTTCCTAAATGCTTAATAAGTAAAAACTTGCATTCAAGCAGAATTAGTGGAATTTATGCCTACATCCCTGTGTTACTCTGCTGAACATTACTCACTCACCATGTTTGGATCTAATAAACTGCAGGATCATTAAGGTGTGATAACATCAGTGACTCATTTTGTGAATATTGGATTTTCCAAGAAACTGCAGACATTTCATTTTAGTATTTAAATATAATGGCAATAGCATGGGAGTTACCTGCTTTAATTTGTGTACCTTCAGTACTGTTCAGTGTGTTTTAAATTACCTAGGTAGCCTTCTCTCAGGGTTGAATGGAAAACAAATAATGTGCTGGGGATAAAAACAATAAACATAAGCTTTTATCTCATTTTGCATCCTCTGTTAAGTGGCGACATAAATTGCATGAATACTTGAGGCCAATGCAAAGCAGGTCCGTACAATGCAGCCAGTTATGTTATAACAAGACCAAGGCAAGTGTTATTTAATAAAGCCGTTGGCCCAAGAAGCACTAGAATTTTAGAAGCTAGAAATGGAAGGGGCAACATTACATTAAAATACAATGTGCATCAAAAATCCATGATGCACACTTGGTGCTATCATGAAGATTTGTCTGTGCAAAATTACAATTCAAAATGTAAGCTACTGTAAGAAAAAAGATATCTATAAAAAAAAAGTGATTTTGTGGTGTGGGTTTACATCCATTCAAAAACGTTGAGACAAAGGAAAGCACAAGCCACACTGGTTTGAGCTGACTAACCTGCCAGCAGGACAATTTAGCAAAATAAATGAATCATTTTAACTGTTACTACTAGCTATAATGTGTTTGTCTACAGTAAGACAGTGATGGTATTTGACCAGTTACCAAAATTGAATAGTTCCCAAATGGAGCTCCTAACTTGATCTAATGTACAACAGCAATATTGCTCATTTTTTCAGTGATGATCAAAAGCAAAATGAGAGCAGCTCTCAGCTAAAGCAGTCAAAAAACTAAAAAACATGAATTAACTGTCTCTGCTAACATATGCTCAGATGGCCAAGTCATACATTTAGAAATGTAATCAGCTGTTCCTAGCCACTGTTGCCAAATAGCAGAGGACCTCCAGTATAACTCCCAGAAAGCTTACAGTGTCAACTGGAATATGTCTGTTGAATGTCTGGCTGTTAGCTAGAGGAGTGTGTGGTCCAATCACGGCTGGAGGAGACTGCTAGCTAATCTTGGAGGTAAACATGAAGTTATGTGAACGAGTGCAAAACCATGTACATGTGCTGTCACCACAGGCGATCTTAATAATATTTGATTGTGTCTGTTTTTGTCCTCAACATTAAGTTTTGGGTGTTTTATATATATATATATATATATATATTGTCATTTTTACCTCAAGCACTTACTAGCGATACAGAGATATGTGTCTCTGTTATTTGCTGCCTCCACCCCAAATACAGTGGAGGTAAATGGAATTCTGTTTGTGGACCTGTCCGTGTGACGGACCTTGCTGTCAGCAGTATTCAGGAAACCAAGTAGTTCCAATGAAAACTGTTGACACCAAGGTCTGACCATTATTCAGATAAATTGCATTCTGGGAAGATGTTGCTGTTCATTTTCTTAAACTGTGAGCACCAGAAACTAAATTCCGTTCTGCTCCATTGTATTAAAGTGTGTAGGAATTTCTCCCATCTAGCGGTGAAATTGTATTTTGCATTCAAACGAATAGTGCTCTCTAGCGCCTCGCTTTTTCAAATGCGTGTTGCAACTACGGTAGCCGTTATGTACCGAAAAGCTATGACAACGCATCTTCCAATTTTCACTTTTTTGGAGTCCTTCTCCTGTGGCTCAGCATAATTACAGTGCCTTGCGAAAGTATTCGGCCCCCTTGAACTTTTCGACCTTTTGCCACATTTCAGGCCTCAAACATAAAGATATAAAACTGTAATTTTTTGTGAAGAATCAACAACAAGTGGGACACAATCATGAAGTGGAACGAAATTTATTGGATATTTCAAACCTTTTAAACAAATAAAAAACTGAAATATTGGGCGTGCAAAATTATTCAGCCCCCTTTAAGTTAATACTTTGTAGCGCCACCTTTTGCTGCGATTACAGCTGTAAGTGGCTTGGGGTATGTCTCTATCAGTTTTGCACATCGAGACTGACATTTTTGCCCATTCCTCCTTGCAAAACAGCTCGAGCTCAGTGAGGTTGGATGGAGAGCGTTTGTGAACAGCAGTTTTCAGTTCTTTCCACAGATTCTCGATTGGATTCAGGTCTGGACTTTGACTTGGCCATTCTAACACCTGGATATGTTTATTTGTGAACCATTCCATTGTAGATTTTGCTTTAGGTTTTGGATCATTGTCTTGTTGGAAGACAAATCTCCGTCCCAGTCTCAGGTCTTTTGCAGACTCAATCAGGTTTTCTTCCAGAATGGTCCTGTATTTGGCTCCATCCATCTTCCCATCAATTTTAACCATCTTCCCTGTCCCTGCTGAAGAAAAGCAGGCCCAAACCATGATGCTGCCACCACCATGTTTGACAGTGGGGATGGTGTGTTCAGGGTGATGAGCTGTGTTGCTTTTACGCCAAACATAACGTTTTGCATTGTTGCCAAAAGTTCGATTTTGGTTTCATCTGACCACAGCACCTTCTTCCACATGTTTGGTGTGTCTCCCAGGTGGCTTTTGGCAAACTTTAAACGACACTTTTTATGGATATCTTTAAGAAATGGCTTTCTTCTTGCCACTCTTCCATAAAGGCCAGATTTGTGAAGTATACGACTGATTGTTGTCCTATGGACAGAGCTCTCCCACCTCAGCTGTAGATCTCTGCAGTTCATCCAGAGTGATCATGGGCCTCTTGGCTGCATCTCTGATCAGTCTTCTCATTGTATGAGCTGAAAGTTTAGAGGGACGGCCGGGTCTTCGTGGATTTGTAGTGGTCTGATACTCCTTCCATTTCAATATTATCGCTTGCACAGTGCTCCTTGGGATGTTTAAAGCTTGGGAAATCTTTTTGTATCCAAATCCGGCTTTAAACTTCTCCACAACAGTATCTCGGACCTGCCTGGTGTGTTCCTTGTTCTTCATGATTCTCTCTGCGCTTTACACGGACCTCTGAGACTATCACAGAGCAGGTGCATTTATACGGAGACTTGATTACACACAGCTGGATTCTATTTATCATCATTAGTCATTTAGGTCAACATTGGATCATTCAGAGATCCTCACTGAACTTCTGGAGAGGTTTGCTGCACTGAAAGTAAAGGGGCTGAATAATTTTGCACGCCCACTTTTTCAGTTTTTTATTTGTTAAAAAAGTTTGAAATAGCCAATGAATTTCGTTCCACTTCATAATTGGGACCCACTTGTTGTTGATTCTTCACAAAAAATTACAGTTTTATATCTTTATGTTTGAGGCCTGAAATGTGGCAAAAGGTCGAAACGTTCAAGGGGGCCGAATACTTTCGCAAGGCACTGTATGATCCTCCATTATGAACTAAAGTGTAGCGCAGGCTTTCAAATTTGCCGGGGCGGTGACAAGCGCCTCTCACTGGTCTCCTTCTCCGTTTCAGCTGGTTTCAGTCACGTGACGCCGGCTCTGAATGAAAACGCGTTGTGGATTAGCTAGACAGGTAGGCTAGTGCTTTATGTCCCTCTCAGCAATTATAGTTTTTCACAACGGAGAAACGACATGGAAGCCTCTTTGGACTTGCCCGTCCAATGTAAATACAGATTAGAAAGTCTTCGCACGAGAATAGGTCAGATCATTGCCAGAGATAATTCTACACCAATGGGGACATATGACATTGATTTTAGCTAATAAAATACTTAAAACACTACACAGTGTACCTTTTAAGTCTCAATGGCAGATTGTGTTTTTGTAATTCCAGTGAACCAATCCTCAGGGCTCGGGAACAAACGTAAAATATTTTTGTTGAGAGCATCATTTATTTGCAGCATTTCAGTCCCATAGACCGTCCTCAGGCTACTGCTGCACAACTCCAACATTTGTAATAGCAAGTTTGATAGAAGCAAGTTTACAGTAAGTTGATTTTTGCTTAGCTGGTATTAGATTTGGTTTCCCCGCAGGCCAAACTATAAATCAAACTCAGGTCTAGCCTTTGCAGGATAATGAGCATTATTCGGAGTAATGAGAGACAGGTCACCACTAGGTGACCCCTGCACTCCCCAGCCATGCTTGGGAACAGAGGCACTTCAGCCGAGTGGAGAGGTCCTATTTTCAACCTGCATGAACCTCGCTTTCATTTGTTGTCTCAGTTGTTCCTCACTCAGTATTAAAGTTAGCATTATCCAGAGTCCAGATTTTTCTCATTTCCATCAGTTCAGTTTTGGATTCAATTTCTCACATGCTAACCTTTTTAGACACCTATACTGCAGTTGCGAGCCGGCAAGGCACACAAATGTATTTCATTGTGCTTAAGCATTGATGTTGATAAGTGGACATTTCATCCTGACGTGCTAACATTTAGCCGTTTATTTGGCCAAGGTCAGGGACGTACATCAATGCAGAAAGTGAATAAATAGACTGCTTCTCCTTGTTATTTACCAGGCGAGTTTAAAGGCATTATTCCATTGCCTGCGCCCTCTGTCAGGACCAAACCTTGAATTGCTTACAGTGATTAGTAGCAGGGAGCGTGCTGCAGCAGCAGTCCCAGGCTACTTTTGTTCATGTTAAGGCTTTTACGCATTCTGTTTTATTCGCTGGCGGGGCTCGCTTTTGATCCCGGAAGGAGGTGGCTGCTGTGCTGATCTCCCCTCCCCTCCCCAGCCTGCGTTCAGCACCACATAATTCAGATCTGTTTGGCAAGCTATTCAGCCCCCACTACCCAAGTCTTTTTTTCCTCTATTGAAAACACACCTTTCTGTTGACCGAGGAGGCTTTTCTATAGAGCCCAGGCATGTGAAAGATTTCCAGAAAAGAAGTAAGTGGTGCCTGTATGGAGCTCTCCTTGCTCTCAATGGACCCTGTAGACAATGTTGTTGATATCTGCCCAAATTTCTTTTGCTTCTGTGTGTAGATGTTTGTTTTGCAGTGTTGTGAGCTAACTGTCACTAATCCTTTCACTACGTGACCAGCTTAGATAACAAAAAACAGATTGGATTTATTATGTGATATTAACATACATGCCTATTCACATAAATGGTATATCAACATTTTTGTTTGGTTTCCTTGAACCAAAATGCTACAGTCCTCCATATATATGTCGTTTGTCTGAAAATGTCATCACTCATCAGTAACACATTACGTCTCAATCTTAGTGATGGTAATTATTAATAATACTAAGTAATTAGGTGATTTCACAGACAAGTAATCTGTAATCATTTTAAATTATACTCCAAGGAATTTGCCAAACATTGTGCATGCGTGTTACTTTTCTTTCTTAAGAATGTTAGCGTTTAGTTTTAGATTTTGCATGGACAATCTATGAGGTGTAAAGAGCAGCAAGCGGTTAATTATCATGGAAAACAGGGTTGTGTGCAGAGAGAAGGCTAGATTTATATGCAGCAGCACTGAATAGCAATTCTCAGCACACTGCTAATTGTTTGATGGATAGTACAGAGCCATTTGCATTTATATTGTACCCCAAATGCCTCCCACGTATTTAGATCCCATATTTAACTAGCTCCTGACACCGGAGCAATGGTCACAACGATCTGCCCAGCAAAAGCCTCGACGAGTGTTTTAACAGGGGCTTCTGTAACCTGCCGTTCACACTGCGGGGGTGGGCGGGGGTTGTTTTATAGGTTGGTAAGCACTGGTGCTACAGAGGTTGAAAGTTTTGTAGCACAGGCGACAAAATTGAAGCGCGAGTATAAAAGTATCAAATCAGTCTATTGTAGTTTGAGACTGTTATAGGTTCTGTGTCGGGGGAGTTTAAAAATTCATTGTCCATGACCTTTCAAATTAATATTGTACTGAAAAAAAATGTAGACATTGTCTTAAATATCTAAGAATATAATATATTATTAGTCATGCACATAGCATGGACGGGGAAGTAGCGGTGCTGAGGGGGTGCAGCAGAGAGAGAGACTTTAATCATGAAGCTGATTGTTGCTGTACAATTCTTGGGTTTATATGAACTACACTGCAGTGCAGACTGAAGTGACCGCTGACTCATATGAGCAAGTCCAACACGGGGTGGATGCACATCGGCTGGTCCGCGTCATATATGTCTGGTGTATGAAATGGCTGTATCTTCACTGCTCTGCATTATAATAAACACATCTGTCGCTCGCATCCAGGCGCCGTCTCACCGTCGCACAATAGACTACAAGAACCAAGTAGAATAGCGATGTGCTATCGATTTACGATTTTAACCCTCACCTTACACACTGTTGTCTCACAGCACAAAGCTGTATCGCACGGGTAGGGCTGGGCAATATATCGATATTATATCGATATCGTGATATGAGACTACATATCGTCTTAGATTTTGGATATCGTAATATCGTGATATGTCACAAGTGTTGTCTTTTCCTGGTTTTAATGGTTGCATTACAGTAAAGTGAAGTGTTTTTTTTAACTTACCAGACAGTTCTAGCTTTTCTATTATTTGCCTTTACCCACTTAGTTATTATATACACATTAATGATGATTATTTATCAAAAATCGCATTGTGAAAATATTTTTTTGTAAGCACCAATTGTCAACCCTACAATATCGCAATATCGATATCGAGGTATTTGGTCAACAATATCGTGATATTAGATTTTTTCCATATTGCCCAGCTCTACTCTGGGAACTCATAATGGGTACACGTTTACACGTATGTGTATGTGGTTGATGGCTGAGGTTGTTACTTTCCTTTGGCTACCGGCAGCAGTTTTACGATTTTCACTGCAGCAGAATAAGCTCTGCTTTCTGTCTGCTATATTCAACTGGTTTTAATCTTTCATCATAGGCGGTGAACTCATACACACAGCAGTAAACTGTCAGTACCAGACAGACAGTTACTGATCATATGCTCTCTGTAGAAATCTGATTCGTACGTTTTATGGTATTCTGTGTGTACTGTACATCCACTTTTCTGTCAATTGAAACCATTGTTGATTTAACTTTTTCTCGATCAGCTCAAATGGTCAGGAACTTATCTGTGATGACTTGTCCAGAACATTAATTGGCTTAACATGATTTGCTCTTAGTTGATTGATGCACCATTGAAACCTTGCAAAGTGCAGAATAGGTCAGATGGTAGCTTCTACCACGGCCAACGGTTCTCAGGTGATTCACACTGGCTGTGTTGTTCATCCTGTTTTTCATTTAGTTTGAGTCTGCAGTCGCTGCCTCCACATACACTTTTCGACAAGCATCTCATGCAACATCACTGTATCTGTTGACTCCAATTGACACAATTCATTTTTCACTGCTCCCTGCGACACCTTCTCTGCAGAACCACGTAATTACTCTGCTTACAGCTGCTATACATTTGCGTTACAACCACAGACGAACCTGACTCTACCCTTGCCAATTGTAGACAATGCAATTGAAAAATGTGTGCGCTTGTTCTAAAGGGGAAAGCAGACCATCCATCATTTCATTTGTCTATCCAGAGAGACCTCAATTGATTTTGGATCATTGCATAGATATGCAGTTAACTTCTTTTTGGCACTGCTCACGCTCTGCAGCCTTAGAGGAACTTTGTCTTTGAAATAAAAGCACATGATTGTTATCATCGTTTCAATCCATGGCGTGGTCATTTTTCACAGGTCTTTGTAAATAACTTCTCAAACTGAGTCTTTGTGAATGTACCCTCATTAACCTTCTCCTTCAGTGTTTCATGCTACTCCTTCAATTCCTTGTGTCTTACCGTGAGATGATAATTACACTTGGTCCTAATATCAATTAAATAGTCCTCTTATCACTTCTTACTGTTGAAACATCTTGGTTAAATGAAACCTTCTGTTATTATCTTCACATAACCGGTACGTTAAAATAATACAACGGTGGCATTTTCTCTGTTTTGGATCCTTGTTACAGGATTTAGACCTAGACAGATGAACAAGAACAACAGCTTTGCTCTCTGGCGCTGAAACACAATGATAATGCCAGATGAAGCCTATTTATGAAGAACAACGCTGTTTAGTTTTACAGTTTGCTTTGTTTTCAAAGGAATTCTGACAGCTGCACCTAAAGTGGATATGTTTTCGAGGACATCTTTGCATCCCATATCATCTGTCAGCGGGTATGGCCTGTTGCTTTTTTGAAAGACTCCTCTGGGTTTCCCATGGTCTCAAAGGTACATCTCGTTGCATACCAGCCGATTAATAATGAGGAGGAAGGGCTGTGCAGAAGGGAGATGGCCAGAGCCCTGAGCCCAGCTCTTTGGAAACAAAAACAATGCACTTTACAGAACATTCTTGAAACTTTAGAAAGCTGCTTCTTGCCACTCTCTTGCATTTGCATAGTATCAAGGATCTTGAGCAAAAAAAGGTAAAAAATTAGCAACCCATGCAAGCGGTATCTGAAATCTTGGGAGCAGCTGAAGTGCTCTTGCGGCAGCAGAGTGGGAGCATTTCACCCCCACCCCACCCCACCCTCCCATGTGGCTGAGGTCCTGCTATTGAGGCCCCAAGTCATTAATCACCAGGATCTTTTCAGCTGTCAATACATACAAAAGAAACCCCCAAACCCAACAATGCTGTCTTCAATAAAACGTTTCTTTGTTTTGTTTTTAAGTTGGCGCAAATATAGTTCACAAGGGATTATTGTTTATTGTTGATCTCATACAGTATTCATAAAGAGCTTATCTTGTGGGAAAATCCTTGTCTGAAGAACACAGGCATATTGTCAGTAAAAACTCACAGATTTGACAGGAGTAGTTTTGATCTCTTTCTGGATGAGCTGTGTTCTCTTATCCAGTGACTTACATGCCATTTTTGCTTATGGTGAAAAACACATTCAAGTGTGGGAGCAAGTAGTATAGAAATAGAATCCTGCAGCATGAATGATAAGGTATCAACTCTTTTCAGATATTTAATTATGGATATATTATCATGACATTGGATTTGGAAGAAGCAGGACAATATATTATATTGCTGAAATATCTGGCTCACTAATTCCCTATGTTCTTTAATTGAGCTTCAAAGTAAACAGTGACCAAGCCTTTAATCAAGTTATTATCCACATTGACATTTGTTAATCCAGCTCAATATCTTCAAACCACGTGTTCTCTTAGGAAGAGCTGTTTGCCAGGCATCGTCAGTTAACTACTGTTATATTACACATTCATTTATATTAGTTGCACTGATAGCACAGATAATCCACACACTTAGATCTATGCAGTGTTTCACTTTGATCAGATCACCTTCATCAGAGCGTTTGGTCTGTTAGACCGTAAGCTAAAAAATTAAACAGAAACACGGCAGAGATCTAAGTGTGCGGATATCTCTTCTTTCAGTTTGGACTCATTGATGCTTCCAGCGCCTTAGCTAAGAGTAAGCCGGGTGGGGCGGTGGTCATCCTGCAATATCATGTAACACTGAAACAATAAGCTCTCCATTCATTTCTTCCCCGTTTTACCTTTTTAAATGAGAGAATTAGTAGGCCTATTGTATTTCAGCATATTAAAATCATTTTCAAAGTATGTTTCTTTAGTTCACTTCTACATTTTGTCCTTCGAGGCCAGAAAGTAAAATAGCTGAATGCTAAAATCCCCTCTCTCTATTGATCTTGTACTCTGTGTGCTATTTGACAGTTGTGGTTTTATGTTTCAGATTTTAATCATCTCTGCTGGTTCGGCGTAGTCCTAGATTTGTTTGGCTCCTCCATTTTCAACTGGTGATGATTTGTAACTTATGGAAGGACACCTGCCACTTTTACAAATGCTGGAGGCCCAGAATTTCTATACGCCACATAAAATTGAATATTTGTGGGAGACTTGCACCGTAAACTTTATAGCTGCAAGATTTGTGGTGCCATATTTTATTAAATCTAATCCTGGTGGTTCTTGGTGCTCTCCCTGTCTTTGCTGAGCCATGCATACACTGCTGCTGGTTGGAAACATGCAGTTGCATTTTATTTATTCCCACAGTTACTTGATAGTGTCTGTGTGTGTGTGTGTGTGTGTGTGTGTGTGTGTGTGTGTGTGTGTGTGTGTGTGTGTGTGTGTGTGTGTGTGTGTGTGTGTGTGTGTGTGTGTGTGTGTGTGTGTGGTGAATCAATGAATTCTACTTGAAAATGATCAATTGTTTTCAACATTAACTAGCATTATACCTCTTACAAATCATAGTTAATCATGGTTGCAAGTGATTATATGTTGAAATGATGTATTTTGAAAGGATTACATTTAAAAAATCAACAGTGCTGTCATATTTTTGCACATTTTCGTACAACAAATATTCTAAATTTCTTTTGGCTGTGTTTTTCTTTTTGCAGAATCACTCAAACTGAACTGGCAGTGTAACCCACATTTAATGTTGACAATAGTGCGGAGGCAGCCATGGAAGTGAAGGAACGTAGACCCTACCGCTCACTCACTGCCCGGCAGGACACCGAGCGCCGTTACACCAGCTCCTCTGCAGACAGCGAGGACGGCAAACCCAACCCCAAATCCTACAGCTCCAGTGAAACCCTCAAGGCCTTCGACCATGACTCGAGGATGGCCTACGGGACCCGCGTCAAGGAAATGGTTCATCACGAAGTGGACGAGTTCAACCGGCAAGGTTGGCCTCAGCTGTGCCAATATTATGAAATCCTGTGCTATTGTGTCAATAGAAGAGAGTATCATCATCATTCATATATAAAAACATTAGCAGTGCACAATGACATGGACAATTCTGTTATTAGGTTAAGGGCACGTTACTGCTTGCTCTCAATATATGCGTCATTGCTTTTTAATGAGGAGTCTCTAGGTAATTCACATTCGGTCGCTGTAGAGGTCACTCCACATTTTGACTATTAACAGAGGTGGCCAGGGATTGAATTTACCATGCCAGTGATAAAAACTGCATGGACGACAAGCATACCTTTACCCGCTCTTTCAAATATATTATTGATCATTAAAGTTCAAGTCAGATGTGATGACACTGTCAAGGTAGCCTTGACCCCTTAGAATTCCGCCCCTTTTTCTTGGGGGTGGGGGGGTGTAGCAGTGGGGGACGGGATGTTTAGGGGGTGGTAGCAGGTCAACAGTGGATCACACATCATCATCATCATCACACAGGAATATTGCCCTCATTAAATCCACAAGTCTTAGCTTTCCAGTTATACCCAATCTATGCAACTCCCAAGACCTCAGGATGCAGAAATCATTAAATACACCATTTTACAGTAATATAGGCGAAAATTAACACATTTACTGTACACTGCATGAGCATTAGCATGAAGTGGGCATGTCTGTAGAGGGAAGACTCGTGGGAACCCATAACATCCATTTGAATTCAGATATCTTGAGGTGTCTTGAAGGTCTTGAAAATGGCTGTTTGGAACATTATTTAGGTTTATGGTTGGTACAATTGGAGTGTTCGTCTAGTTTCATGATACCAATATATTCACTCTATCTTCAACTACGAGCCTGCTACAGCCTCTGAAAGACAAACAGTCTGCCAGGCTCGCCAGTGGGCCGTCCGAATGGCAAATGGGTTAAATCCAACTGAGGCACATCAGCAGTTTTACTAAGAAATGTGAATTTTTAATCATAATGACACCGGGCATTTCCTTTAGGTGGTGCACTGAAGGAAAGAAGCAAAAACCTTGTGTCTTCTTTATTTATTACATTTGTAGCAGTTGCAGATGTAGTGAGATTCTCTGTCTGACTTACAGTGGTCATTCAAATTAGTAGATAACTTAGAAGAGGGGAAATGGAAGACAGATGTCGTAGTTTTCAAATACTACATTTCTAGACATAAAAGCTGTGAATTTGGCATTTGAAAACAGATTTTTCTTATGAACAAAAGACTAATGCAAAACATCAATTGTATTTACTTCCAAGCCCCAACGTGTAGGATTGAAATTGTCCGACTCCTCCTGTTAGGGACAAGACTCAGATGTGACATCAGCACATTGCGATGAATGTGGACAAAGCAACATATTGAAAGATGCTTAAGATGCTATAATCACACATCAATCTTACACATAGGGGCTTTACTGTAAATACTAAATGAACCTGCATCTTCACAGTGCTCCGAAACTATTGAATGTGGAACTTCTGCTATAACTGCACCTCTCAAGGCCAGGTTATTGCTGTCATCTTTCTTTCTGTAATGAATACAGTTCATTATGTTGAGTGATGCAGTAAGTAGCAGAATTAATTACCAGAACTTTGTATTTATTGGTTTGCTTGCAGGCGCAGACTTTTCCCTTCGAAACCTTGGCTTCGGAGAGGCCCTCCCATCCCACGTAGCCACGTACAGGTCTGAGCTGGGGATGCCACACCGCGAGTACTCAGTCAGTGTGGGCTCAGATGCAGACACAGAGACAGACGGTATGATGTCGCCGGAGCATGCAGTCAGGTTATGGGGCCGCAGCAACACCAAGTCAGGCCGCAGCTCGTGCCTCTCCAGCAGGGCCAACTCCAATCTAACTCTCACTGACACGGAACACGAGAACACAGAAAACGGTAGGGCATTTTTCTCTTTTACTTTTCTCTGCCGGTCCTTCGAGCAAGCTGATTTTCTTTTTCGATGTTGATTCGATTTTGATGTCTAAATGGAATATGGTTTTGTGTGTGTGTGTGTTTTTTAAGCATGTTCCTTTACACTAAAGCAGAATTACCTGTTATGTCTCTGATACAAAAAAAAAAAAGCTAAGCTGCTCTGATGATATTGTTGGTTTGGACTTGTTTAGTTTTTGACAGAAATTTCGACTGAAATCTCATACAACCACTAGACGAATTGCGTCTATCTTTGTAAATGTCTTGGTACATGTTGACACCCTGGCACGATTTTGGTCTGACCAAACTGAAGTTGACATTTTCATTAAGCTTTTCAAATCTATGTTTGCATTTTTTCTTCAGAATATGGCTAAAGACCAAAACATTTAGGGTTTTACCTCTTAAAAGAAAAGACAATTACCAGTGTTTCAGCACAGCCAGGGATTTGGGATACCATTACCCCTGCTGTTCTTCATTCCTAGATAATTTCATTCTTGCTTTCTTCTTTTTGTTGCCGTGTGTGAATCACGGGGATTGTGTGGTCTTAGATAGGAAATGGTTTGGCAGGTTTCTTGGTGAAATCAGTGCCAGGAAGTGGGAAGCCATATGTACTGATTTCAACTTTCTGTGGCTGGTTTTCCCCAAGGGCCAGATGAGCCGGTGTGCATGCTCATAAGGTCACTTGAGCTCAGGGAATATGTAACTGAATCATGACAAGTGCCAGAAAATGGCAGAAGATAATACTTTCTTTAAAAATGTTATTGCGCTATCATGATACTGCAGAAGCAGAAATGCCATTTGGATATTCAGCTCAGTACTCTAAGCGCGGTAAACTCAGGTACAACTTATTAATTGCTTGGATAGTGTATACACTGAAAGAAAAAACTTTTGGAGAGAATTTAGTGCAGTGTGGAGGCAGAACCTGGCAGACAGGTTTCCTTTACCTACAGTACATATCCCTTTTCGTTTTCCTGAATTTCTGCCAAAAAGGAACATTTTCCATTTTTCTTTTTGACACGGAGGTGCTATGTGGTGAAATTTAAGTTCTGTTTCACATTATGCAAAGTTGAACTCAAACCTAAATCATGCATATTAACTGGCAGATTTATGGTACTGTTCCCAGGATACTTCAGAGATAGAGGAACTCATCAAGGGCCCAGCGGCAACATTGTAATTGCCCCTGCACCGCCTTGCAGAGGAACTTGTGAATAGTTTTGCATTTTAGAGTGTGTCACATTATGTATTAGCTTCTTATTATAACTGACAGAAATGACTCATGGAAGTGGAATCCATTTGCCCGAATGACTCAGGGAGAGAACGTGGCATCCCTTTGCTTGATCATCTGAGATGTCAGGGGACTTGAGTTTGGCTGCATTGTACATAATTAAAGAGAATCTCCTTAGATGGCTGTTCAGGGGTTGGTAGCGTACCCCTGCAATGTGTTGAGAGCACAAGTAGCTGCAGCATCATGCGACATCCGTGACACCCAACCAAGATTCTAAGTAGCTTTTTATTCAACTCACCCGAGCAGAAAGAGCACTTGAATTTAGCATTTAATTCAGTAATGCCTGATAACATACAATTTATATATGGCAAGTTAATTACAATCCATTGAGCGGGCTTGTGTGTGTGTTAATCTCTTTAAATCAACAAACCATTTACTCTGCTTTAATGTATTCAAGCCGCTGGGCCGTTCTCCCCCTCTTCACATGCGACTTACTTGACCCTGGTTTTAATGTATGCAAATAAGCAATAGCGATTTGGGAAAAAAAATTTCTTGATGCTCAAGTGATTCTCAGGAACCCCCATAAATACTATAATTAAAAAGCCCTTGCTGATAATAACATGCTACCTTTATTCTTGGTCTAATCTACTACATGATGGGTAGACAAGTAACAAATGAAAACAAAAGTTGCAAAGTGTTTCACTGTAGACTGTTCACTTTTCAATCGCTGGCATTTTGTACTTCATTTTTGGAGTTTTGAAAAAGTAGTTATGTCCAGCACCGATTGTTCATGTGTGTATGTGTGTGTTGTGTCGACGCTACATGGACGCCCCGTCCATAAATATAATACTAATATGTACTTTATTAGTAATGGTAAATGGACTGCATTTATATAGGGCATTTTTACCTTATACTGGACAAAGTGCTTTACAATTTGCCTCTCATTCACCAACGCACACACATTCATATGCCGATGGTGGCGGAGCCATGCGAGGCGTTGGGAGCAACTTTGGGTTCAGTGTTTTGCTCAAGGACCAGGAGGAGCCGGTGATCCAACTACCAACCTTGGGATTAAAGGGCGACCCGCTCTATCTCCTGAGCCGCAGCCACCCAAATGATCTTTAATCACTCCGCTGGTATTTTCTCCATTTAAACACACAAGCCTGAAATACATGCACACAAAGAAAGGACCCACAAACATGCATTAATGTGCAGAGACGGTGTGATGATGGGGCTGCCGCATAGCACAGAGTCCCGAGCATTACCGTGTTCAGTGCCTTGCTCAAGGGCACCCCGGTAGTGCCCAGGTGTTAAACTGGCCCCTCTCCAGCTACCAGTCCAAACCCACGTACCGACTGATACGTGCTGGACCTGAACCGGCTACTCTCCAGGTCTAATGCCAAGTCCCCACGGACTCCTCCTACTGCATGTGTATGGGTTGGTTAGTGTTCATGCAGTGTGTACAGGTATGTGTGTGTGTCTACTACCCAGCATGCCTCTAGTCCCTAGGGAGCCCCTTGAGGACACTTCCAGCAGGCAGCGACTGCTGAGTCATTGCACATCCTCCAGAGGCTGAACAGCAAGGAGGCCAGTCCGACCTGCTGGGTTTGGGAGAGGCCTGCTGTTCTTGGGTTTTACCCTCTTACAGTTTATCCAGATGTGTGCTCTAATCCCAACTTTCCCCCACTGTTATGGCTAGACTATTACGTTTCTGTAAGCATGAGAACCGGCAGTGGAGATAACCACAAAAGCCTGCTGAGGGACTGTTGTTATTCATGTGTTGCATAACCTGCAGAGAAAAAGAATGCGACTAAGGCCTACACAGTTCCTGTTGATAGAAAAGTGCTTGTGTGACTGACACTGGTATTTTTCTACAGACAAAATGTAATTAGTTTCAGTGGGTGGTTAGTTGTGTACTGATTTGGCTTTATCTTACTCTGTCCTCCTGGGAGATCTGTTCTATATTGATTAAGGAGATACAAGAAAATGTATGTGTGTGTGTGTATATATATATATATATATATATACACACACACATACATAGCCAAGCTTTGATCTTACACTGAAGTGCCATTTAGCAATGCAGTTTGTCCCTCTGAATTGTAATATGATTCAGAGCAGAATTTTTTATTTAAATATTGTTTTTTAAGTATAGTGTTTTAATACCAATGAATGGCAGAAAATCATCAGTGTGGGACTCATCTGTGTGATTTTTAATTTTAGGAGTTAATTATTTTTTATTATTGCTCATTACTATATACTGGTAGCTGTAGGCATTGCTTCAGGGCAAAGCCTCTAGGAACTCCAGTGAAATCTTCTTATGAAAGTCCCTCCATACCTTTTAGAATCAAGTCTTATATTTGTAAAATTCATTTAAAGTTTTATTAGCACACAACCTTGAATTTTGGCTGTGTTAGCACCAACAAAATCATCACTTTAGTAGCGATACTACAACTACTACTACTACTACTTTACCATTTATCTCCAATTTATTTTCATAGTTTTTACTAGTGGGGACACTTTAGATTTTAAATCGAAAATTGATTAAAAGGAGCTTTCGATTTTGACTAGTATGTTTTTATCGCTCCACCCCTACAGGTCCAAAGAAGAAAACTGCTGATAGCATGCAGCTAAAGACACAGTGTAACGTTAGCTTAGCGGTAGCCTGCAGCTTGACTTTTCCAGACACTGTGGCCACTGCTGGAGATAGGAGATGACGGAGAAACAAGATCCTCCTGCCTCCCTGAATTCACCGCGTGGCAACATTTTGCCTTCCTCGTGAGTTATGCAAACAAACAACAATGGGACTCAATGATGCCTTCAGGTACAACTCGTTAAACTAATGGTGCTATTGCGATCCAAAAAAACCTCTGAGAAACTCAAACTGTTGTTTTAAAGTACCCTTCTGCCATCTAGTGACTCTTATTGTGGAATACCCATTCCTGTTGAAAAAATGTTTTTATAAAAAATTTAATCAAATCGTGACCCAACAACCAAAAGTCAAATCCCCTAGTTTCTATGTATTTCATTCTATGCTATTTTAGTTTATTTACCTCTTATTTATTTATGTCAAACTCTATACTTACTGTATCTGTATTTATTGCTGTTGTTTCTGTTGTACTGCTGAAACAACCAACCTCCCACTGGGATCAATAAAGGTGTATTTTAATTTTAAGGTCTTACCTTTGCGACCGTTACAACTGAAGTATCTAAGTGTTCTTAGCAAGCAGGGTGGCAAGTCTTGAGCAATGGACCCAGATCCATCCATTCTGTTGATTGATTGATTGATTAATTGATTGATGGATTTTCTTTGAACAGCAGCCATTACATACATTTAAAAATCACAAAGGATATAAAAACAATAAATCTGAATTTCCATTGTGGTCCTCAAATAAAACACTTTGCAACAAGTGCAGGCAATAAAATCAACATAAATAATTAGCAGGCGGCCGGGTAGCTATGTCAACAATTTCCAATTTTATTTTGAAGAGAGGACCAATTTGAACTTGGAAATCCCCCACAGACTGAAAGAAGCACGTTTGTTGAAAACATAATGGTATGATTATTATCTTAAATAAAATAGTACCTGTTTTTGTATAAGCCTGCAGTAGACTTTAAGAACAGTTTAAAATCTTCAGTTTGTCCATACTTATCACATAGCCATGTTTTTATCACACCAAGCAAGTATGGGAGCAGCACAGATTTAAGGCTCCTCCACTGATAAATGATTTCAAGGAGCAAGAAAAAAAGACTGTAGTACGAATGATGGTCAGGTTTCTTAATTCAATTCTGTTTTTTGTTCTGCGTGATTAAATACAAGTCATCAATCAGCATTTTTACCTTCAAAGCACACAGTGGCTAATGTGCTGATGTGATCATGCTTTTAGCTGGGGTAAGAGCAATGTTTATTGATGTTGAGTTGTCAGATGAACAGCCGAGTCTTTTCATGTGGATTTAGTACCATGCACAGCCTATTTTCAGCATTACCATACAGATTTGTGTACAGCTGTCAAGATAAGATTTAGTTTTGCCTTGCTGCTAATAACCTTACATTTTCATATTGAGATATAAAGTGCCTTACTAATATTCAGGTTGTAATATGTTAATGCTGCTGGTCTGCTTTGCATATAATGTCACAAATCCTAAAACTACTAGTATGAATAATGGCTATAAATAACTACTTGTAGCAATATTCTACTAAAACAAACAAACTACAACTTCTGCAATTTCTTCTTTTATTCTTCTGTCTTCTAATATATATCTTCTAAATACAATAGTAATAATTAGTATTGCTTTTCTAACTTATAAAACAGACCACAGAACAAAAACTCTTGCAGTACGTGCAACCTCCTCAGTGACAATGATTTATTCCCTTACTGTTGAAGGATTGAGGTTAGCTCCAGGGCCATGCTCAGTTACTGGATCTTTGAACCTAGCATGACTGTCTATGAGGTAGGGCTGGGACGATTCGCCGACGTAGTCGACGTCATCGATTACGTAAATAAATCCGATGCCATCACCCAGATGTGCCAATCACTGGAACGAGACAAAAAAAAAACTGTCCAACTTCTCCTCCCTACAGTGCTTAACCAGCCTTTAGATACAAATAATGAAAGTTAAATTAAAGGAAGAAGAGCTTGGATGTTAAACAAGAGCTTATTCATTATTTTACCTACTGTTAAAAAAAAGCAAATACAGGCTACTCTTTTTGCACTTTAAGTTTTTATTTCTGTATTCCTCCTAAAAGTGACTTTATTTTGTGGTTGGATTGATAGCCTACATCTGGCTTCAGGTTGGACTACAAATTCATCATTTTAATTTCATTAACAATTTTAATAAATAGAGATTTGAACCTTATTGAAATTTGTTTTGTGTAAATTGTTAATAATTGAGCAATGGGAAAATAATCGCTAATTGAAAATTAATTGTTAGATTCATCGAAAAATGAATCGTTAGATTAGTCGACTAATCGAAAAAATAATCGCTAGATTAATCGTTTAAAAAATAATCGTTTGGGACAGCCCTACGTAGGAACATGACACAGCCCCAAAATGCTGAGGGATTTGAACCTGAGTGGAGCGGAGAACATCAGCCTGGCCATCAAACATGTTGATAGTGATTGACAGCCACCTTTCCCTTGCATAGAAAAGCACCTTTTGAACTTGAGGGTGATTGTCCAATGTTTTTATTATGAAGAATCTACAGGTTTTGCCGAATGCTTACACGCTAAAAGTGAATGCTTAGACAAAAGCATCAAAACCCCTTACTTTGGTAACCATGCCTTAAACCAGGGAGCTTCAACAGGGGGTCCGGGACCCCTAGGGGGGGGAGTAAATGCCGGGGGGGCTTCAAAATGATTGTTAATTTTTTCAAAAATGTTAAAAAGTCTTAACATGAATCCAACATATTATTAGCAAATACAGATCCTCACTGCTTACTGGCCTACAGTCAGGGTAGTCACTAAGGCCATCCACAGATGTGTGCCACATGTATGTTTAACATTAGAACATGATTTATAAAATCATGCCAACAATTATTAGGCTATTATTATTTGAATAGCTTAGTATTCTATGCAAAAAAAATATGTATAAAGGTTTTAAACATTAAACATTATTGTAGGCCCATTTAAATATGCAACTTAATTTTATGCAATATATATAGTAGGGGGTCCCTGATCCATCTTTCTTTCAGATAAGGGGTCCTTGGCTTAAAAAACATTGAAGACCCCTGCCTTAAACAAAGGCACCAGAAGTGTTTTCTGCTTTTCGCTTTGTTTGCAATTCCGCAACACACTTCTTACATTAGACACTTCTGTTCAAGAATCAGAACTCTTGCAATCATTGGGAAAACACTTTTCTTCAAAACGCACACACCCACACTCATGATCACCTTGTGTGCCGCCATTAGTCTGCAAGGAGTTCTCCATCACCATGCCACTCTAGGTCCCTACAGTACTGCACACTGTCACATTTCTGGATGCACTAAGGCCCTGTTTACACAAATACGCTCATGGGCTAAAACTTAAAAATATTTGATCAGATGTGCCTTTAGACGACGGCATTTTTGGGGCTTAAAAACGCAAAAAAGTGAAACCACCTTCCAGAGTGGAAATCTTAAAAACGCTCCAGTGCTTCACACTACCACCTAGCCGCTTGTCTAAACGCAGAAAAAGAAGTGAGAACGTAACTCCACTTTTGCATTTTCTCTTCAGATTGTTTCCATCTAAACATAGCCTAAATAATGTAGTTGTACAGGACGGAGCACAGCAGCCCAGGTCTGTTGTCATCTGGGATAAAGCTAGTTTCCACCGGGCTGCGGTGGGCCGGGACTGGTTCACCAACCCCAATACTGTAACTTCACAGTTGTATACTTGGCCCCTTACTCCCCATTTCTCAATCTGATTGAGGAATTCTTTTCAACTTGGTGTTGGAAAGTGTACGACGGCCAACCGCATGCCCTTTTGTTGTAAAACCTGCAATGGGAAAAAATAAACTGTATACATTTTTTCTGATGCCTTTTCTATTTTTGCATTCATTGAAATGTAAGTAGATGTTTTTCATAGGAGCCTGTATTAGAAAATAGGTTTACAAAGTGCTAAAAGAGAGCAGTGTTTTGTATAAAGCCTGTTGTTGCTGCTTTGAAAGAGTAATTCAAGCGGTGTGTGTATAATTTTGTTGCAAAAATGCCATTTTGAAAAAGGATTTTTAGATTGCAGAGTTTCATCTTGACATAGAAGTGAGATATTAGTATCCAAGTGGTGTGTCTTATTTGGCTTGTGTGAAGAGTTTGGACACAATGAGCCACATTCCGCAACACGTGTGTAAGCAATCGGCAAAACCTGTAATTCTATTGCTGTGAACATGTTGCAGTATCAACTGTAAGTTTACAGCATGGCTCTTGGAACCTAGGTTGTGAGTTTAGCCCAATTGGAGCTCATTGGATGGACAAATGTGCATTGTATCCTATGCTGATACAATATTCATGATATATTCACTGTATGGTATTACAATATGGCAACAGTCTTTATACTGTATGCATCATACAATTGCAACCTATTTTGTGGGAGAAAATAACAACTAAACTTTTTTTTAAAAAGGAGAAGAAGGAAACCATTGCACTATTGTACTAAGGTAGTGTTTTAAATTTGATCACACCACTGTTTAAGTGATGCTAAGCAAGAGATATTCATCTGCTATCTGTGTGTATTGTTTTGGAGAAAGAGTCAGTTTTTCAAAAGACAGAAGACTGAAGGTTTTGGATACAGTGTTTTAATTTTGCGAGAGAATTGTGGAGTTTTGACAAAAAGTTATTTCTTTTCAGTTTTGTGTTTAGAGTTTTGAGAAATTGATTTATAGTTTTTAGGAAGCATGTTCAAACGATTGTGAAAAACTGGAGTAGTACATGTTTTTCTGTTGAATGCAGGGTTTTATTTCTTAAATAGACCCAGGCAAAGTAAATATCGGAGTTCGCAAAAGTCAGAGAAACATTAGTGTTGCAATGTCTAAATGTACATTTTCTTTTAGCACTCCCACAGTCCAGTATGACTAATCAATGTTTTCTAGTTGGGTTCTTTGGATCATTATTCCCTGGACTACACATGAGTTACGACAGATGGATGAAAATGAGGAATCACATTAGTCCCCTCTGCATAATGACTCTAGTGATTTCTCAAAGTAACCATGAACAAGCCGCATTGTTACACTTTGATACAAAACCGTGCACCTTAATCTTGTACCTCATAAACTGACTGTGCCTACTGACAAACCACTGCTGATGGCCACACCAACCTGAAGTGAATAAGCACATTTCTTTGATGCACACTCCACATTTAAGGTGTGTTTATACCTTTGAACTGATTCCCCAGCTTATTGGGAGCCTGTGGGGTGTAGTGAAATCAGACTTCCAATTAGACAAGTTGCTTCCTGTATTACAGGGCTGGATTCATTAGGGCATGTTTTACAGCAGTGTGGTAGGACCACAGAGATGGGGTTTCTTATTGTGACCTTGGAGTAGAAGTAACATGTTTGCACATGTACGCTATCTCTCTCTCTCTCTCTCTCTCTCTCTCTCTCTCTCTCTCTCTCCCCTCCCTCTCTCTCTCCCCCCTCCCTCTCTGTCTCAATTTTTTTCAATTTCAATTTGAATTTCATGTTGCTTTATTGACATGAAAAAGGGTAAGTTGAAACAATAATATATATAAAAAAACAAATAAACAAAAGAATAGAAAAATAAAAATGATTATATATACAATTCTCTATTAATTATCTCTCTCTCAATTTTCAATTTCAGTTTGCTTTATTGGCATGACAAAAAAAAAATACATCATATTTAGCCGATAGCCATGCCGTGTTAATAGAAAAGGAAGCTTTTCATCGTCACTGTAGGTAGCCTGGTATATGTTTTTCAAATTTTTGGAAATATTTGGTTCTTAAGTCTTCACATTTGGGACATGTACATAAGAAATGTCACTCTCTCTCTCTCTCTCTCTCTCTCTCTCTCTCTCTCTCTCTCTCTCACTCACACACACACACACACCTCACTCACTCACTCACTCACTCACTCACTCACACACACACACACACACACACACACACACACACACACACACACACACACACACACACACACAATCGTCTTGGGTGATGCTAAGCGCCGGACAGAGCAACGAGGCCTCTGCAAAATAGCCTCTGGAAGGAACTTGTTTTGGTGGAACATGTGTACGTTCAAAGGTTGTTTTAGTCGTGAAACAGAGAACTCCGATTGGACAGATAGTCTAGCTAGCTGTCTGGATTTACCCTGCAGAGATCTGAGGACCAGTTAACCATAGTCCTCAGAAATCAGCCAGAGTTTAGAACGCCAACACAAAGAAAGAGGACGGGGACGGGGACAGACAGCCAGCCCAAATGAGTGAAATCCGGTGGAATTCAATCCCCGTCGATATAGACCACACACACATATGCGGCGCAAATAAAGAAATAGACAGTTGTTAGGTGAATTTTTGGGCTTGAAAACCAATTATCATATGTGAGAGCAATATTGTTATTAGGTCTCCCTGGTTTTTGTTTGAAATAAAATTGACAAAAATTTCCAATCCATGCAAAACAACAAGCATGTTATTGGTGTTTTTTTAATTTTAATGATGCATTTGATAAGGTCTGTAAAGCCTGTCTTGTTTCAATCATTATTGTTTTTATACGGAAGCATTTAATAGTAACATAAAACAGTTTTATGTGATGGTCTTATGCTGGTAAATTTGGAGTTGTTACAGCTCTAAGTAGCATCAACCTTGTTCTGCTTATGTGTTCTGGTACATGTTGCAGGTTGCAAAATGAAAGAAATATATATACAGAAATATCATCACCTGGTAACTGTAACAAAGCATTTAATAAACTATTTCTCTTGAAATAGCTTCTTTTCATAAAATATGGGTTTAATTTTTAAAATGTTATTTTATTCAGTGTACATTGCTGCTTTCCATAAGAAATGACTCCCATATAAAAAATGTCAGGGTGCTGGTTCGAACAAGTCGCATGCTTGTTCAAAGAATCAAGATCAAAGGAAGTAAAACAGTAAGAGCTATTTCTGTCAGACAGAGGCAATTATTATCTGTATAAATAATACAGATAATAATTGCCTCTGTCTGACAGAAATCTTTGGAATTTGCTAAGTCATAAACTAAGTGACAGATGTGTAAAATAGAACAATATGTTTTAATGAACCACACCTTTTATACAGTGGGGACTGGTAATTATATCCGTTTCCCACTAGAGACAAATATAATCACTTTTGTAAAACATTGGCATTTTGATGCATCAGTGCTAGAGACAGAGGGACTGTGATCATTTGCTGCAGGGAGACAGTACTTTCTGTAATAGTGGGATCTGTAATTTCACTGAATCCACATTGAGCACAACATGAGAGCTTGCTCTGAAACAGTCACGGCCATCGTAGCAGCAGAATATCAGGCAAAAATGATGCTTCAAAGAAATCACTAGTGGCTTCCCGGCTCACAGCCGTGCTTATTTCCTCCCGCAGTATTTCTTGTGAAGTTATTTATTTGTTTACTTTTTTTTTGGCATCTCGCAGAGTCTCTGCTCAGATCATGGATTAGTGGAGATATTCTCTTGCTCATTTGCAAGCTAATTTGCTGGGTTTAGAGGCCCTTGTGGACAGTTTTGGTCCGTTATCTGTGGAGTTGCATACCCGCTCCCTGCCAGCGCCTCTGACAGTCTAAACCAACAGCACATCAGGGCCCATCTTCCCACCAATGCTCAGGGGCCGCAGTACAGCTCAAAGCACGGCATGGAGCAGGATGAGCCCTGCTCCATGGAGGATCATCCTAACCCCCATCTCACAACTTCTGTCCCTCTCTTAGCAAGATTCATTTAACATACAGTCAATTATCTATGCTTCATGTTATATTTATGTGATACAAATAGCAAGGCACTGATTTAATATTCTGGCTCTCTAGCGGTGCATATACTGACTTTATTACAGTTTTTTTTTCAATTGCTAACAAGCATCGGGCAATACTGAAGCCACACTCTTCTAAACACTCTGCATTACCTCCATGCATCTTGGCCAAACAGTTAATCTCTCCTCCAAATCTCACTGCAACCAACAATACACTTCATACAGGTCTCAAAATAAGCTCGGTGGTCCGAAACACTGGCGACACCTCTCAGTCAGCAAGCAGACATCGTCACCCAAACCACACTAGCCTAAAAACCACTGACAACACAGAGCATTACATAAATGATCAACTTTTATCATTGAAATTTGGATTATTATTATTTTTTTTAATAAATCCATATTTTATAATAGAATAACTGTTCTAAAGGAGCCTATATGTAACACAAATGAATCAGAAATCTGCTTTAATATCCTTTTTTTCTATATTTTTGCATAATAGTAATGTACTTGTGAAAAATAAAAAGTTGAAACAAAAAAAGTCCTGAAATTCCATAATCAGATCAGTCATCGGCCAGATTCAATCCACCCACATTAAATAAAATTTTTAAGTTTTAGTTTAGTTTACTTTATTTTGAACATGTTTCAAATTATATAATATAGTGTATATATACACTCAGCAAAAAAAGAAACGTCCTGCCACTTTCAACGGCTTTTATATTTTAAGCAAACTTAACATATGCAAATATGTGCAGGGACATTAGAGGATGGATGCCCGAACCGAGCCCGTTGGGACCCAACTGTACCCGATGGGCCGGGTTCGGACAGATATTTAGAAATGATGTTCGGGTTCGGGTCGGCTCGGACACATCAGTTAAAAAAGCTTATTATGTAGGTGCGCGCCTGTGTTAATGTGCGCTTGTTGCCCCGTTTGCGCTGATGCCCTCATCTGTTGACATTTCCGAATGCCTTCCTACAGTTGCTTATTAAAAGCGGGCTTTCCACACAAACGTACATGTGTCATTAGTATGAGAAAAAAAAAGAGATTATAACTGTGTCGGGCTCGGGTCGGGCTCAGACATAAATATCTTAATGCCTGTCGGGCTCGGGCTGGGCTCGGTTACTGCTCTGTCGGACACGGGCTGGGCTCGGACAGAAAAATGCGCACTCTAATGGACATTAAAAGATTTAACAACTAAGACATACACTGAACAATTTTCACAGCCAGGTGACTAACAGAAATGGAATAATGAGTCCCTGAGCAAAGGTGGGATCAAAATCAAAAGTAGCCCTCAGTATGTGGTGTGGCCACCAGCTGCATTAAGTACTGCAGTACATCTCCTCCTCATGTACTGCACCAGACCGGCCAGTTCTTGCGGTTGTTGTTGCCATCCTGTACCTGTCCTGCAGGTGTGATATTCGGATGTACCGATCCTATGCAGGTGTTGTTACACGTGGTCTACTACTGTGAGGACGATCAGCTGTGCTTCCTGTCTTAGGCGTCTCACAGTAGGGACATTGCAATGTATTTCCCTGGCCACATCTGCTGTCCTCTTGCCTCCCTGCACCATGCCTCAGGCCCGTTCACGCAGATTAGCTGGGACCCTGGGTGTCTTTCTTTTGGTGTTTTTCAGAGTCGGTAGAATGGTCTCTTTACTTTCCTAATTTTCTTTTAACTGTGACCTTAATCGCCTACCACCCTTAAGCTGTTATTGTCTTTTCGACCGTTCAACAGGTGCATGTTCATTAATTGTTTACGGTTTATTGAACAAGCATGGAAAACTTTGTTTAAACCCTTTACAATGAAGATCTCTAAAGTTATTTGGATTTTTACAAAAGTATCTTTAAAATACAGTGTCCTGAAGAAGGGCCGTTTCTTTTTTTGCTAGTTTTCTAATAAAATTAAAAATAACAGATAAATAAGAACATCTCATCTCAGCACCATCTTCCAAAATGATTGTAAGTGATTCAAATAAGAAATTCCTATGTTCAAAAAGGAGTAGGAAAAAAAAAACTTTTCTGGTCCTACCCCCTTTTTCTATAATTATACTTTAGTTCAATACAAAAAAATTTGATGCTGCACTTATTCATACATGTTTACATACACATACATGTACCGTATATCTACCTACCTGAATGCACATAGACACACAGATTCACACGTTTTTCCTTTCCATCTATCTACTTCATTTCCTTCTAGCAACATCAAACCGAATAATAACCCATTCAAACTAGACTCAGTATATAAGCCCAGGAACCATACAGTCAGTATACAATACTACCTTGAGTCCTTTTTGTATCCATTCAATATATTCATTTTAAATTCATTTTAAAATAGTCCCTTAAAATTGCTCATTGTTGTACATGATGTCATCTCTTCACTGCAGCTGTTCCATAAATGAATTTTTCATAAAGTCAACAAGTGTTTGTTATATAATTGGAAAAATTTGATTTTACAGATGTACAACAATATCTAAGTCATCACAAACCTCAAAGAGATAGTTGGTGTATAAACACCTCTCCACTCGTATTTATGAAGTGGTGTGTAGTTAGAGTCCAATCATTTCCACCCAGTGAGGTAAACATATTTTTAATTTAAAAGGGGAAAGAAAAGAGCACTGGTATCAGATCAATATTGGCTTTTACCCTGACCGAAAAGTGTAATTGGTCCCTAGATACAAATTAGTTGCGCTCCTGTCCGTGAAATCTTTGGTGTATTTTTCCCTCATACCCCATTCCACTGAGCCTACATTACAAAAAAGTAGAATCTCACCACATCTTAATTATCATTTCTTACTTCTATCTATTTTTTAAATGTTTTTAAACATGGTATGCTATCTTCTCTGAACAACCAGTTATCTCTAGTGAAAGCAATTAGAGGTTGTTACCCAGGCCGAGGAAGCAGAGATCATAACGTGCTGTTGCCCTCATATCAGATAGAAATAATTAAACTTCCATGGATCGGATATGTAGAAGTCTCTGATACAAATCCAGGAGCAGAGCTTTCAGGCTTGCTTCATTTACAAAAGTTTCATCAGTAAACACCATCTCCGGTAATGTAAATGATTTTACTTTTGTCGGTCACTTGATCCAAAACTGGATAATACTTATGTGTTTTAGGGTTAAACATACTGTCATGACTTCAGAGAATGTGTAGGACCCAAATGCAGAGAGCAGGCAAGAGTAGTGTTGCTTGAGGATTTAATCAAGAAAATCAAAGATATACAAAAGTCCATACAAACAAAAGGAGTCCACAAGGAAGCAGGCAAAAATCCCTCCAGAATGTGGAGGAAAACAAAGGACAGGAATCCCAAAACTGGAAACGCAGGGGACAACGGGGTAGACTCCCCAAACGACCACGAAACAGGGAAACACAGAAACTAAGGCCCCGTTTACACGAAGGGAAGACGCAGATATTTTCCTGCGGTTTGGCCTCTCATTTACACGAAAACCCCGTTTTTATCACAGAAAACGATTATTTCTAAACACTCCGGCCAAAGTGGAGATTTTGGAAAACTTCGTTTGCATGTTTGCATGTAAACTGAGACAAACGGAGGTTTAGGCAGCCGAGAGACAGAAAGAGGACGTGATTGGTTGCTGTTGTTGCTATTGTCGGGATTCTGATTGGCTAACGTGGGCTTGAGCTTCTCGTTACACTGCCACCTACAGGTCTGGCGTGCTCTTGACTGCATTGACGGCATATATATATATATATATATATATATACATGGGTACATATAAACGAACACTTTTCTGAAAACCGAGAGGTTGAAATGTCCGTTTATGAAAATAGCCGGCCACGTGTAAACGTAGCATTAATACAAGAGGTAACTAGTTAACCAGGGAAAGGTGACACAAGGGAAAGGAACAGGTGAAACACATAAGACAATCACAGTGGAAAGTATAACAAGACAACACATAAGGGAGCAGAGAAACTTCAAAATAAAACAGGAAATGGGAAAACCAACAGAAAACATGAAACCAACTAAACAAAGAAACTTGACCACAGGGACTAAACGTGACACATACATAAATGCAAGTAAGATACAAAATTTGTTTTCATCATGCTTGTGTACATATCTTCATATGCATAACATCTATGTGCAGACTATTTATAACTGAAAAACTACACATATTACAAGTATCTAACAACAAAGTGTGAGTATGATAACAGCACAATAAAATTGTAAATGTTCCGAAGATGCAGATGCAAGGTGTCGATCGTCTGTGAGCATAACTATATGATTCATTATTTGAAACATTCCCACTTTAGTTCTCAGGCTTAGCCAGAAAGGCATGACTCAAAATAATATAAGCACGCTTAAGAATAGGGGTGGTGCACACATATGATTTTCACATACACCTCGTTGTGCTGGGCAGCTCCAGTTCTTCCTGGATTATTTCTCTCCCAGTGAAAGTAGCTCGGCACAGTGAAATTTCGCATCCTGCGCATGTTGAAGAAAATAGCTCAGGACGTAAGCTTTAGATTTTTTTCCCCTCTCTGCCTTCAGTGGTTCACCTAAAGTACTGCTCTCACACTGGAAACACTAGTCTTATCTCAGCTGTATGAATTGCCAGCTTCTGCAGCAGGTCACGCCACAACTGCATGCACTCTGTCTTCAAAACTCAATCCTTGCACTGTGCGAATGACCACATTTAGGCATAGACGCACTTTGAGCTATTTAGACGATTTAAACAGACTTTTTACTAGCTGAGCAGTAATGGAGGTTTATAGTTGGTTGGATGTGTAACAGTTTTAGCTTTTCATTTTGTGCCAACGAGATGCCCGGGACTGCCAGAAACATTTCCACACTCAGCTTAGGAATGAGGCCGTTGTTTTTAAAATGTCAAGTTAGACAACTTAATTCATGAAATATAAAATAAACTGATTTCTGTCAGTCAGCTGTCTGATAAGCAGTTACATAAAAAAAAAAAAACATATATTGGCTGTATGACCTTATAGAATATGACTGGTGCAGGACTGAGGTAACACTATTGTAAGGCCTTTGCAGAAATCAACCTGGAAAGTGAGGACAAAAGAGCCAACCTTGTTTATATTGTTATAATTGCATTAAACTGATTTGTTTTCAAGTCTGATAGATGACCCTGACATCCCTGATTTCCCAAAAGTCTACACGTCATTTTTGACTTTGCTGAAGTTGTAAATAATTATCTCTGTATATTTCACCTAGCAAGAGGCTGCAGGTTACAGCTTGTTAGTGAACGCCACTAATTGGACGCTTGGCACTTTCGATCCTGGGTCAGAGTTTAATTGTTGTGGTTTTTTAATTGTACTCAGTTGCCACCCTTGTAATAGATCACATCGTCTTTTTGATGTCAGTATTGCTGGAAAGACCGTAAAGATGCAGCATTGAAGATGCCGCATTGAAAAAGGCGAGGGGAAGGGCCTAACATAATTCAACATCGGACTCTGTCTGTGATGATATATTTCAGTTCAAACTTCACAATTGCGCAGCTATAAAAAGTGATTTGATTAAGGGTCATCTGTACAGGGTCTGTACAGGGTGGTCCAGTGAGAGTTGTTGACTGTTGCATGACTAGGACAATAAAGCAGAGCTATTACATGTTGCATTTATGAGTGCAAACAAGAAAAGAAAAACGTGTATTAAAGCATTAAAATGTAAAGTGAAAAAGTGGTATAAAATGAGAGTTGTTATGCACCCTGCAGCCTTGCTCACTCTGTACACATCCAAGAGAAGTGTCAGAGAATATGGCACCTTTCATGACAAGATACCAGCTTTAATTAGTCTCTGATACTGAGCCTACTGTCATTTCTAAGCATTCAGGAAAAATGCATTTATTAAAGATGCATTACATTCTAAAAAAAAACCTCTGACAACACAATGTATAACGGGTAACAACACAACCCACAGCAATGCAATGAACAAGGGAGTGAGAATGGATCAGGCTTCATACAGCTGCTACTGATCAATAAAAAAATTGGTCGGCTTCGATTCTGATCCAGCAGATCATCTCAGGACATCCCGAGTATGACAACATGTATATGCAAAAAGAACCAAAATATCAACACAAATTGATAAACTGGATTTACTGAGGTAAGGGATATCTACGCAGAGAGATACATTGTTTAACAGGACACATATAATACATTGTATTCTGTTTATTAGGTGGTGAGTGCAGCATATCGGTGCTCCTGACTACATTTACCATTATTAAAATTAGCGTGTTAATGTCCAGTATTCAGCAATTGAAAAATACATTTGAAATGTGCCTCCTGATTTATCAAGTATTAAGTATTAAAGGATAGCTCTTGTGATCACGTTGTTGCCCATCTCCAGTTGCTAGGACTCCATCTACCCCTGGCAACTTTATTTCTATTTATCGCCTCAGTGGAAATTTGGAATTGAAATTGGCTTACCTCGTCTGGGCCAAAGTCTCTAAAATTACCCTCCGGAAAAGGTGTTTTCTATCTGCATATAATACTATTTCATTATTGCTTTCTTGCCACTTCCGCAGTGTTGAATACATACTAAAAGAGGTAAGAGATGCAGCTAAATGGTTGCGAAATGATGATACTAGATCAAGATTCCAATTTCTGTCCAAGTGATGCAGCCAGTCTTATATTACCATAGAATTCTTCAAACTACTTCTATCATAAACACACCTTATTTGCCATGTTTTAAATTCAGTGGTTTTACCATGGTTTGAATTATATAAGCACTTAGAAACACATGCCTCTTGGCAGCATGTATTTTAAATAACCCTTTGCACTCAGTGAGCGCTGAGAGACGCACCAATCAATTCTTTAACACTGACAAAGAGTCTGGAATGAAAAAACAATGGGCTTTTATGTAAGCTGTGATGAGAGCATGAAATAATGTTTTGACAGAAGTATGCTTCTTAAAGCATGCATATTATTATGATATTCATACAAAACATAGCAAATCTGCACAAATTAAACAAAGGTGCCCTTCTCAGTACTCAGTACCGCTAAAAGTTTGATTCCAGAAGAAAGTTTGGAAAATGTGAAGGTTTTCAATCGTTTTTTTTTTAAAAGGCAATGCTTAAGCTCTTCACTGTCTTTTATTGGGAATGTAGCGGTTTCTTCTGGGTATACTTTAGAATTTTATTAGGCCAGGCCTAGAGTGTGCTGAGGAATGACAGGATTGGGATGGTGCCATCTTTGTTCAGCAAGGCCCCAGGCAAGCCACATGTAGCCCTAATGAGTCGCTTACAATTTCAGGCTCTGCTTGCTCTCAAACACCAAAAGTAAACTTTTGTCTTCCCCCTCACTATTCGGGGACCTTAAGAGGATTGTGGGGTCATTATTTATTCATGCCATTGTGTTTATTTGCCAGCCTCTGTGTGTGATGGGAGAGGGAATAGAGCAGCCAGTGCAGACGGAGTAAAAGCTGATAATTATCCGCTATTAGCATTGTTTTTTCATCCATGGTTTAAGTCGGCTCAGTTGATGATCGAGCTGTGATAGAGGTCCAGAAACATCCATTTAAAGCAGATTACCATGCGCACGTCTTTGAAGTCTGGAATCCTCTGCAGAGGACTTGCCGAATGGGTGTGGATGCATTTATAAGCCTGTTTTTATGGCTCTTTTTCTGTGCTGTTAAAGAAGATATCCCGTCATGATGTCAGTTACTCGTGTTGACCAGGAGATCTTTACAAACAGCCATCACAAACTTGCAGGATGTTGTTAGCGTCGAGAGGTGAGGAGATGGAAACCTTTTATTTTTTATCCTAGAACAAAGACGGCCCCAGGGATGCTTGAATGGGGCTGCATGGAGGGATTTAGCGATGTCAGAGCTCGTCAGAACTAACATGGATTCAAAGGAATAGTGAAGTAAAGAGAAAAAAAATGTGGACGGGGGTCTTCAAGACTAAGGAGTCTCGAAAATTGATCAATTAGTGATTACTCAGTTCTAAAAGAACAGTTCAAAAACTCGTCTTTATTGTAGTGCGTCAGCTAAACTGCCTTGACGCGGTTCAGCTGGCCTGCACATTGTGGCCTCCATTTATCATAGGTGTCCAATGAGCATTTCTTATGGGTAACACTTAAAAAGTTGCTTCTCTCTGACTTTTCTCTACGAAGGTGGCAGTGGCTCAGTATTTCAGTTTGTTTATGATTTTGCATTTCCAGTCTGATTCATTCTTCTGTTTATCACAGAGGAGTCGAAACAGATGGTGTCTTTCGGCTGGATTGCAGGGCACACACAGAGAAATGGAGTGGACTGAATGGAAGAGAGTGGCAGAGGCCAGGCAGGGATGTGGGTCGAGGATGACTGGGGAGGGAGTCTGTGCTTATAATCACCCAGAGAAGAAATGCCATCTCTCGTCTCAGTCACTCTGCCCCCCTTTTCATCCTAGTAGGTGATACTCTTGAAAGCCACTGGCATCAGTACTCTGCTGTGTGCTAAGGCTTGTGTGCTACTGCTGCCTTATTTTTCTCAACTTTAGTTGGATATTTTCCTCCTCCTCCTCCTCCTCCTCCATGCAGAGGAATAGATTAGCACCGAGTGATTTAATCCTTAAATTGGTGTAATTTAAAGAGGAGTGTGGGGTTGAGGTTTGATCTATATGAGGCCCACCGCCTGTGAACATGTTTATGGAAGTTGTGACAACTGCTAATTTGATTTAAATCACCCATTTCTTACTATTTCTGCCATCCAAACTCTTCTGCAGGCACCACAATATCTGTATTAATGACCAGAGATTTTTTTTTTTGCTTGTTTTTGTTTTATAATTCGGCATTCAATATCTATTTAAGAGCGTACAGTAGTTGTAAGTAAAGGATGCTGGGTTTAAAGTGCTGATAGAAATGTTGTGGGTAAGCCTTAAATGGTTTTGGTGCCTAGAGTGGTAATGCTTTTTTATTACACACAAATATAATTTCCATTTTCTCAGTAATGGTCCTGTCTATAAAAAAAACATTTATGGGTATTTACAATTTGTTTTCAACCTCATTATACATTATGTTCACTCTCCGTTATTATGATATTGATTCCTAGCAGGTAAACAGCACTGTCAGAGGAATTTTTTATCATTTTTCCAATGTTGGATCATAAAAGCTCATTTCCAGCTTCCTCTGCAAATGTGTCTATGTGTCTGTTTGGACTTTTTGTTGTGTAGTTTGGGGTAGGGTGTTGGACTATGTGCAGTGTCCTGCAGAATTACAGTTTGCCTGACAAATGAATTACAGGGCATCACCTGGGGACATGCTTGTCATCCCGCAGCAGGCATAGTTTTAGCATAACCTTGGGTAGATGATAAAAGTGAAAAACAAACATTTTCTAAAGACGAAAAGGCAGCTTATCACTTACATTTGCTGCACTAGGCTTATGACTTTTTCAAAACCGTCCCTTTCAGCTTCATACTGTCTCATTTGTTTTTTTTTGGTGTGAGATTAGATCACCTATCAAAGTGTTAATTTCATAAAAGCCTAGTTATGGCTTGCAGCTGTGCAATAGAAAACAATTATGTCAATTTGGGAATCATTATAATGCATAACCAGAATGAACCATCTTGTTTGTATTGCCTGGAGAGAGCTGATAAGAATAATTATTACCTGAGCAGATACACGTATAACTTACAAGCACATCAGTGTTCCCAAAACATAGAAGAAAACAAAACCCTTGAATTCATTTTATAAATTTTCCCAGGCACTATAATGAATTTAGCTCATTTTATAGCATCGTCTCAGTTTTTGAAGCAGCATCATGTTTACTTGCCGTTTCAACGGCTGTTACTTCGTCTGTCTGATAAACGTACGGTATGCGAATCATTGGGAAATGACGTCCATTGCCTTTATGATCACATGCCCTCAAGGAATGTTCTGCAAAGAGTGTGAAAAGTCTGCCTCAAACCAAATTTACAAGGAAAATTGACATTAAAATATATTCGTACTGAAGAGTGGAACATTTAATTTCTTACTCTGAGGAGACAGTCAGCCTTCCTGTCACTCTGTATGTGCACAGTTGTTTTGTTAACATAATTTCTCATTGTTCAGCTGTAATATCTTCGTCTGTTGTTTTTTTTTTTCTTGTTATCAAGCCATTAACGGTGATGAATAGTTTTCACTAAATTCAGGAGGGTTTGTGCAATTCCTTCTGTCATTGAAAGTGACCTACAAACAGGGTTCAAAAGAAGCACCATTTAACAGCCAAATGCTGGTAAAATATGCAAGTGGCTGGTAGGTTTGCTTCACTCACCAGCCCCAAAAAACAATGGTTATCTATTGAATGGCTGGTAAAATTTGAACATGTACTAGCCATTTGGCTGGTGGACGAAAAAGTTAATTGAATCCTGCATACAAATCACATGCTCAAAGCCAAAACAGAATGTACGATATAAAGTAGCCAAAACTAAACCAGAATTAGTTCTGCTTTGTCTTGTAACTACAAGTTAAGACACACTGTAATTCAAGTCAAATATAGTCTTAATATTGGCTGGATAGCCAAGATTATTTATCTATATATTGTGAAAATTTACATTTTCTGGACATTTGATCGAAATATTATTTAGAGGTAAAATAACCAGATGGAAACCATTGAATTAAATACCTGAAAAACTACTTTTTTTAAGTTACTAAATGTCCTTTAAATCTATTATCACCTTATTGACTTGCAATATTGCCCATAGTGTCCCAATACAACAAAAATATGAATCCGCGAAATCTCTGATGTTTGACAGTATACTGTATATAGTCATGTCACCCAACCCTATCCAGTGTGTTGGTCTCTAAGCCAATATGCACCACATCTTTCATCATGTTACATTGTAGAAGCACCACTACAGGGCTTTGTTTCCTTCAGGCACAAAGACGTAGAATTTCTAAGACTGTCAGTGACACAAAGGCAGGACTAACACTGCCTTTCCACAGTCTTTGAAGTTCAATCCAAACCAAGAGCAGTGATATAGTAGGCAAGAGGGCACATTTAATCAGTCATGGCAGAGCTCAAATACTGCCAGTCAGTTAGAAAAAAAATCAAAAGGGCATCAAACCTCCTTTCATGGGTTTAGCAGCTGCAAAGCCCTTGTATCGCCCAACGTTTCTAGGACATCTTGATCATGACGAGTGAACATTTGTGTTGCACACTTTAACCATGGTCCCCAGAGCTGAGCAACAGGACATCATTAGGGGGACAAAGTTGAAATGCTGAAAAGGGAATTAATGATGCTCAGGCAATTTAAAAGCTATTACATCTCCAATTAAGGTACCTTGTCGGCCAAAGTACCTCGCAGGTAAATAAAACTCAATTAAATGACCATTATTTGGCATAATAAGCTTTTTTTTATAAAACTAACTGTTTTCTTTTCCTCTTTGAACAGACTTTCAATGCATCCTGAATGCTTCATCGCATACTCACACTACAGTCTGAATTAGTTATGGTGACTTAGTGTTCAAGTAAGCAACTAATGGCCTATTTTCTACAGAACTACAGAATACACAGTGCTCATTTTTTAACCTTTATTTAACCAGGTAGGCCGTTGAGAACAGGTTCTCATTTGCAACGACGACCTGGCATGATTCATTATGATTACTAAAAAATAAATATTTTTTTACCCAATCAGGAAGTTAAGGATTGCATGTAGGATTAACATTAACATTAGACATGCATTCATAAAAAAGGTCTCCAACACTCTAGATTTTTTTTTATTCCAAAAACTGTGCAAGATTGTCAAGAATACTGAGATACAACTGACCAGTTTAATGTGCACAAGAACACAGAAGTTTGTGTGCCACTAAAATTAGACACTGCCGAAGGAACGCATACCTGCCACCATTTACATTTCTCCAAAGGGCATTAATTAACTGAAAGGGAAGGCCTTCATACATGAAAGCCATCGTTGCTGATGCAGACAGGTGCTGGTAAGAAGCAGACATTAATCTTTAGCGTGCCTTCCTGACTTCACTCCCATTCCTTCTTTTATCTGTGCAATTAGATGTCTGCTGATTGAAGAATGTATAATGAAAGTGAAGCAGACATAAAAGGGGTCTGTCTGATTTTTGGAGAGGGTTGTAAAGGTGCACCTCCACCAATTAGTGTAAATAGCACAGAACACGGGTGCAGGAAGTGGCGTTCTTGGTCGGAGCATGCAGGCAGTGGACCGCGCAAAATGTGGTAAATCTTGATACCAAAATTGCAATACGCTGCTGTCGCACATCGGTGATTTGCACTGCAAAATACCAAGCAGACACAGTTGAGGGACAAAACCCACTGCGCCTTAGGAAATAGCACTTTACATTATGTACCCTGTGCCCACACAAAAATAGAGCCGTCCATTTCGCTTTGACCTCCACATGCAAAAATCAGTACTGTAAGAACAGTTTCAAGAACATGAAGGATCAGAATAAATGTTCACAGTCTGGCCCTCGATGGTGGCCAAATTCAACAGAGTCAAACAGCCGAAAATATGACAAGAGCTTTATACATCACGTCTTGGAGTGAATCCCACTCCACCTACACTGGATGGCAAAATTGGTGCCAGGAGCAAGTTACGCAACATTTCACTGACCTGCCAAACTGCCAACCTTTCACACGCCCCTGTCCAAATGCTACTACGCAACTGTCCAAGTCAATGTAGTAGCACACAGTATCACAGATTGTTTTTGTGCTATTTGCCCTGGCGTCATTGTAGAATATTAAGATGTGAGTTTAGCATCTGCATTAGCATTTTATCGACTAAAAATGCCGGTGTCTCGACGACCTGAATCCTGCATCCAGACCGTCACGCTTTGCGCTGAAATGTAGATTCAACACAATCTGTATTTTACAAGAGAAGCAGTGTGATGATGACACTCAGTCCCCGCTGAGACTCTGAGTCATTCCTCTGCATCCGGTATGCTTTGTGTGCCACATGGCATCAGTTGATGGTACAGGACAGGCGCCGAGATGTTTTTTTTCTTCTTTCTTTCTTCTTCACTGTTCATCTGCAAATAGACTGCATTTTTTTTGTAGATGCTGCCTGCAGCTTTAGTCCTTGGGCAAACAGATAATTCCTGTTGTCACGGTCAGGCCACACATCTGCTTCACTTTGCTCGCCATAGTTGGTGTGCAGTACGTTTAACTAGGTAGTCATAGATTTTATTTAACAGGTTGTGTATTTGAAGAATGACAACCTATTATTGCATTGAATATTAATACATTTTCATGTGTAGGTTCATGTTTGGCAACTGGAGGCCAAATTGAAAAGACTAGCGAGGTACAGAGAGACAAAGAGAGAGATAGAGAACTAAAAATCAGGGCACTTGGGAGGGGTGGGTCTTTTTTTTTTTTTTTTTTTTTTTTTTTTTTTTTTTTTTTTTTTTTTTTTTTTTTTTTTTTTTTTTTTTTTTTTTTTGCTCAGAAGAAAGGTGTTGGGTTTTTTTTTTTTTTTTTTTACCCCCCCTCTCTTTAAATTTTTTTTTTTTTTTTTTTTTTTTTTTTTTTTTTTTTTTTTCCGCCCGGATGAAAAAGGTGGGGGTTTTTTTTTTTTTATTTTTTTTTTTTTTTTTTTTTTTTCAGCCTTCTCAAATAAAGGCATTTTTAAACATAAATGTTCGTACGTGCATATGCGTACAGTGATAATGACTGATTCTGCCTCTCTGCCATGCAGAAAGTTGATCTTTGGGATTAAGCTCATAGTTTCCAATGCATGATTCTGCGTTACGGTCCCTACATTAATGATTGCGGTTAGCATGGGTCTGTACATCTTAAACAGGCGTGCTGATGTCTCCTCCTGCCTCATCTCATTAGTCAACACATATTCCCAACCAGAAGCACGCAGACATGCAGACACCGATTGATCATATTAGCATAATATACAGAGGTTGTCAGCTGTCTTCGGAGCACAAGGTGTATTCACAAATCCTTTTGAAGTCTGTAATTATTTATTGATTTTATCACTGAAGCAATTAGTTGATTAATTGATTGGTTGATTGACAGAAATATACTAAAAACTTAAAAATAATTGATTAATTGTTAATGTCATCATTATTTGAAGCTAGCTCCAGCTTTTGAAATGTGAGGATGTGTCTTTCTCTCTTTTGTCTATAATAATATAATCTAATTGAATATATTTGGGTTTTGAACTTGATTTTTGACACCTTAGCTTTTGTCCATAGTAGGGCTGAACGATTTGGGGAAAATATCTAATTGCGATTTTTCTGACAAATATTACGATAACGATTCGATTTGCAATAATAAAAAAAAACAGTTTAGCTTAAGTTCAATATTCACTGTGTAACAGATAAAACATGTTATGGAGCATTATAACATGAGACACCATCAAAACTGCTCTATATTCTTATGCAAGGATGAGAACATAGATGTAAACTGCCAACAATAAGTGTTTTTCCTTTTAGAAAACGTTTAACAGTCAAACACAAAAACATTTATCACAAATGCTAAAGTTATAATAATAAAAACTGAAATCTCTGATCTGCCTCAGTACAACAGCAGCATCTACATATGGCACCTTCTACCATCATATTGAATAAAGTTATAAAAAATAAATGAAAAATCCACTGAAAATAGGACATTTCTGTAAACAATCTGTGATGTGTAACATTATTCTGGCATTTAACTTATGAAAAACAGTAAATCTAAATATTGCACATTCGATTAATCGCGGTCTTCTCGATTAGCTAATCACATTCTTTCAAATCACGATTTGAAAACGATTAATCGTTCAGCCCTAATCCATAGTATAAATAACTGTTAATTTCACCCCTAATTGTCTTACGAAGCTGTATGATTATTACTAAAGTGACAGTGACGTTAACGGTGTGCGCTACGGCAGCTTTAGGCAGTTGTGCGAAGACATACTGTAGATACAAACTTGCATGTAGCTTGAATGACAATGTGCTTGGACATTGATTTTGAAGGCATTTATATTCATGCTTCGATTGGCTGATGGTTTGCCAATATTCAATACTACGACCTCTTTAACAATGTAGCCTCTCCCAGGAACTGATTCTTGGTGCTTTGGGAAGCGTCACTGACACAGCTTCAGGCGATACAATATATACTGTGAGACAGGAGAGATTTGTAAACCAGTAGAGTTTTTCTTTGCTTTGTTCTTTAAAAACTACAAAGGTAGCTATCCCTTCAATAGCTGTAGTTTTATTATACTACTGCAGCGCATGCAGCAAATCAATTAACAGGACTGTTTTATAATAATATTTAGATTCAGTATTTTTGCACACGTTAGCTAAAACAAGACATTCCCATCTGGTTATATTACCTGTAAATTATCTCTAAATTGTGGCCGGGTTGGTCTCAGTGGGTAGAGCAGGCGCACATATACTGAGAGATTTATGCCTCGACGCAGAGGTCCAGGGTTTGAATCCGACCTGTGACGGTTTCCTGCATGTCTTCCCCCCTCTTTCTCTCTCTCTCACCTAGCTGTCTTGTCAAATTACTCTAAAGGCGGAAAAGCACAAAAAATAATCTTTAAATTATCTCTAAATTGTGTTTCCAGAAAATGTACTATGTCACAATTTATATTGCTACATGATATAAACTCATCCAGAAAATTATGAAATAAATATTTATCATATTGCCCACCACTTTAGGTCACTATATTTACTCTGCATTGCAGGCACTGTCTCGTTATAATATCAGGGTGGTGCCACATCAGGAGAAATGACCTGCAACCAAATGATCTCTCGCTGCATCTCTGCAACAGCCAGTGTTTGCAAGTCAACATTCGCGTGTCCTCTCAAAGTTTGGAGCACAATGCAGAGAACCTACTTGCTTATTTCATGGAAGTTGAAAGGTTGCAAAAAACAAATATGGATGCATGGCTGTCCGCCCACATTTGCGTACTATTGCTGCTGTTGAGCTTCTTTTCCTCTTACCAGTACCGCATACTGTTAGCGTTTTCCCCCTCGTCGTTCTTTGAACTCTGGCTTTGATGTAAGGTTTACATCTCTTGAGTTATTGTTGCCTGAACCACTTTTGTTATGTTTTACAACGTAACACTGTGGAACTATGATAAAAGTTTGAAATGATTGTTATTTGACAAGTCATTTTGAAATGAATCTTATCAAAGTGAATCTAATTTAATAATGTGCAGAATGCAAGTTGTCAGTGAGTCTTTAGTTATGGAGTTAATACACAATCTCTGTTGGATTAAATTGTTACACCTTTAGTAGATTCCTTTTGAAACATCAGTTATATTCCGAAATGTATTACAAGACAGAAATTCAGCATTTTCTCTTGGGTAAAAGTGTTGCACTGAACACTACGTTTTCATTATCCTTTCTCACTTGGACATCACAGTCACCAATTTATTTGTTCATTCCTTTAATTGGGCTGTTAATGAGTTGATTAGGAGCTTTAAAGCAGTGGGTGGTGGTCTGTGTTAGCAGTCAGGCCAGACCAGGCAATCATTGTCACTTCCTGGAGCTGTCAGGTAGTAAAGCAGCATGGTCCAGGGGCTCCTAAGTAAAGCTCCCCTTTTGCGGCTGTGATATAGTGAGTGAAGGCAAAGGCAATCAACTCTGTCAGCCAGGGAAACGTCTCTGGCCATCTCAAGCTGGCGCTTCTCGCCTGTGACTTTAGGTGCGTGTGGCTCGTGCATGAAGTGCACAAGCCAGCATTAATTAAACACGGTGAGACAGTAAAACCTCTGTGCTCAAGACTAACGGCTGCCGAGCAGGACTACCTTGACCTCATTTAGGCTATGACTTTGACCATTTTTAGAGGATTTTAATCTTTTCTTGTCTCATTGACGACTGTTCTCTTTGAAGTAAATGCTGTAAGATCCAGTCCAAGACCTGGTGCAGCTCATAAATGTCTTTCGGGTCAAGTATTTCAGTCTCACCTCTGGTGCTTCATAGCGGCGGATACTAGAGTTGTGCTGATACCGTTACCAGCATCGGAAATACCTCCGATACTTGGTGCTGAAAACGCTGCTCGATATCGGCATGTATGTGAGTCTATGCACCGATCCTGTATCACATAATTTAGCTCCAAAAACTACTTTAAAGTTATTAATTTAAGTTCTTTTTCCATTATGACTGACCGTCAAACTACATAATAAAAGAAAGTTCTATGGCGTTCGTTCTCTATATTTCTTTTTCGTGTTTTACAAATGGTTTAACCTACCTGAGCCAGGTCATATAAGAATGATAGCAATCACATCATATAGAGTTAGTAATATACAGCTGTTAGATTTATATTTAACACACTGGTATCGAATCGGTACTTATAACCAATATAACCCTAACCCTATCGGGAAGGGAAAAATGGTATTGGAGCATCTCTAGCAGATACTTGCTCAATTGAGTGGTACTCTGTTCAGCTGTGTTGTTGTCTGGACACACACTAGGGGCCCTATCTTGCACCCGGCGCAGCGCGGCGCAATGCCCGACGCAAGTGTCTTTTCCTATTTTAAGACCGTCCAGCGCCCAATTCGTTTAAATAGCAAATGCACCTGCGCCCATCTTTGCACCCATGGGCGTGCTGGTCTTACAAGGAGGTGTGTTCAGGTGCATTCTGGGTGTGCTGGTCTTACAGGGAGGTGTGTTCAGGTGCATTCTGGGTGTGCTGGTCTTACAGGGAGGTGTGTTCAGGTGCATTCCTGGCGCATTGCTATCTTGAGGCAGCGGGAAGTGATCGCGCCATTGACCAACAAAAACCTGGTCTAAAGTCAATAACGCAGCATTTCATTGTTATTTTAACAGCAAATTAGTAAAATGCGCCTAGGCTTGTGCACAGCGCACGCACACTATGCTTGTTACACACACACACACACACACACACACACACACAGGGAAGCGCAGCAGCACACAAACATGCAAAAGATTACAATTATACGGCGCAAATCCTCCATCATAATGACAATGCGCCAAGGTCCAAACGCGCCTGGCTTTTAAAGGGAATGGGAGATGATCTCTGATTGGTTTATTGCATGTTACGCCCAAAACACACCTATGAATTAATGAAGACACTAGGTACAACCCTTTTGAACCATGCGCCCGGCGCACGGACCCTTTTTTTCCGCCATCAAACTAACAAAAGTGGTAATTCAACGCTCCCCTAAACGCACCTGCGCCAGGCGCTTCACGCCGTGCGCTTAGATCGTTAAAATAGGGCCCTAAATGTGTTGTCTTAGATGTATCTGAGGGATTCTGGGAATGACTGTAATGATGCTCTTTTTAACAGCTCTTCCTTTACCGGTTGCACATTGCTGTTGCTACATATTCAAGCACAACAGTGTCACGGTCATTAACCTATAGCATGGCCACTGGGCCTCTGCAGCTATTACCTGCACCAGCATTAGAGGATTGAGAGAGAAATGAAGTGTGTGGTGTGAAGTGACTCTCTGGGGCAGCGGACATTTGCTGCTTGTGTAAGGCGGTGGCTGATTTGTTAATATTACTAATTGTTTCCTAATTAGATGCGAGTCAGTGAGTCGTATTTTAATACTCTTCAGGGATCATTACAGAGCGAGAGGAAATGTATCTCTCCTGATGGATGGCAATCCAGTCAGCAGGAATTTCAACATCAAGACTGACGGACTGATGGGAAGATGAGGAGAGCACCAAACTGATGACTTTGTGCGCTGCAGTCGTGTTCCTTAAGTATTCCATTTTCAGCGTGGCGCAGAGCTGCATCAAAGTTAATCACACATTAATAGGAGCTCTGTGGAGATTTAACATTCCATGACAGCATGGGGATTGGAGCCAATAAGCCTGAAAAGAAGAAATTGTATGGTGTTCGTATGTAAGAATTAGGGTTGCGTATTGGTATATAACAAGGGCCTATAAATAATCCAGATCCAGTGTGATCCCTGCTGTATTTTAAATTACTGACAAGTAGGAGAGCTGAGATGGACACAGAGTACAGAAGAAATAGGAAGGATTGGTTCAGGTTGGATTCATTTCTTGGCTGGCAGGGGCTATATGTGTTTCCACAGGAGGGGGGTATTAACAACCCCGACGTATGTGGGAACATAGCATGCATGTTCCTTCTGCACAGCGCACAGATTTAAATCTGCTAGTGTAGTTTTTGCAGTTTGTCGAAGGGCAGTTATGTAAAATGGTGTTATTTTTAAAAGAATTTTTAAAGCGAGTGGAATCTTGTTGTACTTCACTTGATGTTTCTGACTTAGGCTATAGGATATGCTTTAATGTATGCATACACCCTTACTGAAAAAGCTCTGCTTTTTTCCCTCCTAGCATTCTAAACCTGAAATCGTTCTCCTTTTTTGCATTGAACATCCCCAACAGGTGTTTTGTTGTTTTTATTTCTCTAATTCAGTGCTAAGCATTTGCCTTTTCTATTCTATCTCAAAGTCATTTTAGTTGTTTGCATTGTTCTCCCCAGCTGGGGGGAGGTGGCGGAGACAAAAGCAGATGTTTCCCTGTTTGTTTTTGAAGTGTCAGAGTTAAGTCTTGCGGGTGTGTGCGTGCGTGCGTATGTGTGTGTGTGTGTGTGTGTGTTTTGCTCCTATGTGATGCTGCCTGTGTTTGGGTGTGTTTCATTCCCCCCCCCCCATGTGTTGTCTCTGTTTGTGGTCCACAGGTCCTCCGCTGCATTGTTCATCCGCCTCCTCCTCCCCTGTCGAGCAGCTCCCATACCCTCCCCCTTTCATTGCATCCAATGAGAGCCAGGGAGGGTTGCTAGGTAACTGTGCGGCTCAGCCAGCCCAGGACTCTGACTCTGAGGATGAGTTTGGCCCCAATTCATTCTTAGTTAAAACTGGCTCAGGGAACCTGTTTGCTCCTGGCACTGCAACTGCTGATGGTGAGTTGGTTTTCAAACTACTGTTGCTTTCTGGAGGTTAGCCCTTCCCTGCTCCTGGACATGTTGTGTTATAGGTCATGCAGATGGCTATGGGCAAGAATATGTCCCATTCTTTTTCTTTTCCGAGCACCATGAGAGAGAGTTGAAACTTTGAGTCGATATCTAGCCTCAGGAAATACACAGAACTCTCTGAAGCTAGGTCTTCAAAGTTCAGAGTATCGCTCAAAGAGATGGACGGTTTTAGTTCAGTAGGAGATTTTTGTCACAGATATTTCACCTCCGTTTCAATGTGTGCTGGTGGGAGTAACCATCTACAATTCTACTATATGATTTTCAGAAACGGCAGCCTGCATGCATCCTCAGATAGGAAGTAAGCGAGAAATAAAGACAGTTACATCATACCAGGTGCAAGTCCATGTTTTATCATCATATATCACTGCAAGGAGTGGCTCCTTTGAAGTCATAAAACTATGTTAGACCCATTGAAGACATAGGGGTTTTTTGGGGGGGATTTTGATATCTTGAGTTAGATTCGGTTTGAAAATCCCCTATGTGGTTTCTCATTAATAAATGTCAGCTACTTGTTCCTCTTGAAACCCTCAGTGTCTCCTGCTGTTGACTTAACACTCATTCAGACTGACAGAATGACATTTGCGTGCAAACTGCAAACGTGGTGTTGACTGTTGAGAAAGATTCAGTGACTGTAAAACATATAGGGTACATTTACTAAGTAGCAGTTAAAGTGTGTTACACAAGAACACACACATGAAGATTGGCATATAACTGCACACTAATGAATTGTGTGTGGCAGAGGATATAGTTTGGTTGGTATATGGGGTGACATTGTTTTGTTAAATTGCTATAATTATAATAATTATTGGTTTGTTGCTGTATAACTGATATTGTGGATTAAATACTGACTATGAAGGCCTTAATTCTGACTTATTCAATGCACTTTGTCCTTAACACCACAAACACTCACTGCATGGCATATGAAAAATGCATGGACATAAGAACATTTCATGTGTTTCCTCAAGGTTACTTTAGGAAACCGGATTTATAACGGTCGCAAAATGGAAGTGTAGCAGGTTATATATTCCTGTTTATGATCCATTTACATGAATATATAAAATGTTGTCATTGAAATTCAGCGATTTATGCCGCGTATCTCCCATAAGTCATCACTTTGCATGCTGAACAGGGTCTTTTTTTTGATATTTGAATGTTGATGCCTTTCAACTACAACAGCTACTTGCTTCTCCCACTGGCACGGCAAACACAAAACAAAAAAATAAAACGGTCTAAATAATTGATCAAGCTTCCAAGTTAACTACCCAAAGGGGTTGAATTACATCAAACTCCAAAGTGCCCCAGCTGCCTGCTAAGAAAGGCAGAGAACTAGTTATTAATCCCATCGCAAATCCCCCCCCTCCCCTAATTCCACAGTAGCAACACGCTGGTCACCAGCAGTGACATGACTGTGCTTTAGGGGACATGGGTGGGGGAATGGCCTTTACTGCGGCAGATTTGACTCTGATTTGCATAGGTACAGCATTTAGCTTGGCCTCGGGCTGTCAGAAAGGGGTAGGACAGGACTGAGCAGGAATGTCCTCAGCTCTAGTTGCAACCTCAGTCATCCAAAGGCTTTGTGAGATTCCTTTTTAAGTACCAAAGTACAGCATGTTTCTTCTCCCACTTTTATATCTCAGTAACATAACATTAGTAGTCTTGCTAGTGATGCTCTTGTCCATTCTGAAGACCATTCACCTTGCTGCAGTTAAAAAAAAAAAAAAATTGTTAAATAAGGTTTACTTTAAGATTCTGCGATGATGTTCTTCATTGTTTAGTTACAGAATATCTCTGACAATAAGGAGCCAATTACAATCGGAAAAAGAACAGAGGAGAGCCTCCACGGTTTGTTCATTTAAATCACCTAATGAGCCGTGTAAGCTTGCACCATGCCTTCTTGCACATTTTCCACATCACATCCAAATACTTTATAAGCTTGCAGGTTTTGTTTATTCATATCTGCTTGTCTTGCATTTTGGGTTTAGATGTATTTTTACTCTCCCACTCCAGGGAGCAACACAATGTGCTCCCATTGGCTGTTCTTCGCTTGAATTTGATGAAAAAGTGTCTTAAAAGGTACACTGTGTAGGAATTTCTCCCATCTAGCAGTGAAATTGTATTTTGCATTCAAACGAATAGTGCTCTCTAGCGCCTCGCTTTTTCAAATGCGCGTTGCAACTACGGTAGCCGTTATGTACCGAAAAGCTATGACAACGCATCTTCCAATTTTCGCTTTTTTGGAGTCCTTCTCCTGTGGCTCAGCATAATTATGATCCTCCATTATGAACTAAAGTGCAGCGCAGGCTTTCAAATTTGCCGGGGCGGTGACAAGCGCCCCTCACTGGTCTCCTTCTCCGTTTCAGCTGGTTTCAGTCACGTGACGCCGGCTCTGAATGAAAACGCGTTGTGGATTAGCTAGACGGAAGCCTCCTTGGACTACAGATAAGAAATTCTTCGCTTACGAGGATAAGCCAGATCATTGGAAGAGGTCATTTTACACCAATGAGCACATATTTATGAATGAAGTCATTGATTTTAGCTAATAAAATACTTAAAACACTACACAGTGTACCTTTAAACAGTTTGCATTTTTAACCCTGATTTAAGTTAGCTATTGTCTTGTATTTTTAGTATTTGCTTTGGTTAGTTTTGTGTGTTGATTTTCACAAAGGGAAACTATGTAACACATTTCCATCCCCACGGCTAATGTGGAAAATAATATATATAACTTATTACCTTAACCCAGGCTGGTTTCCCCATTTCAGTGAATTGAATGACTTCACTAAAACTTGTTCAGTGTGTAGTGAGTGAGACTGTTCTCTTCAGCAACATGAACCTCATTTTCTCAAGGTGACAAAACCACAGTGACCCAGATGAGGTTGTGTTGTAGATTTGGCATACCGAACAGGGCTACACCGCATAGCCAATGTGATTAAAACAAAGATCACACGTTTCCTGAATTGCCTAATCAAATTTATGGAAAATGTATTCTAATGTGTTCTGTTTCATGCAGAGGTTGGAATTGGAAAAAAGGCGTCATGTTGCCAAATGCAGTGTAATCTGAAATTAAGTATGCATCTCAGGTTTTCAGTGAGAATTACATGAGCAAAAAAAAAAAAAAAAAAAAAAAAAAGAGCTGGAATAGCAACTCAAATCTCTTTGACATGCAGGTCAGTTATTGAAGAAATATTCAAATTCAGAGTTGACACGGTGCAGAAAATATTTACTTTTTTTCACTGTCAGTAAACAACCACAGAAAACTATGCATGCCTAAAATAATTGGCTCACTGTGTATCTGTTGCACTGGAAAATGCAGGTGTCTTTTTATCACTTCAGATTACATTTGCTCAGGGTCATCTTTGAGCCCACATACAGGACTTAAAATGTTATGCTGGATTTTGAACAAGTAAATGTTCTCAGCAGCATGTCGTTATTCACATTAGTACCCTCCAAGGCTGCAGTGTTTATTTATGTTTTTCAGGATCTTGTTTCCATTTGGAAGAACAGTGAGCCAGAGTTTCTGTGAGGCTGACGAGGCTGCTCGCTGAAGCCTGCGGTCCTTTTTGTGTAGCATGTGTTTCACTGTGGCCCTCAGCTTTCTCTGAGGGTCTTCTTCCTGGGGAGACTGCCAGTGGGAGCCCGCTGCCATGCTGAGCTGCAAGATCTGAGACACTGCAAACCTCCCCGTATTAGCATTTCTTAATGCAAAACGGCATGGGGTCGGCCAGTGTTGGCTTTCAGCGCAGCCGAGCTCCCTGGTGAAAGGGCCAGCACACCACCACCTCACAGCTGACCAAGCAGGAATGCTGAGCCGGGTGGAAGGCTCGGGGACGTTGTTGTGTGTGGATTCAAATAAGTCTTCGTTGCAACTGCTTAATCATCCCCTGTGTCCGCAAGGTTGGGGGAGATGTGGCTAAAAGAGGTCGCTCCGGAAAGTAATTCATCCAACAGGCACCATGAGGAATGAACTATCTGAGGCCAAATAATAATTTAATGAGTAGCACATGGCACCCTGCATGCCATGCCCCTGTTTTTCACAATATGTGAGATTTCAGTTCTGAGTTGACATATCAAAAGGGATCGCTTTCTCTCGACGTTGAGTTATCAATGAACTGGCGCCAACAGACAATTTGTCCACTTCCATTCAACTTGCTGTTCATCAGTGCACAGGGACCATGGATAATGCATTTTGCATACCTACATATCTTCTTTTCATTGACATAAATTGAGATGCATTACTTTCATTCCATGATAATTGCAGACCATCTGTGCCCTCTAACAAAATCTTGAACCTCTTGATGGATATGCAGCAGAGTGACATACAGAACAGAGCCCACATAACCACTTGTCTTGTTCCTGCTAAGGCAGCCCAAAGATTGACAGAAAATCCATTTGATCTCAGAAAGGGAGAGAGAGAAGCATATGCCAGGACGAGTCCTAATGGATTAGGTTGCAAACAGCAGTAAACCTCAGTTTGAAAATGTTTCTTTTGTTTTCTTTTATAATTATTTTTTTCATTGTGTTATTTTATATTTCTGTTTGAGTTTACTTATTCTAAAAATAAGGCCTTAAAAGTATTACATTTCCTTTACAAAGGTCTTGCATTTTTTCTTGTCCTTTCGTAGGATTAAATGAATACCGTAACATCATAAATAAATATTTTGTGTGGGTAATGTTTAAATTGACTTTATTTTTTCTTTTTAGTTTCATAGCATAAGGGCTCCACATGCGACAAATACTTTATTAAAGGTGCTCTAAGCGATGTTGCACATTTTTTTAGGCTATAACATTTTTTGTCACATACAGCAAACATCTCCTCACTATCCGCTAGCTGCCTGTCCCCTGAACACACTGTAAAACAAACGCGGCGTCTGAAGACAGCCCAGGCTCCACAAACGGCAACAAAAACAAACTGGGCCAACCTGCACCACCAAACATAACAAACAGTCTTCCAGCGTTCCAGCCAATAACCGACAAGAAGGATTTGGGGGTTGAGCGGTTAGGGCACGGGATGAGGAGGAGGGAGGGGCGAGCTAGCCTCCGTTTTGTTTGACAGTTCCATCGAACGTCAACAAGAAGTGACGTCACCCAGCACCGCTTAGAGCACCTTTAATGTTATGTTATTAGAGTACAAACACACGTCAACATTTTTTTAAAATTAAATTCAGGTAATGTTACTCTGTAAATACTTCTTTTCTCCAGCCTTAAAATCCACACGTTTTTTCCATTATATGGCCGTAAATTTCATTCTATGTGGTATTAAAAAGGTCTTTAAAAAGTCTTAAAATTAACTTGAAGAATCCTGGGGGTCCCTGATTTAACTCCACATGTGCATAGAATATATATCTATAAATATAGATATATATATATATATATATAGAATATATCGAATAAAAGTAGTTCTTTTAGTTTCACACTTCATTTGGTGTTGTTGTGAAAGGTAGTGCCTGGATGTTCTGTACAATAGCAGGTTTTTTTCTCCTCCAGTTAGTGGTGAAGGTGAGCTTATATTCGGATTCCAGAAGGCCCCCTTATTCCCATAGCTCCCACTCTGAGAGCCAGTCGAAAGCTTAGCGTTATGCCCACCTTGTGTTGTTTGTGGTACCTGTTACCTCTCAAATGCGTCCAGGAAAGACAGCTAGTATTCCCGCATGGCTCTTCCCTTCAGACTTTTCTAATGGTGTAGGAAACAGCAGGGCCAGCAGAGAGAGGCGGCTTCAGGGAGCCAGGAGACAGTGCAGCTTCACTGCCTTCATGACAAATTCTATTTGTATTTTTATAGACAAATGCTACTCAACTGGAAATTTTGCTCCTGTGATTAGCCATAGGGGTTGTAACACTGAGCAAGATTTAATGATTTATTTGGGCGCTGGATAGCTTTTGATTAATTCTGTATCGAATGGCTCACACCTCAGTGCATTGACTGTCTGTGGCATGGCATGTCATGTCATGTCATTTTATTTCATCAGGTTTGACCATCGGTTATCCAATGTCCTTGTTCAGAAATAGACCTTCTCTCTGAACACTGCACAGAGTGGCAAATTAAGTCGCAACCCAGTGTTCCTCCATGTGTAACCAAATGTGGCAAAAATGAAGCCACTGAATTTTTTGTAATTGTATTTATTTATTTAACAGGGACAGTGCTCATTAATCAACAGCAAAGCAACTGTAAATGAGCCAGATTTAGCTCAGCAGGCTAATGTTCATCTCTCTTCATTCATTGTCCCTGGCCAGTTTGAAAATGGCAACCTAAAAAATAAAAATACTATAAAATGACAATACAGTCAACACATAAAAGCAGCAAACACAGACCAACATAAAAAGCAACAAGTAGCAAACACAACACATCATCCTACAGCAAGCAACATGAAAAAACAAATCTGCAGGCAGGCAGCCATCTTATATGCATATATTTACTTCTCTTATCTGTACTGGCAACATATTTCAGTCTTTAGATGCTGTTAGAGAGAACGCTGACTAACCAAAAGCACTTCTTCTAGTGGGAACGATACAGTCCCCTCTTGTGGTACCTCTGGTAACCTGAGAGCCTGCTCACACAAATGTTTTCAGGGGTGGCGGAGCAGTGTTGTGTAAGATCTTATAACTAGACAAAGGTTACTGTATTTAATTAGGTTTTCCCAACAACAATTTTGTCTATTTAAAATTTGACAGCTGTGATAACTGTTGGGTTCCTGATCAAGAACTTTTAGAGTACGTTTATATGGAGTTTCAAGTGGTTTCCTTGTGGATTTGTCAGCCTGAGCAGAGCTAGTCAAACAATAAATAAAATGTGAAATAATCATGGCATTCATATACATAATAGCAATTCCAAAGCTTTAAATGGTTTCTGTGTAGTGTTTCCCATACATAGGTTCTACTTGGGCGCCCCGCCCAGGTAGATAAAATCCGAATTACATTTTTTTCCATTCAACTGTGTATTGTTTTTTTTTACAGCGCACAAAGACCAGCTAGTTAGTAGTTGTGCGCTGCTGGTTGTCTTGTGGGATTAACTGTACTAATAAAAACCGTAGAAACGCAGCGGCCACACCGCTGTGAAAGCACCCCGAACGTCATTTATCAGAGTCTGGCCTCTCTGCGGCAGTCTCCTACTGTAATTTGACATTTGACATAGCTTACATTGATTGCTCTTTACAACTTAAGTTCTGCATACGTACTGTACAACAGATACCATTTGGTAGCTAAGTATCCAGTAAAATATGTATACAGTAAAATAAAGGCTGGTCCTTTACATATAGATTTACTGCTTGTTTCCATGACTACTGTTGCTGATTTTAGTCAGGCAGGACAGCTGATGTGAAGGATGACATCTGCAGGAGTACTTCTCAGTGGTAAAGTGGCATCATTACTGACAAGTCCATGTTAAAATGCTATAGTGCAAAAATGTACTCCCAGGAACAGGGTTGTCTTCTCACTAACTCATGCTAGTTGTGTAACTCAGACAGACAATCACTGACACAAGAAAATGTACTCCTCATATACAAGTTTAAACATTCATGGCTGTACATTCTACATTTTGATTGAAATAACCGCATTGGCCAAGTACAGTAGAGTACTACCCAACTGTACCGGTAAGAGATGTATGGCCAGCCCATGGATGAATCACTAATTATCAGATTTATGACATTTTTAATGATTTATTTCATGGTCTTTGTTGATTTGCATCACCTTTGGACATACATCCATCGGTACTCCATACTCTAACCATATTTTGTAATGGTCTGGTCCGGGATCTGCATCAAAACACGCACAGTGATTCCATTTCATGAGGTACACGTTCCAGATCTTTTTCATTTAGGTAAGTTAACAGTGAACATGCTCAGAAATTTCAAAGTTAACAATTACTTACTCGTGAACACTTTACTTGATACCTCACAAGTGGGACAGTTGTCTCCAAGCCCTTGCACCGTCTTACCATTAGACAGACATTGGTGTTATCTCATGGTGGGGGTGGGGGTGTCTGGCTAATGAAGTGGATTGGCCTTAATTACTTGTCTAGAATAGTGTCAGGAGGCCTTAACCAGTGCATACATCTGTTAGGAAGAAAAATGAAAAACCCACATTCTCTGACTGAATGGATATCTTTTAGGCTTCTGTTTTGAATGCCATGTGAAAGTTTGGCTATTGTAGCAAAGTCCTCCTTCTCTGTCTCTCCGATAACAAATGAATCTCCCTTTCTTGCCAATTTCGTTGTGCAAAGCAGGTCAATAGAAAACCATTTATTTTGTCTGTCCTTTGGATAGTAGTGAATAATTGTTGCTGAATCAACACATCTGTGGGGGTTGTGTTGCTCTGCACTCTGTCTCTTATTAACTGTCTCGCTCCTCGTTTTACTGTTCATCTCCACAAGAATCGCCATGACTACTTACCTGGCTGTTAGGGGGTCGTTGGTGGGACAAAGGGGAAACAGGCACACAGTCAAGTAGTGAATTCAAACCACGATGCGGTGCTTTTCCAGTTCTTTTTCTATAGGACATGTTCTACAATGCATTGCAATGGTGATGGCTTAGATGCAAATAAGTGGGCCAGTTTACAGTAGCAACGCTTCTGTGTAGACTGTAGCATTCTGAAAGCACTGCATGTGTAAAATGAGCTTAATACTTCACAATAGTGCATGGTTACTGAACATTTTTAAATATCTGTACTTTTTTGTTTTCATTTCAAAAATAACTAATACAAGTAAATATACAAACTTACAGCAAATAGCAGAACTGTATTCAAACTTGACTTGATCCAGGCACATTTGAAAACTTTATTTAAATGGGGATTGGATTGTAATCTAATATTTATAGACCGTCATGTTACCTCAGCCTGCAAAGCAATTCATTTACATGTTAAAATAACCAGAGGAGTCTAAGACAAGGTTTGACTTGACTCAATATGTCATCCTGCTGATACATCCAGTTTAATAATCTAGTTTAATTTAGAATTAATACAAATTATTTGATACATTCTCAAATGAAATGTATAAAAACTAGCCCAGTGGTGGTGGTATATATATATATATATATATATATATATATATATATATATATATATATATATATATATATAATTATATATATATATATATATATATATATATATATATCTATCTATCTATATATCTATCTATCTATCTAAATAGATAGAGAGAGAGCGAGAGAGAGAGAGAGAGAGAGAGAGAGAGAGAGCGAGAGAGAGAGAGAGAGAGAGATTAATTTCTGTGGTAATTGTTTAAGGCTGTTACACAAGTCTTAAAATATATATTCCAAGAATGGGCCTCAGAAAAAAAGGGTTTGAAAAATGAATCAATTGTTGCCACACATTTGCTGGATGGTCATGGGAAGTAAAGTATTTGTTTACCGAGCCGCAAATGCATTCCAGAGCGGTGATGCATTTGTCCTTGTGATAAATTTCTCTGCGTATGTCTGTGCTGTCCCTGTATCGAATTAGCATAACCTTATTAATGGCTTTAGGGATCAGGTACATTACTGAGCAGGAGGGAGGTCATCAACAACTATGTGGTTTTACTTCACATCAGTCTATTGTTCATCAGGGCTGTGGTGTGCCCCTCGCACAGCGGCTCAGCTAATTACCAGGGCAGCATTGTGCAAAAGTGTGCTCGGTATGGAACCATCTGTCAGTGCGACAGAGGCATGATATAGCACTCTCTCCAAAATGAAAAAGAAATAAAAGCCATTTCTGTCAGTGGTTCATCCTATAAAACATGTGAGCCAGGTTCAAAACAAAGTCTGAAAGTGAAAATTAGTGTTCTCTCCTCTTTTTTTTTTATGGCTAATGAAACATACAGAATTTAAATAGAAATGAGAGTGTGAGTATGTTTAGAATAAGAAGACGCTGAACTTAGCTTTCAATTCAGACAGTTAAAGTTAAGGGGAACATTACTTAAATTGCTGAGCGACTGATCCTCCATTGTTTGCAGCTCTTACTGTTATAAACGTGTGTTTTAGGTAAAGCCTTGAAGCTGTCTGAAACCCACTGTCAGATTTGTGAAAGCTTTATTCCTTTTTATGTAAAAGGCAAAAAATATCAGATTTCACTGCTTTTTTTCCACATCATGACCAGTGAAATCTCCCTTTATTGCAATTTAATAAAGAAAATACAGCTTTCACAAGTTTGAAACTGTTTTAAAGAATCGTGAGCCTCTCTGGAATAACGTAGTCCTGATTTGACAAGTCTAGGTATAGTGGTTTTCGATATGGACCTGGTCCAATGTGGTCTACATGTGAAAAAATCAGGGTGAGCTCCCTTAAAGGTGCAGTAGGTAAGACGTATAAAACTAACTTTCTGTCATATTTGCTGAAACTGCCCCTATGTTCGAGGAGAACTACATAAAGCAGGTAATAAAAAAATAAACCTGACTCCTCTGGCACCACCTACAGCCTGTAGCGCAATCTGCAAAAATCCCCCGCTGCCTGTTCAGATGCACCAATCAGGGCCAGGAAGGGGGGGTGTCTAACTGCGTGTCAATCATTGCTCATGACACACATTCATTCTCCCTTGTGGAGGGAGGGGCTTAGGAGACGGTTTTGGGCTTTAGCGGAAAGGGGGGAGGGACTGAGAAGTTGTTGATGTTCACATGTTTTGGCTAAGTCCTGGAGCTTCACAATCCTACCTATGGCACCTTTAATTGCATTTTCAGAAATACAATAAAGCTTTCAAAATTTCACAGTGGGTTGCAGACAGCTTTAGTGCTTTACCCAAAATGTCTAACACACTTTCACAACAGTAAGAAGCTCAAAAAAACACGGAGGATCAGTCACTTAGCAATGTAAGTTAGGCTTTCCATAATCTATATCAATGGTTTGTTTACAGGATAGTTTCGGTGCTGCTGGATGTCCCTTATTTTCTGCCGGATGTCCCTCACCTTCCGCTTTCTTTGTGTTGGCATTCTAAACTCCTCTTGATTCGGTAAACATCCTCCGAGCTAGAACCGACAATCAGATGATATTCATCTTTTATTTTTGAGTAAAATTGAGGCACCGTGGCTCCGCTCGGCGCTTAGCGCCACCCAAGACGATTGTGATTGGTTTAAAGAAATGCCAATAAACCAGAGCCCGTTGTTCTCCCATCACGGAATGCTGTGTTGACTAGCCAGACCCTCCTCCGCAGTGCTGTGAAGGAAGGTCTGGCTATGAGAGACTATGCTTTCCTTAACCTTAACTGCCAGATTGGACGCTGTGAATTTGAAAGCTAACTTCATTGTAGTCAGGAATATATGCTAGCATGTGCTTGAGGAGTAAATGCAGCACACTACATTTTGGTCTTGTTTTTCCATGCTGAGCCATTTTGTTAGCACCTAGTTACCTGAGAACACAATGGGCTCTCTTTCCACTTTCCTAAAATGCCTCAGGCACTGAAGCTTAATGCTACTTTCCTCAGTACAGCCAGTTTTGCACCTCAACAATTTGCTTATCAATCTGCCTTGCCTGACACATGTTGATAGAGCAGCTCCATGTTCCTGACCCGTAAAAAATCTGAAATGACACTAAGCTTCCTGACTGGCGGCCGTAGATATTGCTTTAATAAAGGCGCTGATTATACAAAATAAGCCTTCTGTGTGTCTATATTGCACACTCTCTGCTGTAAATTGGCAATTTAGTGTTGGGGATATCTGTGAAATAAAGGAGGCTTGCTGCTATAAAGAAAAGCCACTCTTTCATTGTGTGTAAAGCCAGGAGTTCATTGATTGATGAATGGCTTAACAGATGTGGAAATAAACGGATTCAGAGTGCACAAGGACATTGGTCTTCTATCTTAAAGGGCAGGGGAGTATCACAGTATCATAGTGCATATAGGACCACCGGTTACAATCTGTTTCTGTAGACTTCATAGCTAATAGTTCCAAATCCTCTGATGTAAAGTGACAACCTAGAGTAAGTTGTGGCTGCTAACAGCTCTGGAACGGTATGTGACCACGGTAATCACTTCTAATAAGGATGGACCACTGCAAATGCAATAATGACATGCATTGCATAAATGCAGATTGTTAGCGAAACAAGTAGCTAATGGTGTTACTTGCTGGTTTCAAAACTCAGATTAGCTTCAGTTGAGCTGCAGTGGTGGTAAAACATTTAGCACAAAACAGAGGGAAACAGGCTATCGTTTCTAAAAAAGGCAATGCATGCTCAAACATCCTTCCCTGCCTAAATAAATGTAAAAAAAAAGAAAAGGTTTGTCTATTTACACAGGAGCCAGTGTCCGGTCTGAGTAAACTGTCACAGGTCTCTGTGGGAGGCAGAAGGCACACTCTGATAGAGACCAGTTTGGAGAAATAATGAGCAGAAGTGGGACTTTATTTAAAAGGGGTTCGTGTAAGGGCTTTGCTGTTCTGCAGTGAAGTTAGGCTTTAGTTTAGGTGTTAATTTATGTACTGTTTGTGAAACTATGGCAAATAATTCATATACACACACACACACACACACACACACACACACGACCTGAGGGCTACACCCTGAAGAAGGCTGTTTCTGCTGCTATGCGTGGGTTGTTACTCTTTTTTTTTTTTTTTTAACATGTACTCTCATTATTTCAACATGAAATAGCCATCTAAATAAAGGCTTTTTAACTTTTTGCCAGAAGAGTGCCTTGGAACTTTCGTCTTATTTTTCCCCCCTTCCAAATAGCACCTTCACTATTTGTTTGAAATTCAGAGCACTCCGGACCTTTTTTTCTCCTCTATTTCTTTGTAATTCCTCTAACATGTTTTATTTCTTTCTCCTTTTGCTTTCAGACGGAGCCTTTCAAAACCATTCTCGGCTACGGACGCCTCCTCTACCGCTCTCCCACTCCCACTCGCCCAATCATCAGCACCATGCTGCCTCCATTAACTCCTTGAACCGGGGCAACTACACACCGCGGAGTAACCCAAGTCCCGCGCCCACAGACAGCTCTGTTCCTCCCGAGGGTCCGGCCAGTGCTCACGACTCCGGCAGCACACAGGACAACTGGCTACTCAACAGCAACATCCCCCTGGAAACCAGGTACTGGGCAACTTGTCTCCCTGACGATGTATAGAGATGTCGCCCACCGTATGCCTGAGCTGCTGCCATTGAACACAGCTTTTCATGCTGTCTGCTCCATATTAAATTACCACAGTGCTAACAAGGAGCAAAGCAATAACATGGAAAATATCCTGCTAGGGGGCAAAGGCTTACATTTGTGATGAACAGGATTTTGTGGCAAACAAGAGAAAAGTGCTGCTTTTGGGTCTTCGTCCAATGTTAGCAATCCTAACAATGGAAGGTATTGAGTTTAAACAGCAGGGTAATTATGATCATGTTGGATATGAAACAGTTCTTGCAAAATTACATCCAGGCTCCCGTGAGCAGGCTTCGTAGCTCCTCCACTTCAGCCCCGAGTTTTATTTATTTCATATTAATCAGTACTCAGTTCTCTAGCACATTTCTCAATAGGAGGCCCTTGTGTGAAGTAGATATGTCAAGTGTTATTGTAACAAAGGGAATACGTGTTGCATTTCTTTGGCTGGTCTTATTGCAAGGCGGTATGAAATCAAGAATAGCAAGGCATCTTATCTCAACACTCATCATGATCACATTATTCTGCTAAGATTAGAACGTTAGAAAAACTCCTCGAATAAACCCTAACTTCTCTGTGTGATCAGCCGGCCTGCTGAGCAAATTGAAATAAAAGCCATTGTGTAGCCTCGGATGTTGAGGAAGTTGTTATAGATTTTTAGGTGATTTGATTTTAAGAATCTGTTCAAAGCAATCCAATGAAAAACTTAGACCACACTGTCCATATTGTATATAGTAAACGCGTTGCCATAAATGAAATGGTTGTTGACAGGAGAATAGCTAATAGCTAATAGCTAATTTGGCAAAGCTAAACACCAGCCATGAACAGAACCACTGTTTCTTCCTTTTGTTTTTTGTGAGACGCTTCAGTCAACAGGAAAATGAGCATCAATTTTAGCTGGTAGAAGGGCAGTTAGTGGTATAATGAATGATTACATGTCATCCAGCTCCCAAGTTAATCCTGCACAGGTATTCCCTGTGGAGCAGGACACAGATGGTGAGGAGAGTACGTCTGCAGCAGGCACGAGTGCCGCTCAAAACACATATGTAGTCTTCATGACTTATTGCCTTGATAAAAAAAAAGAAAGATCAACTGCCATAAGTTCCAATAATGAATTTGAAACCATTAGTAAAATCCACACGGGCGCGGAAATATTTCATGTCATCTTTACTATTACAATGGCCCTCTCTCGTCGCCTTTGTGAAATGTAATGGCCCTGATAAATTCTGCACTTGTAGGTCTTATCCTGCTCTGCTACTGGAGAGACGCCAGCAGTTGGATGGTTCTATCCGCTCTCAACATTTTCTTTAGACGTTCTGCCAAGCATCCCTCTCTCTTTATTAAAAGTTGCATTCTTCAAAAACAAGGCCTTTCTCTTGTACCACTGAACGTGTTCAGCCTGCCCATTGCATGTGGACAGTTCATTTCTCCATTGCATTGCTGCAGTATTTCCTTATGGAACACAGCTCTCATTTTTTAAACTATCCAGTTTGAAAACTATGCAACTTTAGTAACACATTGATTTGTAATTAAAAATGACATTAAGACATATAAAAAAAGGTGTTTTGTCTGAAATAAGTGTTAGAAACCTTAAGGTTCTCATTTATAAGTGATGCATTGTTTTCTTCCAATCACAACCTTAAAGGAGCCAGAATACTCTAATGTATATCAGAGAAGAGCAAGACGCTTGCAGAGAAGGGCAGGGCTCGTACAAAACAAGGTATGGCAGTGCCCAAATGAGGGGAACCAGAGAGCTAGTTGTTATTCGTCTCACACCTTCAGTTCGTAGAAATAGTTCCATAAGGGCCTTGGTTTCTTTGTCCCACGCTGTCTGTCTTGATCCCCATTTGTCAGTTGTTGTTGTTGTTGTTGATGTTGCTTGGTGATCACATACTGTATTGCATTTATGTTTCTTGCACGCACATCTCACACTAGCTTCATATCCATCTTTCCACCTGTATGTAGAAACATAGCAAAGCAGACATTCCTAGAGACTTTACAGGACAACCTCATTGAGATGGACATTCTGGCGTCAGCCCGCCACGATGCCTCGTACAACGACGGGTATGTTGCATGTTTGCTATCTGGCTCTCACCCTACTGTCAGAATCTGCTTTGCCATGTAAACAATAGTGATGCCTGCGCTATTTTTTCCCCCCATCAAACATCCTCTATTTTGACATGTTGTAAATCTTCAGTGTATGTCTCCTGCAGTGCTAGAATCCTTGCTGTACTTGTCCCTTCCCTGTTTGATACAACTAACAATTTGCACTTAGTCACATTGTTGGGTTGTATTGCTTTTGATTAATGTTAAGCATGACCGCTTTACGAAACACAAATGCCCATGTTGTCTCCTATTGCGAGAATAGGACATGTCAGAGATTTGTCCTGATATTTATAAATCAGAATATGGTCGCAGTGACTTTCCACATCGTACATCGTAATGTGACATTCAATCACGCTCGTGTCACTGTCGCTCAGGAGCTTCTGGTAAACTTGTCAGTAAAACGGCCTTGACAACAGCGCCGCTGCCACTGACTCTCTGATGGGCCCATCATACGGCTCTTGGACATGCAGCTCTGCACATGTTTTCCGACATAGGCAGCCATGTTCTTCAAGGGAGAATAAATGTGCTCCACTCCCTGCTGCAGCCTTATATAGTGTATCTCTCCTGTGGACAGCCTTGACATAGTTACTGGGAATTACTCTTCGCCACGCTGGCATGAATACGTAAACAAGAGCCAGCTGCGGTCACAAGTCCTGTAAATTAGATTTAATATTGATTCACAGTTTCCACTGAGCAAAAGCCAGTACGCTTTAGTATTCTTACTAATCTAGCATGAGCGTGACTATGGTTACAGTATTAAACGTGCTTGGAAATTACATACCAGTGGAAGGGACTGCAGTGGAAGGGACTGCACTTGGATAGACAGTAACTTACACTTTTATGATGATAGATGTCCCTGAGAAATAAGCGTTTTTTGTTAAGAATAATAATTAAAAAAAATACATGTTTTTTTTTCCAGACACTTCCTGTTCAAACCAGGTGGAACATCACCAATGTATTGCACAACATCACCAGGATATCCTTTGACATCCAGCACGGTGTACTCGCCCCCCCCACGCCCTCTGCCTCGAAACACCTTCTCTCGACCCGCCTTCAGCCTGAAGAAACCCTACAAGCACTGCAACTGGAAATGTGCTGCTCTCAGTGCCATCCTCATCTCAGTAACACTGCTCTTCTTGTTGGCCTACTTCATCGGTGAGTCACCTCTGGTGCTTTCTACACACCGGGGCGAGCGCCTCTACCTAACCGCCCCCCCCCAGCACCTCCCTTCACTTAACTGCGGACACAGGATGAGTCCATGCTCTATTGTGTTAACTCTATCGTCCCTTTTAATAGTGTTGAATCTGCAGCCTCCACCTTATATGAGCGTAGTTATATAGGGACTCATAGATTGATTCCTCGCCTGCGCACACCTCGTCCGAAATAACATTATCATTCATAGATTGGGTTGACTGAGTCTGCAGAGATGGGCAATCCAGTTTCTTGCTCATGTGAATAGGTCAGATAGGGAATGAATTAAAAAGACATCAGCAATCACACATGAAAGAATATTCATCCCATTTGATTTCTTCGATTCCCGGACCAGTATATCCAGGTCCCAGCTGGGTAAGGACTATCATCTGTGATATGCGAGTTATGCTATTAAATCTGTTCTGCTCTTTTTAACTGCTGTCATTCCGTAAGGTAATGGCATTCATATCTGATGATACAGTCTTATCTCTGTGATGTATATACAAGACAACATTTCACTTGCAAACCGTCAAGAGCCAGTTGATAAGACACAAAATGAAAAACTAGAGGAGTTGAAAGTACTTAGTCAGTATAAGAGTGGATCCTGCAAGTGACTGCTGTGATGTTGTATTTTTTCCATATTTCTCAGAGTTCACATGTTCAGCTGTGTCCCTAACTCTGAGTTCTGACTCGGATTTTATGTTGATTTTCTTTCTGGTCTGTTTAACCTTCCCAGCTATCACTTATGCTAGCTACCCAGTTCATCTTCTGTTTATTCCAAGCAAGCTGCTGCCCTGCCAGTAATACTAGTAACACTTAATGAGTCGCACAGATCATTTTTTTATTTCTTCACAAAAGTTAAATCACTATGGTTAAATAAGTCAGTGAAAGCATAGCAAAATACACATAGAGAAATTATTTTCACTGTCGATTAATTTGTCGATAATTTTCTTGATTAATCGATTTGTTTTTTGTTCTATGAAAATGGTGAAAAATATCGATCAGTGTTTCCCAAAGCCCAAGATGACGTCCTCAAATGTCTTGTTTTTCCACAACTCAAAGATATTCACTTTACTGTCACAGAGGAGAGAAGAAACCGGAAAATATTCACAATTAACAAGCTTTTTCATAAAAAATTACTCAAACCAGTGAATCGATCGTCAAAATAGTTGCCGATTCATTTAATAGTTGACAACTAATAGTTTCATCTTTGCAGTTTTAGTTAATATTAATAAAAAAAACTTAAAGGGATGCTATGCACCTATGAACTATAGGTGCGCAGAAACCCACGATAACAGCAGCATACGCAGTAACAGTGTGGTCGTGTACAGAAGGAATGGGAAACAACAAGGATTGTAGGTAGGTCAAAGGGCCAGTGAAAATGTGAGGTTGGTGGGTTTTAGGGCATTTGAGGTCATAGCAACAGGTTTTTGGGTAAGGGTGAGGTAAGTGAACCACGTGTTGACTGAATTAGTGCTGTGAGCTTGGCTCAGGTTGGGGGACAGGATATGATGAACAAGACCAGATAACTCAAAGAATATTTTAAAGGAATGAGTGACATGGTTCAGGATAGAAGGTTCCTGTAGTGCTGTGAGGGGACAGAAGACAGTTAAAGAATCTCAAAATGTAATGTCAAACAGGAACGTTTGAGGTCTGGATTTGAATATTGTTGAATATATTTATTGCCTAGATTGGCAGAAAGTTCCAAGGATTTGGTGATCTACATGGAAAAAGCTAGCAGGACCTTTTTTATTCAAGTAATGAAAGTTCTGCCTGGTCCGTTGTTACAAATTCAAATAAGGATTTGATACATACTTTTGTTTAATATATATGTCCCCATATAATGTACATCTGAATTGGCTTTGAATACCTTTTTAACATATAAATGGTTAGGCTGTTAAGCTTTTTCTTTTTTCTTTTTTTTTCAAATTAAAGGATGTTAAGATCGTTGTCGTTCATATGCATGAAGTCAATGAAAGAACAGCCAGATCCTTCTGCATGGCCTTCATCAGTGAGATAAATGAATTCTTCATTAAGGATATTTGTTATAGATATCCATTATGCCGTAACAATCAAAAAATCAATCGTTTCTGCCTCTCCTCGAGGCCAAACGAACTAAAATCAGATTATTCATATTTTTTTTTGTCACCAGAGAAATTGTTTAATTTGGAATTCAGAACAGTGCTGGATTAAAAGAAAAATAATCAGCTGGTTGCTGTTCATGGTGATTATCTACATATCCAGCAATTTTTAATCAATGATGGTTGGTGTGAGAAAGTTCTGCTTTGGTTTGTTTGTGGCTTCAGCAGGCTGTAGAAGTCTAGATACAGTACGTGTCAACAGTTTACTGCTTTGACTTGGCCAAAAGCCAGAGAGCCCCATCAGCCTGATAGTGCTTAATCAGCCTGTGTAATTATACCCCGCCAAACTCAGACCATCTCCAGATGCACCGCAAGCAAACATGTTGGAGACCAAACCTCACCCGAAGATCGGAATTTCCAATCAAGAACAAGAGCCATATTTAATTAAAGGCTGATGAGAAAATACATTTAATTTCAAGTGCAATTAATTATTGAGGCCTGTAATTGGGAACTGTGGGTGAGATGTCTAATGAACCCAATTATGCCTCATGACAGATGTTTTGACTTGCAGCATGGTTTTATTTTGTCACCGCTTTGTAAATCGGCACATTTTGAAGTGCAAAAAAGGTTGGGGGTTTAAGATGGCTCCGTTTTCTCTGTGGTCGCTAGCTCATTAGCACATTTGTTATATGATGCTCATTTAATCATCCATATCCTTTTGTCTTCAGGTCACTCCATTCCATTCACGGTATGAACCATCCAACCCAGAAAGAGCTTCCCTGCAACACATATATTTTACCTGTTTGTCAGTCAGTACTTATATTACTGCTTTGTTTGATTTGGCTTGGATACAATTTTAGCATCTTGCATTAAAAAAACATGGGACTCTTTGTAGTTTGGCTTATTTGAAGCTAATGTGCTTGCACTTGATTCTTGCTGTCAGGAGTTTTTACTTTCATGGTTGAAAGCACTTAATTGGAAGTCGCTTTGGGTCAAAGCGTCAGCTTAATGACATGTAATGTAAAATGTAATGCTTTTATTATCCCAATGTGATATTTTCATTATCTAGATTTCTCAATACTGATGTTACTCTAAATGGGAAAAAAAAGTGCTCAGTCGGCAAGAAAGTATTTACGTGTTGACAGGCAAGCTTTATTCACAAATCCCAAACCCAGGTCTGACTTTGTCCTGTTGTGGTAGTTGGAACGGTTGGCTGTAATTGTGATATGGTCAGGGCACAGAAAATATGGCTCTGGATTGGCTCTCCATATATATATATATATATATATATATATATATATATATATATATATAGCATGGCTGCTATGTCACAGAGCTAGAAACCAGTTAATTTACTGCAACAATTTACAAACATACATGGAAATATATAATTTCTCTAATAAAGTTCTTCCCAACATTGATATCAATAAGATTAGTTTACACCAGATTTTTAATTGCCCAATTCTGATGGAAGGTAATACATTAGGCTAAAGCCAGACATCGCCGAAACTCACATTTGGTATCCCATTTAGTCTGTCATGTGTTTACCTTTGTTTTTTATAATGCTTTGTTTTGAATAAATTCACCATGTCAGTGATTGAATTCTGTGGTGCTAGACTGACGTGTGGCTGTAGAAGTTATTTTCCTCAACGTTATGATCATATCATAATGAGAGAGTGGTGATTTACAGCACAGACTGCCAATGTAAGAGAGGTGTAAATGCAGTTAGGTGACAAATGAGCAACTGATGGCTGCCATGTTTAGCACCTATTTAAAAAAGATGAATTAACCATACGGTTAAAACATGTTTCAGTCCAAGGTGTGAATGAGACTGCAATCTATGCTGGCTTTTTTTTTTGAATACCTCAAGATAGAAGAATATGCCTTTTTTAGATGCTCACAGTATTTGATGATTTTGAACAGTAGGATGAGAAGAAATGACTCTACTCATCATAGCTTCCCTTGAAGAGTGCACTAGTTGGAAAGTGCTCTTCAGATCAGACGATAGAAGCACAGCAATGCTGGCAGATGACCCACAGCAATAAGCGCAGACTTCCTCAGATTGGCTTAGAAGTCTTCTACTACAGTAACTCTGTTCCCTAATTGGCACATGGCATGACCCAACTTCCTGCCAAGAGATAACCGAAAGGAGGACACAACATGAGCTCAGGACAAAATGGGCGATGCTACGAAGTGCAGTACGCTTGACAGGTCAGTGGCATCGCTGGAACACAGACACAGCTTGTCTCTGCCAGTGGCCATCTCATTAGAAGTAGCTTGTTATTCCGACAACCTGTCTTCACTTTGCAGCCAATTGCAGCAGCCTTCTGAGTGTCATTTCACAATGTTTGCAAAGTCGGAAAAGCAAGCAAAATGAAAACAGGAGGTTCTTCACTGGCTCATGTCCAATGCTCTGCATATCATAGATACCAAGAAGGCATTGAAGTTAATCTTTGGATTTGGGATGGGAGGGGGGAGGCCTCTTCAACTATTTTCCATCAGAGGCCTCAGGGATGGATGGGATGAAGGATGGGGCTCAAAAAGACATGATTACTAGGACACTTGGAATGACACCGTGCTTGGTGACTTGGTGCGTTGGTTCTGCCAGCGACATGCTCTGACTCTTTTTCCATTTCGCCAGTCAATGTAAAGCTACAAATCAAAAGGAATGTCTTTCTGCAGCTTACGGAATGACAAACAAAGCCATCTGTCTCTTCACTGGTTGTCCTCCACTGACACGTTCAGGCACTTTCACAGGCACTGGACAGACACAGAACAGATGCTGGTATTGCAGTTGAACTTTCTTCATCTTAGGGACAGTTTGTGTTGTGTTTTGCCTGAAAAACACACTGTTCACTACCTATCTGTTTTCACAAATCCATCCAAATATCTCACTAAACACATGGTACTCTTTATGCATCATTAAAATATTAGGTATATTCTTTGAACGTTTGTTCAGAGTTTTATAAAAAAGAACAAGAAAAAAAGGGTCCTAATCTTGGGCCAACTGCTTATAGGGATCTAAATAATAAATTCATCAGACACTATGGCTTGGTTCGATCTGCACTCGTCAAGTTCATATGGTGGATTCAGTCAATTTGAAGTTAATAGCTGAGCCTGGACATGTAAACCTCTTATTCTTGGGGGATCTCTTAGGATTTTGAAGTGGAGAGATTTGATGAAGCCACGTAGGGTCTTCAGTTTGGTATATATGGTCTTAATAAAGCACTTTTTTTAGACTTTGATGAACACTGTAGTGTTGAAACATCGGGCTGTTTGCACTAAGTTTCCATTAATAAGTTGCACAACAGTTGTGTGTAACATATTCTGTAAATAAAAACAACAATAAGAGCCAGGGATGCAGTGATTTATCGGCCGAACATCAGTATCGGCCGATATTCGCCTTGTTGGCTGCCATCGGCCTGACGGGAAATAAGATGGCATTCACCGATGGCAGTGGCCGAAGTTTATCTGCTGTGTCGCATTAATTTTGCGCTGGCTAAATGTTGTGTTGGTCAGACTCGGACAACAGTCAGAGCATATGCTGCTACCGCAGCTGCTGATTCGGAGAAGAAGCCACTGGCTGGACACGACTGTGGCATGTACCACATGTGGTTTGTTTTTGCATTTGTTCAGCTCTCCGTCTCCCATCTTGGATGGGAAGAGAAATAGACTGACCTGCAAAAATGCTGAGATGCTTATCTTTGTACAGACAAACATACATCTGACTAAGAAGTAGGCTGCGAGGTGCCGGCGATTTTTTTTTCTTTTCATCATTAATATTCGGTAGAGGGGGCCCACTGTATGGGAAGGCCTTTCCTAAGAGGCCAATTTTCGTTTTTTATTAAGAGGCCCATGTTCAGCCCCATGGTCCAGCTTTCTGTGGGTTTGTGCTGAATGGAAACACAAGACAGTTGTAGTCTGTGTGGAAAAAACTCTGTATGAGTTAGTTTAAGTTCCCTGTGTCTTTCCAGGCTTTTAAGGAATTAAAAAATATTTCATTAGCAGACATGAGACAGTAGGAAGTGGAATAGGTCCTGAGTGGGTGTATGTTGCTGATGGCCAAACTAGATTTTAAGGACCCCGGTCATCGTGTTCTCACCACACTCTCTAACTTTGTGGGATGACTGCTAAACAACATTGTGTTGAACAAGATCACTACATGAGTCCATTTGACATTTTTCACCAAAGGAATTCAACACAAAAAGGCAAAACTATGCTTGTGAACCAAAGAAAATACACTTTAGGTGCAATCAAATTCTGAATTCATGGATAAAAATATAGGTTGTTCTAATTGATCCTTGTGTTGGAGTGGTACGATAATAGAGAGGAGACTAGTTTTTTTCTATGTATCCAAGTAATGATGGGTATTTTCTGTGTTGTCTGAACAGTCACTGACAGGCTTATTGGTGACATAAAGTAGTGTATGCTGTTATAAAATGAAAAAAAAGGAAAACACATTTGAAGAAAACAACATTGAGAGGACTGGCAAGGTCTTACTCCCAGATCATTTCACTCTTTATAATTGGATTGCGTGGTTATTTACTCGAGGAGCTTAAGAGAACCAACAAACCAATAAAATAGCTACATTGAGTTTCTGGGCCTTTTCTGCTGAATGTTGACTTCCAAGGTGGCTTTTGCCTTGCTAAGCTGGTCTTGTCCATTTTCTTATTGGTGATCTGTCATGGTCAGCCCCTCCTCCTCTGCCCTGCACTCTGCTGCCATTGTTCCAAAGGACAAGTCTTTTGTCGACCTTGTAAAATATCAGCATGCCTCATCCGCAGTGTTCACATTGGTGTCTCCCTGCTGATGTGCTTTTTTTTTCTTTTGTCCCCTAGTTTTGCAAGGGAATGGAAAGGTAATGGGGTTTGGAAAAATGACTCAAGGCACTGGGGATGGTCCCTGCCTTGTGTTGGTGTGGTGAGACAGATGTTGTCCTATGAGGTCAGGATAGCATTCATCTTCTGATCTCACTGCTCAGCACTTTGGGAAAAAAATGCCTTTAACCATTAAACCGTGTATTGTTCTTTGGAATTTACTTCCTGTGCCTTTATCTCACAGCTGACACCTTTGGATAACCTTTGGGGTTACTATGTATGTCATTTAGAGAGTAAATTACTTTGCTTTGATGAATTGCAAAAAGGAAATCAATTCTGAAGTTGTCTTATGTTTAATATTTCAGCCATGCACCTATTTGGATTGAACTGGCACCTGCAACCCATGCAGAGACAGATGTACCAGCTGTCTGAGGACAATACAAGTGGCCTACCTTTTCCTACTGACCTGAGCTTGCCACCACTAGGCAACACAGGCTTGGAAATACCTGACCGCAAGGGAAAAGATGAGAGTAAGTGCAATTTTTTACAAGGATAATGTATTTTTATTCACTACACATATCTGTTTTTTTCTCCAACTAATACTTAAGCAAACCTACCTAAATGCATCTGATATTTTCAGGATGATTTGCATGACTCTTAATTCATTGTCATGAACTGTTGCACCCGCGTCAGAAAAGAACAACGTTGCACAAGGAAAACAATTTTTTTCAAATCTTAAAGTTTACAGAGGACATTTTATGAGCTCAAGCAAGTTTGTTATTATTTTGTCATCCAGTTTCACATTCTGTTCACTCGTCTCCAAGGTATGCAAAGAGATCTGCATTGTAATCCTATGAAAGTTGTTGTAAGTGGGAACGTGTTATTTGTTCCTGGAGGGAGAAAATGGGGCAGCTGAAGGGACTGAGTATCCAGGGGCTGGAGGGGGATTAGCCACTCTGTCCTCTTCAGAACGGATGTGATCCTTTCATCTCCTAGTCTGGGCTGCCTTTCCTGGCAGCCAAAGAAAGCATGTGCTCACCCCCATGGTACCAACTGCTCAACTCGAGGAAAGTTTGCTCTGTTCCATTCCTCGAACAAATGGGCCCAGATTTAACCATGTGATTTGCCACTGGCAGACTACAATAGGTAGAAGATGGGGTCATTACCATATAGATGAATCCAGGAGTTGTCTTTTTCATTTACCAGACAGCAGAAAGTGTGTTTAGCTAACAACACGCATGACTACAGCTGAGCTTAGACCCTGCATGGCCGCCATTTGCTGATAGGAAATCAATAGCCATGGTTTTCTAAATAAGTCTCATTCTTCAGTGCTGTCACCAGAAAACAATGATGAGCTATCTAATGTTTTATCAAGGCGATGCAGATGTGCACCGTGTTGAAATTCAGACTAGCTTCTCTCCTTCGGAGTCTTGTCTTTCCATCAAAGCATTATGTTGTAGTTCAGCTTGCAGAATAACAGCCATTTATTTAACCATGAGGCCCATTATCACTGTTCTCGGCTTATGATTTATTTAAACAGCCTGATGAGTACTCTCCATTAATGTGCTGCATAAATACAAACACACCCCAACATGTGGAAAATGAGCATGTGTGTGTTGTCGCATTATGTAAAGCCCGGATCTGGGAGAAGGGGAGTGTGTCCTGTCTACTCTGATGAAAACCCATTGCCACTGATGGAGTTTTGAGAACACTGCCATCTGCCGTACCACGTGTAACCTAAAGCCGTGTCTGCCACCAAGTCCTGGGGGTAGTTTGTATGGACGTCTGCTTTAGCAGACATCGGTGCCGAAATTAGCTCATCTACATGGGCAAACAGATGTTGCCATTTCCACCGAGTCCAATATAAGGTGTATTATGGAGCATATGGACAGTTGTTGGCAGTGGGTGTGCTAGTACCTGAGCGGGTACTAGCATTAGAGATCCCGCTTTACTATAATTACAATTTTCACTTTATTGCTTTTACTTCAATTATAACTGAAACAGTTGCATTTTCTGAAGTATTTTCCGTACCATTTTCACTCCATATGTTCAACCAATTTAAATCCTACTTTTTAGAACCTTTCACTTTGATGAAGATTTATGAAATGGTGTACAGATTATTTAAAAAAAAACATCCCAAGTTTAATGATTGGATGAGGCTTTAAAATAATCAATGCTACCAGGTATTTAAACATATTTCATCATTTCATTTTAAACAGACTTTTAAATGATTATTTGCCATTTGAGAAAAATCAACACAACTCACTTCAGGATGTAACTAGAATTGTGTTTGAGGATCAGACTGATGTTCAATTGGATTATTCTTAGTTCTGTACTCCACCCCACTGGAATTGGGACTGGAATTGCTGGCAGTGGCCAGAGGGGTCATTCATAATATTTTTTCCTTCCTGTCGCTGTCAGGGATGTGATTGAATATCTGCGATATGGTCAGACTATCATGCTTCGGCAGACTCCCTCTGCCCTCCACGTGCTGGATTAATGGTGTGATCTCTTTGACCGATTTGCTTTGTGTGCAATGCAGGCAAATTGGACAGCTTGTTCCCAGATGACAGCTATATAGATATGGGCGAGATTGACGTGGGGCGCAAGGTCGCGCAGCAGATTCCTCCCGGTATCTTCTGGAGGTCCCAGGTCTTCATTGATCATCCCATGTACCTGAAGTTTAACGTGTCCCTGAGCAAAGATGCCTTAGTGGGAGTCTACGGAAGGAGAGGCCTACCTCCGTCACACACACAGGTGGGAAACCTTTGAATGTCTCTGACGCTCATTCATTTGTTACTACAGTTAATCTACCGCATTCTGTATGACAGTGAACATTTTGAAAATCGAAATGTTTTGTCGACTTAAAGTTGTTATACTTGTGTGTTTTCTGTGACAAATCATGATGTCTTCTTTGCGTAAGACAACAGTACTTTACAGTAGTAATAGCACAGTGAATTGTAAATGGGAGGCTGTGTGAAACAAATTACAATCATGTCTGCATTGTATACGGATTCGAGTTCTTTTTCCATTCTTCCTTCTGCCACAGAATATACATTGGGATATTGTTTAAAAACATCTATCTAAGCATGCAGGAACGTTTCGTTAATACAGACCAATTCATAAATCTCTCTATTGTATTATGAATCACTTTCTTTCTTGCAGAAAAGGATTTATGGCAAATTTCTTCTGGGTTCAATATCATCAATGAATCACACAAAGATAGGGGGCTCAGGGGCCAAGAAAGGGAGATTTTTCTTTACACTAATTTCCCATCTATGTGCAGCACAGAACCAGATACATCATATTATTTATCATGTCTGACTGCTTGGTTTACAGAGTTTAGATTTCTGCTCTAAATGTAACTGGAGTTCAGCAAATTGCTCATAGCATGATTTGTGTTTGCATTTAGGTCCAGCGTAATTTAGTTTTCAGTCAAAAGATCAGGTTTGTCTCTTTTCTCTATTTTTACTTCAAAGGAAATAGTTTAGAGGGAAGTTTTGGTGCTGTGTCTGATAAACACATAGTGGCAGATGAGTCGAGAGTCCCTTCCTTATGTAGATAAAAAAAAATGAAACGCTGTCTCATTGGTATTCATTGAGTCACTACTGATATGAAGCAAATCGTTGCAGATGGTATTTGGTAAACACTAACTTACATTCCCCCTACCCAGTTTCCCTTTTTTCCCTTTAATAGTTTTATACAAGGCTTTCATATAAGATATGTGGATTAGGAAATTATCACAGCCCATCCAGCCACGATGTGCCAAGACTTACTCAAGCCCCTCTGGAATGATGAGTTATTCATGCAGACCAAATGATGCTCCGCTATAAAGAGAGCTGAAAGCACTCAAGTCTCATATGTCACTCTAATGGCGTGTCTGCGGTCCACCTATCAGTCTTTCTCACTTTCTGTGTGTCTGTCTGCAGTTTGACTTTGTGGAGCTTTTGGATGGGCGGCGGCTCCTGGCCCAGGACGTCCATGGTCTGGAGGGGCCTGTGGCTCAGCAGCGGAGCATGGTACTCGTCACCACACACGACACAGGCTTTATCCAGTACATGGACTCGGGCATCTGGCACCTGGCCATCTACAACGACGGAAAAGAAACTGAAACTGTCTCCTTCCTCACCACCGCCATAGGTGAGCGCCCTGGGCATGACCTGCTGCTGAAACCTGTAATAGCAATCCACATAATCCCTATAATACCAACCGGCAGACCTCCACAGCAAACAGCCCAGACTTGGGGCATGAGTCAGAGGCACTTTTTTGGCAGATTTCAATAGCCAAGGAAAGTGCAGGTTAATCAAGGTGAAGCTGAATATTACAAAAATCAGGACATCAGTGCTATCCTGCAATGCCCCTGAGTAGGGCATTTAGAGATCATAATATCCTCATTAGCCTGAGTGTCTTCCGAGCGAATCAGGGGTCCAGCTTCTGGGAACCATTTGCATACAATTCAAAGTATGATTGTACCCTCCTGCTAGTGCCATTTTTGATCATGATTTGCTCCAATTTCCATCTACTTTCCATATATCAAAGTAGGCGAGATATTTCTCTCCTCTGATTAGCTGTGTGTGCCACGCGGCTGTGTTTCAGACATACAGTATACGTCCTCCGCCTTGTGGAGGTGATTCCGTTTTGTACGCTCCTCTTTGTTCTGCCTAAAGCGCCTTTGATTGGCACTGCTGTATAAAGCAAGGTGTGAGAGGGCCCGAGGTGTCGACTTTCACAGGGATGGCAGCTGGGAGCTGTTCTCACATGCTCTTTAATTAAAAGCTCCTGGGCCAGAGTCCATCTGTGACAGGGGCTGTGCCAGGCAGCAGATCGATAAGAAGCTGTCCTCAACACTAATGTAACACCAAGTGGAGACAGGCAAGAGATGCTCCCCCGCCCCTCCCTTGCTGTGCCAACAACAGCTGTAATTCAATATTTAATATATGATATGACACAAGGAGGGGGAGTCAGGGCTGCATGTTTACTTTTTCTTTTTTCTTCATGACTGGGTGTGCATGAAGGCCTCCTGTGGTTTGCATCAGAGAAAACACAACTAGTTAAGGTGTTCTGTGCAACAGATGGGAATGGGGAGGGGCGGAGTTAGTCAGATCTAAAATTCTGCCTCTGTTCATTTGTATCAGAGCTGATCTGCCCACAGAAGCTCAGAGGCAGGCAGAGGGGCCCTTTCTAAAATGGGTCACCGGTTAAGTGCCCTTCAGCAGAAATTGAATCTCACCAACTGCCTGGATTGTATTGAGCCGTGGAGGGATAGCGTTGACCTTCAAGTGGAGCAGCCCAGGCGTAGAAATATACGCGAGCAATATCTAGAACAGGCGCACTGAGAGACACAAGCAGCATTGTTTATAAGACACTAAAGCTACATCCACACTAATACGTTTTCATTTTTAAAGGCTCTGACACACCAGCCCAATGGCCGATCTTTGGCCTCGGCCCCCCCGAGTTGGTAAAAAAAAGTGCCTCGGAACACACCAAAGCAACGCCGACTTGAGCGTATGTTCTGCGCGTGCACAAGACCTAATACGTCTCCATAACAGCAGGAGACACTAATGTATTGTCGCCCAAAAAATTAAAACCGGCAGCTGATTGGAACGAACGCATCATGTGCGTCTGGCTGCTCCCGGATTTTTCAACCGGGCATAATGGCGGCTTTGTTCGGAATACAGTCTCATATTTTACGAAGATAGTTCACCGAAACGTGTTTCTGAAAACATTTTAAGTGAGAAATAGGCCGTGCAGTTGCAGAATCTGTCTTCATTTCAGATTGACAAAGGTCAGTTTAAAAGATTTTCGTCAGATTTTGAGAGGCGTTAGTCAGGCTCATCCTTGTCATTTCCGGGTTAGCGCTCCACCAATCGGATTGGCCATTGAGTCCGACTGCCCGCCTTCCGATTCAAGATGTCAAATCGGCCCAAATGAAGGCCGATGGCACGGAACACACCGAACAGACTCAAGTCACTGACCTCGCCAGACTGTCCGACGGCCGATAATCGGGTTGGCGTGTCAGCGCCTTTAGTCTGCGCGTCCACACTACTCTGGCGTTTCTAAGCCCCTAAAACAGAGACCTTTGAAAGCCCTGGGGTTTGCGTTTTGCTCTGTACAGACAGAAATCGAGACCTTTGGAAACGATGAAGCAGACACCTATGATTGGGTCTTATCGGTCACGACGTGTCCTTCCCTGATTCGTCACGGCCCTATCACGTGACCCTTTTCCGCAAGAAAACAAACTACATCAGCCTTGGCTACCGGTGGTTCATCCATTCAACATGGGTAACAAATTATAGCTGTTTTTTCTTTACCTTGTTGTCGGTTGTTGCAAGCTGTTATTTGAGCGATTTGCGAAAATTCCCGTGTCCATTAGCGTTATCAGCCCTACTGGCACATGCATGCTCAGTGTATGAGACCTGTCTGTGATATGTGTTTTCAGCCATGTTATTATGGATGGAGATTATTTCTGAAACGATGCTAAAATGCTCAAGAGGGCCGTTTTTAAAAAAAATGAAACCGTAGTTTAGTATTTTAGTGTTTCTGACAGTGTCAGTAAGACAAACTGTCTTATTTTATCGTCAGTGAGGCACCGCGTGTTCCTTACATGTATTAAATGAAAGGTTTGCTTGTTGCACATAGCCATGCCATACTAAATCTGGGGGGAGGGAGTGTCCCTGTCTTTCATCTGGGCTGCTTCTCATTACTTGGCTGTGGCTCCATGGCAATGTGATATGTGTCCCAGTGAATGTTTTGTATCGCAGCCCTCTGGTGCATGAAGCCATTTGTCCCTGCTGCCTGGTGCCAGACATGCTTCAACCCAGACATGGCTTCCTATGCAGGGGAGCAGAGCGAAAGGCATCACAGAGCCAGCACCAATGTCTTACTCCATATCCTGTCCCACTATATGGCAGAGGCTCGCTCTCTCTCTCTACACAACCACCCATCATTCAAAGGTGCTGAGCATCTTCGGAGAGCGTGGCAAGGCGCTGATTAAACCTGCCTACTGCACGCTACTCTGTCCTCACCGACTGGAGAGACTCACACAATAGTTAGCTCCCCTGATGTGAAAGGGTAATGAATTTCAATGAAGCTCTGCTTGAATCCATGATTTATGCGTTGGCCTATGTCGAGTATGTGGCTAAGAGATATTCATGGCCTTCTCTCCCTACTCTCAGAGGAAACACAGCCAATAGACATGGGAAGTGCGTAGTCTACTAAACTGTGTCAGCAGCATTCAGAATGGGAGGGCTGCAGTTCACGATTACTCTATTAAATATGTTCGATTTGACCGTTTGCTGTTCACCAAAGAAAAAGCCATGATGGGGCGCCCGGATGGCTTAGTTGGTAGAGCGGGCGCCCATATACAGAGGTTTACTCCTCGACGCAACGGGCCCAGTTTCTACTCCGACCTGTGGCCCTTTGCTGCCTGTCATCCCCCCTCTCTCTCCCCTTGCATGTCTTCTGCTGAAATTGCCCAAAAAATATAAAAAACAAAAAAATCATGATGGATAAAGATCAGATGACCTTAATTAGAGGTACGTTATTGTAGAATGCCTGTCAGAATACCTTGATCAGTCAGTGGAATGCAGTTTAAGTTGGATCTTGCAGACCATTGGTTGGTGGACACTTAATCACAATCTGCTTAGGTTTTTTTTTTTTTGTCCCTATATACATGAGCTGCAAGACTCATGCCAGGAATCCTGCATAATTGTACTTCTGGGAGGAATTTCTTATGGACACACACACACACACACACACACACACACACACACACGCTCTCTCTCTCTCTCTCTCTCTCTCTCTCTCTCTCTCTCTCTCTCTCTCTCTCTTTCTCTCTCTTTGCTGGTTGCAATAGCTTTGAGCAAAAAAGCCCAGCTCTCCTACTGTAGGTACATGTTCATGTTGGAATCCATCAAAACCCAACCAAAATGCTGATTTGCCTCCACCACCCCGGAGGATAGTCTCCCCTGCATCCCCTCACTAACCCTCCGTGGCAAATGCAAGCCTGCAGCACAGAAAACATCGGCAGTAGTTGCCTACCCCTCTCTCTCACTCCCTCTCTCTCTTTTCACTGTATTTCTGGTCTGCCTCTATCTCCCCCCCCACACACACACACACACCCTCTCTCTCTGTCTCTTTGTCTTTTCTCTCTGTCTTGCCTTGCATCCTCAGTGCTGATTGACTCTCCAGAGTAAAGGGAAGCTGAATCCATGGCTCACATTTCTAGCCCTTTGCGGAGCACAAGAGATTCTTTGTTCAGTAAGTTTTGCCTCAGAGCCTCTGCTGCCTGAAAGCAATGGACAAGACTGAATATTTTTCAGCACCATTTCAGGCTTAATTCAGTGAGTATCATGTTTCAGAATTTTGCTGCTGTCAAGCGCCTCACTGGTCACTCTTATTGCTAATAAAAGTGTCATTACACAGTAGTAGAAATTATTATTTTGCCTTTTTTTTTTTATTTAATTAGAGGGATGGATAAAGAAAATGATGGAGAGTGTTGTGCTGATTGTTTGCATCACACAAAAACGCTGTCAAACACAGAAAGATACAGTAATAAAGCCACTTAATCACCATCAATAGGAGGCAATACAATATGTAAACAACATAATGCTAAATACAGTATAACTTCCATTGAAATTGTATTGGTTTCTTTTTATAGAAAACATGTATTTCCATGCAAGTGTTTGTAGAAAAAGGGAGGGGGGGACTTGTTAATTCATTAAGGTAAAGTTTTTTAGCTTTTTGCTGGCAGGTTTGTCTCTAGAGCTCCCCCTACAGCTTCAGAATAGATATTTGGCAGCTCCTATGTTTACTCGTGTCTGACTCCTCTCTTAGTCAGTCTGCCGTTTCCTCTTGCTCTGTTCCTCCGACAATGCTTTCCTAGCTTTCGGCTTCTTTTTTACCGGCTCAGCCATGACGATAGCGTGAAAAACTCCATTGCTACCTTGTTAGCCGGTTCCTGAATGGGCGTGTATTTGTGCAAGAAATTCGTTACATGGCGAGACCTGATATCACGAGATACTTCCTGACGCTGAGGCCGGTGGCCCGCTGGCCAAAAGTTGCAAAGGTGGTTTTTCTGCTCACAGGCGCTAGGGGGAAGCGAGACGACCACCATTCAACTCGAAAAAAAAGTCATATAACCATTCCAATGACTCCGAAGCTGTTCAGTTAAGGTAAATTAAGCTATAAAAAAACTGCATAGTTCCCCTTTAAGCTTTTAAAATATGTATTGTAATGTCTTATAAGCAGGCACACAGAACAAAATTAATTTCTATGTTTAATTTGAATGTTCCACTATTTGCGCAGTTCTAGAGGTTGCAAAGTAATTTTTTTTTTTTTTTCGAAGACATGCTAAAAGACAAAACAGCATTGTGTCTTACAGTGCCTCTTATGTGCACATGGTGAAGCACCAGTGACTGTGTGGAAAGTGCTTTTTGATCAGAGTGAATGGCTGGGGTCTGGGATAAAATCACACACTATTTGAGTGGAAGCCAACTCCACTCACTAGTTTTTTTTAATACAAAACTAGTGGACAAGTTGTTTTCAAAGACCCGATTGATAATGTAATAAAAGAACATATTAAAAAACAGCGTATGTCAATGGCCCACAAAAGAACATACGCTACACACTATAGTTTGGGAAATCAGGAAGCAATGCAGCAGTGACGTTGTGGTTGGCTAGCAGAAACAAACCTCCTGGAGCAGAACTGGACGAAGAAAAGGGTCTTTTGAATGGCAAGTTCAGTGTCAAAACCCTTCCAGATGGTTCTCTCCGCAAGACTAAAGTTATCTGCATGCAGCAAGCAAGCAAAGTTGATTTATATAGCTCCTTTCACAGACACCAGTCACTAAGTGCTGCACATTGAAAAAATACAACAAAACAACAAATCCAATATAGTCAAAGAGAAAACACCAGACCAAAATGTGCATGTTGTGTATTAATGCCTGTCTGAACAGGTGGGGTTTTTAGCTGCTTTTTAAAAGAGTCCACAGTACTGTTGATGTGACCTGAGTTACCGCCGGAGTACGCCGAGTCTCAAAAACCACTTGAGCATTAAAAACTTGGAAAAAGTCCCTTTTAAAGTACACTTATAAACAGATAAAAAGGAAACGGGAGCACAAAGCAGTCTGCCTGGCCTGCTCATTGTCTCTACCAATACCTAAAAGCAGACAGAAAATCCGACCATTACCCATGGCGGTGGGGAAAGACAGGTTCCAGTCTTCAGATTGCCTGGTTTCAGTGTGCCATCAAAACATCAAATTAGGTTTGTCAAATGATGCATGTCACTTGTCACATCCAGTGCGTCCAGAAATTCGGAGAATGTGTCGGCTCTGGGAGTTTCGGTTGAAGCCCAGGTGATCAGAACGTGTTTACTCTTTTAGTGAATTCTACCGTTCAGGTGAAACATTAGTAGCACTCAAACATGTTTTGCAGTGAAATGGAAATGTTGACAGGATTGGAGCCTGTGCTTATTACTGTCATTAGCAAAGGCGTAATAATCAAGCCAAAGAAAATGAGTGGGAGGAAAGTTTTTTTTTTTTTTTTTTTTCAGACCACATTACTCAGAAAAGCTCCTGATTGCTCTCTTGCAGATTCTATCGATGACTGTCCCAGTAACTGCTTTGGGAACGGGGACTGTGTTGCTGGAACATGCCACTGCTTTTTAGGATTCAAAGGACCTGACTGTGGGCGAGGTAAGTCGCTCCCATATCATAATAATGTCTTTATTGATCTACATCGTTCATACATAACATTTGAAGGGTGCCGACCAAATTTTATTCACTGCGTGACCAGAACAAAGCCATTACAATCTTACAATTACTTTTATTGTACTTCAGATCTTTCTTATTAAATTAGGCAGTTCTCCTCCAGACGATTCATTTTTACCTCTATCTCTCCTAATGGCGTATTGTGTTGCACATAAAAGAACTCTTGAATAACTGTATAGAGAAGAGGGCTTTAGATTATAGGGCTGGTATTCAATCATTCTTTCAATTAATGACACCAAGGCCATATTTTCCCCCAAATTAACAACTTTGAGCAGAATGTTAGATTGATAGCAGTTTGTTTTGGTTGCATCTTTGCACGTACTGCCATCTGTTATCCATGTGTTGATTGGCACCACATTTTACACTTTTTAATTCAACTCTTTTTTTTTTTTTCAACAGCTGCACAACAGCCATTGTATTGCTATGAGATATGTGTTGTTTTTTGTTAGAACTGGGTCACATCTGCACTGGATGCCAAAGTGCAGTAATGTGTGCTGCGTGTTGCACACGGGGAAAGGAAACCTTTCAACATTTTGGTCAAGAAGCTCATTGTCATATCGAGGCTTTAGCACACACTTACTATTCTTTGAAGCTATGGTTGGAGGGGTCCATTCAAATGGATGTATGCTGTCTGCTCTTTTCAAAGCTGCCTGTCCAGTGCTATGCAGTGGGAATGGTCAATACCTTAAAGGTCGCTGCATGTGTCACAGCGGCTGGAAGGGCTCCGAGTGTGACATTCCCACCAACCAGTGCATTGACATCACATGCAGTAGCCACGGGACCTGCATCGTGGGAACCTGTATCTGCAACCCAGGCTACAAAGGGGAAAACTGTGAAGAAGGTGATTATAAGTGATAAGTGACGGTAATGTATCCTAAACGTATAAATTCCTACATAATATGGCTTTTGTAACCACCATCTGAGCTTGTTAGTGCTAGACATTTTAATGCAGTACTCATAATGGGAACGGCTATTAAGTGGGTATGGCTTATTTAACAGTCTATCCAGTAATATAATGGCAGGACATCCTTTATGAAGATCGTTACAGCCGTAACGCTTCAGAGTATGCATCCTAGGTGACTTTTCCTGTATAAATCATGAATATAAGGCATTGCGGTAATCGAAACAGTCCATTTACTGCCAGAAATTCAGACACAAAGTCTGATGTTAATCCATTAGGAACTCCACATTCACGATGCTGGATAAGGCTTGACCAGATAAGATTGAAGGAGCCATTGTGTTTGCCAGCTCTTGAAGGCTCTCATTTCAAGATGAAAAATGGCCCTGGGAGTTTGATAAATGGGGGTTTGTGACATCCGTAGGCCCCCATTCTATTTTAGGTGGAGTATTATCCATAAGGAGTGGAGGGGGAATGTGGACGAGGGCCCTTTAACATTTTTACCTTTCTTCCGTGCGACCTTCAGCCACAATGATTAATTGCCAGGAGAGAGTTTCTTGTCAGTTAGCCTCTGATCTTTGTGCCTTGTGCCCAAACCATCTGCTAAGAGGCGAGAGATCCTGTTTGTCTTACTATGACGGCCTTTATACCCATTTATGTCACAGTAAAGGGGAGCTGCCATGGCGCGGCCTGCCGCTCTCAGTGGCTAGACATTGCTCCTGCTTGGGGCCCATTTGCCATCTGCGTGTACCATGCAGATATTGTCTGGTAGTAAGAACGTTCTCATTTTGATTGTATGCTCCCACAACTCCTGTGCCTTACAAAGTGAGCATTCATTTAACAAGATGTCAAGGGAAGGGATGCTATAGAAACAGCTATTAGTTTGATATTTGCATACTAATTGAACTGATACACTGTGTACTGTGTACACTGATGCAGTGCACAAAAAAGATGCAGCAGAGGGAAGCCAGGGCAAGGCTTCCTCAGTCACAGCGATCTTCTAATAGTCTGTAAACTAGTGTTGAGCCTGCCTAGAAGGATTTTCCTTACTTTGCCCTGTTTTGTCCTTTACATTCTGGTAATGTGTTTTTTGTTTTTTTTTTCCAGCTTTGAACTATTCATCATCATGGCTTTCATTTTCGAGAAACATGCTTCTATTAAGGCACCTTCCCTCTTCAGGAGGAGTTTCCATTATGAGTTAATGGGACCGTGCCAGCAGGAGCGTGGGCAGTGCCCCTAGTTTGGTACCATAAGCCTCAGTGTGATTTAATTAGTTTGACTGTAAATCTTGTCTCCGGCTTTAGAGAAAGTATGCTGCCCTGCGTCGTTTTCTGTGTTCCTTTTTTGTACATTCATTGTACTTGCACTAAGGCAGCTGCAGCTGAGCTGCGGCCCACTGCAGTTGTCATTCTACTCAGGCTCAAATAGAGACACCAGGTTGCCTCTGAAAGAGGGAAATAGCAGGTGACTGGTGTGTCTGACGCTGTCTCTTTGGAACCCTTTTAGTGGACTGCTTGGATCCGACATGCTCAGGCCGAGGGGTGTGTGTCCAGGGAGAATGCCACTGCTTTGTGGGGTGGGGCGGGCCTGGATGCGAGAGCCCCAGGGCCTCCTGCATGGACCAGTGCTCTGGACACGGAGCCTTCCTGGCAGACACCGGAACCTGCAGCTGCGATCCCAACTGGACGGGCCATGACTGCTCTACAGGTGAGTGCTTCCCTCAGACGAGAGTAAACATTGGCGGAATTTCCTTTCACAGATCAATGCTGATGTAGCTTTGATTACCAAGTAGAAAAAAAAAAAAAAAACCTCAATGCATTCACGTTAAATAAAATAAGCCAAGAATTTGTCTCTTTTTTTGTTGTGATTTTTTTGCTGTTTCCAGCATTTAGGCCATCATCTTATGTATTTATTAATGTAAATAAAGCATTACATAAAAACAAAACATAATTTAATCATGAAGTAAAGTTTTATCACAGCTAGTGAAACAGCTAGTCGTACCTATATTTGTAGTTATACACTTCTCACTTGTATAATTCTTACATGTATCGATCCTCAACTACTTTTTTTACAGTATCCTGTATAATTTATTAACCTTCAATATTTACATTTTTATTTTAATACCTCACAACTGACAAGAAACCGCAACAACATGTTTTAACCTTCTGTGTATGACATCTCTGTCACATATCTGGGATAAAATCCTTGCCTTTTTGTCAGAATTTATTTCACTGCTTGATTCAATTCATAACTTTGATAAGTGCCGCGCTCCTCGCTCCTCGCAGAAGTAAACATTTGTGATTATGTTAAAATAAAATGGCCCACATAAAAGCCTCAATTATTCACATCACTGATCAGTTGGAGGTCCACAGCTAGCAATCAAACTCTGGTTGATTTTGCTCTAAATTGACTTCTTTTACGAATGGCTTCATCCTCAAGCTCCACGCGGTTAGCTGGCAGCCAGAGTAAAGAGGGAAACATGCATAGCAGGGGTATTGTCAGGGGAATGATCTAATGCATGTTAATGCTCTTTCTTGAGTTCTGGCTTTCTTCACGTTGGCACAAGGCTCACAGCTGATGATAGCTTTTTCTGCTCCGGAGGATTGTTCCCATTGTGTTCATTTTGTCCATGGGGAATGTCTTCTCTTGGTAGTCAAGAATAGGCTGAGCATAAGATAAAGTTTTACACCTAGAATATACCTTTTTGAGGCTCTAAGGATGAAAAAAAAAATTATGTTTAACTGTGACAGCCGCCTGCCTGCTCACATTTACCAATGGAGTATTTTAGTGAAAACCCTCAGAGAACTCGAGCTACTTCTACACTACTACGTTTTGGTTTAAAAAGGACGTTCGTGCACGTGCACGTGTTAATACGGACGGAGATTAGTTCTGCTACTGGAGCTAAAACTCTTGCGTGGACGGAGATCGTTTTTGTCTCAAAACGCCACTTAAAAATGAAAAGGCAGCAGTGTGAATGTAGCCTCAGTGGTGGATTGTTAAAGAGCTATCAAATGTAGGTATCTAACATCACGTACTTTCAGTGTTGGCAGATGAAAGCAGTTTTCCCCCACGTATAAATGATCATATGAGACTGTATTCATGTTTTAGGGTTATTCTCTGGCAGATTTTACGCTTTGGATAGGCGGTGACAGCTGCAGCCTCAACATCATCATTTGTATTCTCACAAAATATTTCTGAAATGAGAGTTTTAGTTCGGCAGTCTCTTGGATCCACGAATCCCTTTATATTCCAAGCAGGCACAATGACCTATTAGGTAATCCTGGGGATTTTGAGGGAAATGGGCAGTTAGTCTGAGTTTGCCTCGCAGAGAAAGAGCTCTGTAAATGATGACGAGTTGGCTCTTTATCCACCTTTATCCTGGTCATTGCAGAGCTTTCTGGGCTCTAATACAACACTAAGCTTGGTGGTGGGGTAGTTCAGCTAGCAGCCTATAACCTTGCAGACTGGGGGAAGAAAAAGATGGAAAGCTTTCAGTATGTCGTTCAAGATTCTTTAATCCCCCCCTCCCCAATACTTTTAAGTCACAAACTCATTTTCTCATGTGGCTCGGAACAGTACAACCTGGGTGTGCACAGCTAGTAGTAATGCTGTTACAAGCCATAAAACAATGCCTGAGGTTTTATGTCCTTTAATATGTGTGTTTTTATGCCATTTTTGCCATTCTCTCACCCAGAGGAAAGTTTGTTTACGCGGCCCTTTAGTGCAAATGGTAACGGCCATCATGGGGATGGGGTATTTCTCACTGTGGACTCCTCTGGCCACGGATAATGAGGGTTTGCCCGCAGGCTATAATTGCATCTTTTGCACGTTAAAGGTTTCTCCTTTGTTCCGAGTGAACAGTTGTCTCTCAGTCAGTTTGAGTCTGTTTTCTCTGACCGTTACGTGTTCTAATCATTCTGAGAAAGGAACTGGTAGGGTCACTTGTTTTTTTTTTCAACTCATGCGCTAATGAGATCACTCAAGATGTTCATTATGTTCATTAGCACCTCCTATTTAAATGTGTTAATATTGTCTTAGAAGGCATAATTCCACAATAAATAATTATTAGAAAATGACTGACGAGCAGACCTCTGTACCTGAATCCTAATCTGATATTCTGTGTTTGCGTGTGTAATGATGTTTGTTGTTGTGTATGTTTTGGCAGTCATACGGGGCACGGATTTAAATGCTGCTAGCATACTGTGCCTCTAAATCAAAAGTCAGATGTAAAATTAGGGCTGGGGAGAGTGATTTCAAAAAAAGAGAAAAGAAAAAAAGCTTTTTAAAATGGTAATGTCATGTTATGATTTGTGGCTGAAAATACCACTCAAATCTAATTTGTAGCAATGACAAAATGGGCACTGTAAAGACAGTAATTGACTTATTAAAAGATTTCTACCTCCAGTTTGGTCCCCCCCCCGTAGTCATATTTGAATTGGCTTGGTTAACAATCCAGTAATACATGGCTATTGTTCCTCGTTGCCCATACAGTACTGCTAAGCCTCTTTTTTTTTAATTTTTTTTACATAATACTTAATAAAGAGGTTAACATTTCAATGAGTTTCATAATAAATCTGTCAGTGTATAATTTCTTTGAGCTTTCGTCTCGTCATACTCTCCCTGGAGTTCATGAGACGTGGGTAATGTGTCACGGAGGTCTTTCAGCTGCCACACAAAAGCTCCAGCCGAGCTTTACTGTGGCGCTGTCTTTCAGTCCCCTTCATACTGTGAATGCACTTCCTCCTCTGGTGCACTGAACTTAGGTAGAATAAAAACAGCATTTTGACATAAAATGCCTTGAATACATTTGTGGAGCCTTACTTCCTGCCTTTTGCCCATATTAATGTGGCAAAGCTATGAACACAGCATGTTTAACAAAGGATATATAGTAACTTTCACAGTTTAATCCAAATATTGGTGCTGATATCGTTGTCATTGCTACAAGAAGTTCCAGCTGTGTATTATCTCCTCTTTATACCCTTTTTGTCAGAAAGAGGTGAATTTACAAAAAGGAGAAGAGCCAAGGGCAAGAATAAGTCTGCTTAGGCCTCCACGTTCCATGTCTTTTCTTTATAATGGACTTATTAGATTTGTATTGTCAAAAAGGATTGCCCCCTTATGAGGTGCAGGAATTTCTTTTCAGCTGCCATCAGACAAGGTAGTGGAGCGTGGCTGCTTTTCCTTGACAATAACTCCTGGATTTGTCTTTTCTTCACCCCTTGTTGCCTTGTCCCGTCACCCCCTTGTTTTCCCTTCTCCATCCCATTTCCCACCCCCCTTTTCCTTCCTTTCTGTCTGTCTTCCCCCACTCTCTCTTATTGTCTTTTTCTATGCCCCTGTCTCCCACAGAGATTTGTGCAGCGGACTGTGGTGGCCATGGCATTTGTGTGTCGGGCACCTGCCGCTGTGACGACGGCTGGATGGGCACTGGGTGTGACCAGAGGGCGTGTCACCCTCGCTGCAACGAGCATGGCACTTGCAGGGACGGCAAATGTGAATGCAGTCCCGGTTGGAACGGAGAACACTGCACTATTGGTAGGATGGGAAGAGGTTTTGACTTGACTGTGTGTGTGTGTGTGTGTGTGTGTGTGTGTGTGTGTGTGTGTGTGTGTGTGTGTGTGTGTGTGTGTGTGTGTGTGTGTGCGTGTGTGGAAGGCCAACAAAGGCGTAGGTTGTCTGTCTGTCTGCGAGTGTATGAAGCGCTGGGTGTGAGGGGAAGGGTCCAGTTGGAGAAGAGAGGATGGAAAGCATGCTTAATTGAATTTGTGCAACTCGGTAAAGCATGAACAGGTTTACTCAAGGATCTGAGGCTTGCCTTCATGCATTTTAATGTGGGAATGTGCTAAGGTGTCCTTTCATTTTGCTCATCCTTTTCCTCAGCTCTTTCTTTTCTCCCTTCAAATTTACTATTAATTTCAAATGGTGAAACGTGAGTCATTGTGCGCAGGTCAACCACCACTTTTAGCTCTAAAACTTTGTTCATCTTCTCTTAACGCTTGCAGACGTTTTCAGGACCTTGACTGAATGTCAGAGCTTTCTGGAAACCTTGGCTCACTTAAACCTAAAAAAAAACATTGCGTTGCCAGTCATTAAGTGTTCTGTGTTTTGCAGAGTATGCCAGCAGTGGTTCATGGGTTGATATAGTTGGCTCTTTTTTATTTATTTTGTTAAAATCCTTTACAGAGAAAGTAGTTAAGAGACAGAATGAGCCACAATGAGAAAATTTGCGAAGTGTACAACACACTCTATATTGAAAATATACTTTCAATGTGCAATGTTTTAATTCCTGGAGAGGTGGCATTCCTCGTTGTCAACATTTGCTTGGAAGTAGTGACTGCAGTAATATGTAAATATTAGCAACAACAGACGCAGGCAAGCTGTAAGTAAGCAGTAGTTGACCTGTTTGTTACCTGTCTCTGTTGGGAATGCCCAATGGAAGATATTTCTGAGTTATGATGGTAGATGTTCTGAAGTCTGACAGTTTTATTGTTGAAGTGTAACTTGAGCTCATTAAGACAAGTGTTTTAATGTACTTAGCTTCATGATATTTGATGTCTAACCTCCTCTGAACATCAGTAGAGACCATCCACAGGACATGCTATGGGATGCCTGCTTTGCAAGACTTGAACTTTATCATTCTTTACCTGTTTTGCATCAATTCTCTTCTCTTCACCTCTGTCATTTCCTTTTTATTCCTTTGTTTTGTTGGTGGAAAGTAACTGAATGCATTTACTCAAGTGGTGTACTTAAGTACAGCTTTGAGATATTGGTACTTCACTTGAGTATTTCAAATACATTTCTTTCGTCCTACTTCTACTCCACTGTGTTTCAGAGGGAAATATTTTTGACTCCACATTTATTCGAATGTTGTGGTCATCAGTCAATGCATTTGCATGCAAAATATGTGGCAATCACAACGTCGCGGTTAAGCTACCCAGCCACTGCTATGTTGACAGTCGCCACCTAACATGGTAGCTCACTCATTATCATTCTATGACCCAACCAGCCAAGCATCAGAGAGGAAGCCAGGAAACAGTGGATATCTCTTCCCCCTCTGCCACAGCATTTCACTGGACAGAATTGAAACAGAAACTCCCACACATATAAGTCACTGGGGAGATGGGACAAAAGTTGAGTAGTCTTATATTACGTATTCAAATAGATGAAGATAATCTTTCTCACAGTATTCTCATTTATATCTTGGAACAGAGCTGCTTGAGTACAGAGCCTTGACTCAGCCTGTGAATGTTTCATATGCCCGCCTTGCATTATTGATGGGCCTTTTATAAGTGCCATATTGAGATCCCCACTCCCTCGACAAGAATATTCCTCAGTGTCATCCATTAAGATGCCAAAGATCTCAATTTAAATCAATTTTCATTATTGAGACGCTCTGCGTTTGGCCCCAAGCCCCATGCTGTGGAGCACAGGAGGTCCAATATAGCCCCCCCGTCATTGCAGAAGCCTCTGTTGACCTCATCGTCTGTAGAGGTGTTTCAAGATTAAAAGTGCTTTTTGTTGAACATCCTGACCTCCTGTAGGATATTGCTTGAGAGATTTAAGGGTGGTAATATGTGCATCAATCACGCTGCTTTTGAAATACTCCCCTGAGATATTCTGCCGATCCTGGCAGTTGATAAATGGGGACAGATTCAAATGTTCTTTCTGAACATATCACTTGTTTTAACCTCTCTTTCACTCTTTCTTTCTTTATTTCTCTCTCTCATTCTCTTTCTCTGTGTTCCACAACCCCCCTGTCTTTTTTTTCGTCTCCATCCCTCTCCCTCTGTGTTGGATTGTATTTGTTGTGTTGCTTGTAATGCATGATTTTGCTTAAGCCTGCACTTTTCCTTTTTTTTTTGTTTATCTTTTGTAATGTAAACTAACACCTTGCCTTGCTGTCTTGTCATGGAAGTGGCACTGTTCAAACCTCCCTTATATGTCCTGTCTTTTATCTCCCAAGCTCACTATCTGGATAAGGTAGTGAAAGGTATGGCATTCCTCCTTCCTTCTATTTTGCCCTCCTCCCATTGTAACTCCAGCCAGCATTAACAAATCATGCACACACACCATGCTCTTCCCCTACATTGACATATGCAAACACTATGCACCTCTTGTCGCCCCAAACAACTCATTCTTAAGATCCCCACCTCCCATCAACTTTTTTGCCATATTGTCACACAGTAAATAATCTCCACTTAGCACTTTCACACCTGGTGAGTCAAGTTGTGCTGCTTTCTATACGTGTTGAATATTTGGTTTGTGTGCAGCCTCGCTTTCTCAATAGGAGAGAGAAAAAAGGGCTTCATAACCTGTGCCATGCATTATGGATGAGTGTGCAGCTGTGAGCAGGGCCTGATAGGTGCTGAGGCCGCATCCTCTCTAATTAAAAGAGTTCATGGTCTGGTTGGTGCAGGGCAAGCAGGGGGTGGAGGCTCTGCAGCAACCCTGCCTTTCTGCCTCCAGCACCCTCGCTCACTCTCGCTGTGTCCTTGGTAATGGACCACCTGGCCTGAGAGTGGCTGCCAGAGGAGTCCTTTGAACACGTGCAGCCTCAAGTTTGGAGCTGTTTCAGGCAGGGCTCAGCAGGGGCTCATCTCTGAAAGGGCTGCCAATTAAGTTGAACTGGGGCCAACAGAGAACGGATCTTTATTTATCCTTGTGATAAACATTCGGAGCTTACTAATCATCTGTCTCCACTGGTCTAAACCAGAGTTGTTTTGTCCATTTGCTCAATAAAGGACGCCTAATGTCCAAACGTGTCTAGGAGGCAAGACACTTTGTAATGGCATTAGCCTTCAACTGTGGGTCCCTTCTTCAGGGAAACGAGAAGAAAATTGAGACAGGATTATTTCTTTTTCTTACCATTTTTAAATGCTCCACAATTGATCCCCATGTTATTTACTATTTTATATATATATATATATATATATATATATATATATATATATATATATACAGCACAGAGAACAGAAGGGAACAACAGATAGGTTGGGGATATTATTTGGCAATATTTTGTCAGAGTTGCTCCACTAACCTGAAATGTACACTAGTTCTGCTTTTACTTTTTTAAATCCCCATTTATGAGGCATACATGTGCAATAATATGTATAAATGTGGATGGTTCATTGGTCCATGGCTGTATTATCACTCATGTCATGATACTGTCGTTTCTCTGTATTGCACCGACCAAAATGCAACTGATGCCTTCCTCAGCTAACCATCTATCCTTGGTACTGCTTCTACCTTTTAGCTTCCTAAGTACTTATCTCCGTTTCCTTCTCATCACTGTTTCTTCCTTCATCTGATATTTCTCCCTTTAATACATGCCTCCCATTCACCGTAACCGTTTCTCTTTCTTTCTAGCTCCTATTCTCCCCGTGTGATGTAAGAGCATTGAGACAGCCGCCCTAGTCTCTTTAGTTGATAAAATGGGTCAGCTTAGCATTCTCCCTATCAAGGCAGCTTGCTAACAACACAAACTGTGACAGCCTTATGCGTTTGATATCTTGAGATGCTACCCTCTGCTTCAGCGAGAGGATACGAATCACGAGCTACCAGATAAATGCCAAACAGCCCTATAAAAATGGGCAAGCTAATCCTCTGATCTATGTCCTTGTGAAGACCTATCCAGAAAGAAGCAGATGAACGTTTCACCTGTCGGTCTGCTCCAGACTGCTTTTAGATCCCCTGGGGTCACATGCCCGGGGAACACAGAGCAAGCTAAGCCCTCCCCTGCATAATGCTACCCAGCTCATCCTTACTCAAATTTTATTTAGCATTCTGCTTCGATTAATGACAGAACACTCACTCTCCCTGAAGGGATGATGCTATTGATTGCTAAGAAAAGGTCTGGAGACAACTTATCAAAACAGAAAGCAAATGATGATAATAAGCTTTTTTTTCAGTAACTAATGCAGTTTTGTTTGTTGTAGACAACAAAAGCAGAAATACTATGATCGTCATAACGGCCACATTGGAAAATCACATGAAAACGGATCCAATTCTGTGCAGGAATGCCAGCATTGACACCTCTGCTTTCGTTCCCCAGCTGTAGTAGCATAGATACAGGAGGCCAATCTACTGTAGTAATGAGTGAATATTGATTTAGAAGATCCCTCTTATCTGATTGGCCTTCAAAGGGATATTAGAAGCTTCACAAAAGGTGTATTGAATTAATCACCTTCAGCTGGGAGTCATTATAGCAACCCTCACCTGTTTACAGTCTTAACGTGACTTTAGTGTTGTAGTGACCCCTTTGTCTATCAAAAAAAAAAAAGGCCAACACGGCAGCTGATTGATAGCCTCTTTGTTTAATAATAATTATAATAATCTGTTTTATTTATATAGCGCTTTTCTACTCAAATACACTTTACAATAAAACCGGTAAATTAAGCACATTAAAAACAAGCAAATAACTGCAGGTGAAGTGTAATATTATGTAATGTTGAAGGATAACCCAAAGAGGTATGTTTTAGACGACCATATAGGTATACGTGTAGTTTAGTGTCCCAAATTATTTTCCAAAAACTGAGCGTCCCAAATGATGAGGGTCTTATTTGAGACAGGTTGCCCTAACCCTAACCCAGACACCTGTTAAACAGGTGGTTAAGCAGGTTCATAATTAAGGACATTGTATGGGGAATTTGGGACACCGACCATATGTCCAGTGTTTTCAATACAAACCCATTTTATCTCTTATTGTTCGTAATCAGCCGCTTTATCTCTCATTAGGCCGGTTACACACTGCCTGCGTGGCGTGAGCGTGGCGTTTCTGTTGCGTGTCAGCTGCGTGGCGGCTGCGTGGATTTTTCTATGTCTTCACACACCAGAAACGTGTCTGACGCGGTGGTGCTGCTGCTGCTGCTGCTGCTAGCCATGTCTGGACACATGTATGTTTCCAATTGATAAAATGAAATACCATGTTAAACATAAATATATACTGATCTGATTACAGCAAAGACAACGTCGGCAGTATTGACGGCAAAATAGTCTACAGAATATTTCGTTCTGTATTGACAGGTGCAATATTAGAAAATCAACTTTTTTTTAAAATTACATTTATATCTGCATTTATATCAAAACCTAGAGACTCAAACATCAACATGTCATTTATTAATACGTATTTGTGTCTAAACGACATATAAACATCTTTCCCTATTCCATTTTGCCTGGAAACGCTTCCAACACGCTTGCGTGTCGCGTGAAAAATAGGCGTCGGTTCTATTTCTAGCAGGCACGCGTTTCCGGCGCGCCCGAGACGTGCGTGTCACGCGGGCAGTGTGTAAGCTCTACCCTGTTACCATGGGAGCCGAAATATAAACGGACACGCCTAGCAGCTGACACGCTCGCACGACGCTTCCAGCGTGGAACCGCCCTTAGTCTATTCCCAAATCCTAGACAGACAAAATGTACCGTCATTACCGCACGGTTAACAAACACTGTGCTTCTCCAGAGTCAGCAACACCCGTGGGCAGTTACCTCTATAATAATGATCCCTTCAGTTTAATGGACAGTGAACTACTGCGCCAAGTGGTGGGAGGTTCAAAACAAACACAACCAAAAAAACATGAACCAAAATGGCTCTTACAAGTGTATTGCTATCAGAGAAATATTAGCAACACGTACTATTGTCATCAGCGAGCCCGCATTGTTGTTGTATTTTGATTGTTAGTGTTTGTTCACAAACAATATACAGTAGTCTGTGGAGTCTGTTCCCTGTTAAGCCGGCTTGATTTAATATTCAGTGCTGACCTCTGTCATTGTCCTTTTTTGTTACACAGAGGGCTGTCCTGGTTTGTGCAACGGAAATGGTAGGTGCACTCTGGGTAACAATGGCTGGTACTGTGTGTGCCAGCTGGGCTGGAGGGGCACTGGCTGTGACACCTCTATGGAAACTGCCTGCAGTGATGTCAAGGACAACGATGGAGGTAAAATCACAAACAGCACACAGCAATGCCTTCTGACACTGGCCAGACATCAGCAGGGACTCTTAGCTAGACATGATTAGACTTCTAGAAAGAAGCACCTCTGTGCTTGAGAATATACTGTACCTGCTTAAGGCTTTCCAGTTGTATTCGTATGCAGGTGAGGATGAGGAATGGCTTCCAGTCAGTCAACTGGACAACAGGTTTTTATTAAAAAGCAGAGTAGCTGGCCTGAGGCCTCGACCATGCGCTGGCCCCAGGAGGAAGTCCCTGCTCTGCCCTCTAACTAGCCCCGAGCAGAGCCAGGCACACACACAGACCCAGCCAGGGGGCTGCGCCACTCAGGGGGCCAAATGGAAGACGTGACTTCCTTTCTTCCAGACCTTATTCTGGGTTTGAGCGATGTGCTAGAATTCTTCCCCCCCAACCCCCCACAATCACAGTACAGGGCTCTCCCTGGCAAGGAAGGGGTGTAGCTGGGGATTTGACTGACTCCTGACAGCAGGGTTTATTTTTATCACCCATCTGGCCAGATAGGCCCCTGAAAGCAAAGGGTAGGGAGTCCAATGACCCACTTTAGTAAAGTAAAGTGCATTGCACAGCAGCTCCTTTTTCTTGTCTTGTGTTATTTCATCCATATTACACACAGAACACCACAAGCAATTCTAGAGGTGTTCAAATGTTCTCCAGGACGAGATGTACTTAGCATGGCTCCAATTATGTCGTAAGACAACAGCCAAAATGAATAATGCCCCAGTGACTCAAATATATATCCATAGTTTCTTTTGCCAGGTGTGTGTCCAGGCTGTTGTTTAATTAGAGAGTGTTTGTGTGTGTGTGTGTGTGTGTGTGTGTGTGTGTGTGTTTTTTGACCTTGTCAGATGGCCTAGTGGACTGCATGGATCCAGACTGCTGTCTGCAGGCGACCTGTCACACCACCTCTCTGTGTGTTGGCTCCCCGGACCCCCTGGACATCATCCAGGAGACACAGATGTCCTCAGCGCAGAGCAACCTGCAGACTTTCTACGACCGCGTGCACTTCCTGGTGGGCAGAGACAGCACCCACGTCGTCCCTGGAGCCAACCCCTTCGATGGAAAGTGAGTGACTTGTGCATTACACTTTTTTTTTCTGCATCGTCATTCGTTTTTCATGCGTCGTGTTCCTGTGAGATCCTTCTCATTCCGTTGAGTCAGTTAAATTAGTCATTGCTGGATTTAATTTGTTCCACATTTGAATTCAGCTACTCAGGATGCTTGACTTTGATTGTATACGCAGTTGTGTAGCTCTGCTCATTTCCATTGGAGTAAACAGTAATCTGAACTGAATTTGCATTATAACTAACATCACTCTTCTTCTTTTTTTTTTTAAGTAATGATATTTCGGATGCAAGCACAAATCAGTCAGTGGTTTTCATTATGAAGGCCAGTGCAATTACAACGCTGTTGTTATTGACAGATCTTAGCAAGTGTAAGATATTTTCTTTTTTTTTTTAAACCCAGAACAAATTGTCTGTGCGATGGAGGGGGGGCGGGGGGGGGCTGGCGGCAGCTTTAGGCAGTGGAAGCTGAAATGGGCAGGGACTGGTGGCGTGCATAGCTAGAAGGATGATGGACAGATGATGATGGACAAACATAGAATGTGGCAAAAAGCAAGACGCGTTCCCTCGCACGACAGGCATCTCATATTCATGTATTGTGATTACTTTTACTGTAATCCATCTGAGGCCCACTCCCAGAGGCAGAGCCCACGACACCCCAGCCATGGAATCTGAGGCGCTTTCATATCAGGCAGGAAGGCTGTCAAAGTCCCATAAGATTCTCTTGCCTCTCTTTTCCTTTGTCTCCTTCTCTTTTCATCATTAATCGCTTGTGAGGCTTGTGTGTCACCTTATTTGCATCCCACTTGCTTATGGATCGCTCTCATCTCGGCCTATTATGCTCCGGTGAAACAAACAGGCAGCAGTCGCAACAAAAATAAATTGAGAATAAAATAAATTGAGAATATTTCTCTGGTGATAAATTTCATAAAATGGTGTCAAAAACAGCATACAAATCAAACAAACTTCACAGCGTGGTGTTGTTATTTGATGCTTTTCTACTTCTTTTTTTCAAAGATATGGCAGAAGGTTGTAGTTCAGACATAACTATTTTTAGTCCAGCAGAGCTGTTGCTTTGTTCTTGAAGGGAACATTGATTTCAAAAGTGTCCCTGCTCAGCAGGATCATTTCCATTGGTATCATTTGCAACAGAACACATTAGTATTACTATCGGTTGCGTCTTGAAATGTGAATAATGTGCCACCCCAATGCTGTCCATCTTAGCTCATTGTTTGCAGTAAAACATGTTTTTTTTTTTATCTCTCCACTGTCCGTATTCAGCACGTGGCTCTTTTATTTCTTAGTTAGTCATTTGCATATAATCAGACATCAGTAGTCACTCAGTTTGCAGTTGGAAAAAGAAAAAGAATATCTCTATGCATTACATCATCTGGCATCAATCTCCAAAGCCTGTTTTTAAACTATTTGTGTGCTAGTGTCAGCTGATACTTGAGAAAAGGCACTTGTAACACACTTTGTGACATTTTCCCTCATTGACATTTTGCTGGCTTTCAAGAACCACTCGGCATTTTGCATTTCTTCACTGGACAGGGGCAGGGGCATTGAGTGAGGGTTGAGTAATACTCGTCTCTCTCACAAGAAGATGCAGCCATAAATAAGTAAAATCAAGAATCCAGAGACAAGCTGCAAGATTGGAGGCCTCTGCTCACCTAAAAATATCAGTGATGATCTATTATTCATGCTTGGTATTCATTCCCCACCCACTGACAGATATGAGCGGTTATGACAGGGGGCTCTGGGCTTCAGATGAGCCTTAAAGGCGCGGTCTCAGCATCTTCCTGATATGCCTGCACTGGTCACCTGATCATCCCTTTATTGATCCATGAACCGCTTCCTCGTGCTAGTAGACATGTTGGAGTGCTATTTCTGATGTTTCCCACCACAAAAAGCTGCAAAGGTGCCGCTGAATAAAGCATCTGCCACTGCATAAAACCTCTCGACTCTCCACCGTGACACATAATACAAGAGACTGCCGAGGCCCAGCTGCGGATGCTGACTAGAATAGTAAACAGGAACTTAGTCCATGGAACAATTTGGGCAAAGATTGATAGCTGGCTTATAAAAGCAAGGCAGAAGCCATTCGTTTTTACAGGCTTGCACTTTTATTATTTTATATATAACTCTTTTGTTAGCATTAGGCCATTAGTGTCAGAAAATCTCTTGTTTGTTTTCTTCTCAGTGTGCTCTATCCCTTTTAGCAGCGTTATATATTTGGAGAGCTCTACATCTCTTCGTTTTACACTCGTCTGTGTGCTGGGGAACTTGCAGGCAGTGAAAGAGAGGGCTGCAGTGACATGCTTATATTTGCATCAGGGTTTACCCTATAATCAAGTCATTTGTGTGGTTAACGATGTTGTTGCTTTTGCGGCGATGGTACCATTTATTAGCCTTGCTCATTGAATGTTCTCTCTACTTAAGTCTGGCTTGCCTTTTTTATTTTGTCTGAAATACTACTGAACAGTTTCTTTACAATTACACGCTGATAAAGGGGGGTATTTTCCAATTTTGCGACACATTTATACTGTGCGACTGTTGAATGCCTTTTTCCAGAGCTACACGCCCACCTCAGCTGAAACAGGCAGTTTGCGGTAAATTGATATAACATAATTGTTCATGGCTCCCTGTGCGTTTTTAGAATTGATTTTAAGATTTTATTGTTTGTTTTCAAGGCCTTAATGGCCTAGCCCCCGAGTATTTGTCCGAGATTTTAACGCTGCGTGAGCACAACTGGTCATTGCGGTCTTCAAATCAACTGGTTTTATAAGTCCCAAGGTCAAGTTATAAAAGGGGGGGGGGTGATCAGGCTTTTGCAGTTGCTGCCCCGAGACTCTGGAACAAGTTACCCCCTGATATTCGCACTATTACAGATAGAGCTCTTTTTAGGTCCAAACTCAAAACCTATTTGTTTAGAATGGCTTTTAATGCGTAGTAGCAGTGAGACAATTTCCCTCTCCTCCTCCTGTTTCTATGTAATCTCTTCTGATTTTACTATTTTCTATGTCTCATTCTTTTTGTTGTATGATATGTTGTTTTATTCTTGGTTTCTGATGTGAAGCACGTTGGATACCTGCTGGTTGCTGTAAAGTGCTATATAAATAAATGTTGATTGATTGATGAAACAAAAGTACTCTGGTTCGAGAGCAGTAGGAGTAAAAACTCCTTTGTTCCATGTGCAATGACTCGGCTTAATTTGCACATGTAATGTAGAATTGTTTAGAGATTGCCCCTGTGGTGTAAAATTGTGTTGTATATATTACATACAGGAAACATGTTTGTACTTCATGTCTTTGCATTGGTCTCTTGTTTATTTGTATGGTGTTTGAATGTGTGCTTTACCTTGCACTCCTGACTGCAGATCAAGTTTCCCATTTGGGAAAATACGGTGACTGAACTGAACAGAACTGAGCACAGCGAAAGGTTGAGACGGATTCAACGCAACCCAACGCCGTGCTGCGGTGGCCAATGGTGTGACCGGCGATCCGACAGGCGCTGTGGTCGGAAGTGTCGAGATCTGTGAACGATCTGACGCAAAACAGCAATTGTGAAATACGAAGTCTATTTGTGCTACATTGGGGCGTTAAATACCACAACAGGATGTCACATAAATGGCCCTTTTAAGTTTTACACTCCCACCAGTGTAAACCCTGCGGCGAATTGCCGGATCACTTTCTTTGGTCTATACGTGTGTGCCATAAGCATTACTAGCACTCTTCATATCCAAACAACATACAGACTTGATACTCATGCTCAGTCAGAAGAGTTAGAGTTAGATACCAGCGTCATACGTTAACATAACTTACTTGACATGACTTGACTAGACTAAGTCTTGCCATCCATAATATTCCCTCTTTAAAAACCAAACTAGAGATGATTTCCTGCTGAGTTCATTTATCGCTACATGTCCTCCCTTTTCCCTGCGCGGATGATGTATGATAAACTGGAGCTGGGAGATGTTGTGAAGTCCCTTTTTTCGACTTTGCGAATCCTCTTGGACTAGTAAAAATCTCCTACGGACGGGAAGTTTCTGCAGCGAATGCTTCACGCTTCCTTTGCCACTCTTTCTCTCTGTTCTATTTGATGTCAATATTTAAATCATTTGTCTTGACAGCGAGGAATCATCTCCCCATGTGGCTCACAGAGGCAGGAAGGAGATAGTTCCACTTTCGCAGCTCCATCTGAAGAAAATGGGGATGATTGCCTCTTCAAACAAGGCTCTAAAATAAACTGTCGGCATGAATGATTAATCATAGACAGCCAGGCCAGTGCTGGGCTAACTTTAGTAGTAATTCTATGTAAATACATCCAGATAGCTCTTTGGGTTTGGGATTCCGAGCAGTATCCCCTTGCTTGTTTACAGTGCAGTGGTGGACAGCCAAGGTCTTCTGAAGGAGACCCGGCCTAATTAACATAAAACTGGGTTTCTGGGGACCCTTGGTAGTGTGGGGTGAATGCTCTTGCCTCTGGTAAGGACATGATGAGGGCAGCTGCTAACACACTAGTGTTAATTGTTTCCAGTACGTGGCAGTGTTTAAGACCCAAATGTATTAAAAATAGCCATGGTCTGATGAAGAAGTGGCAGTGAGGCATTTGTTAGGGGACCCATTTTCTGCAAACGACTACAGAAACGGTGGCCGGCCATGAGTTGGGCCTTGCTAATGACACGGGCAGAACTCGCCGCGAGAGACGTGATACAGCAAGGTCTCAACTCATCAGTTCAGTAAGATTAAGAGGTGAATTTGGATGACTTCCCACTATTGATTGGTGGGGACTGATGATCAGATCTAATTTATGCAGCTTCTGGAGTCCTGATGTCAGTCTGGAAATCTGTCAAGGTCTTGATAACCAGCCAAGCAAGTCTTGCAATCTGCAGTCCTATTATTTCCCTCTCGTGCATTCTGTAATGGAAAAGATAAATCCTCTTTTTTTTTAATTAGAGCGAAAGCAGAGTAAAGCTTCCTTATCTTATTATCCTTTCACCCTGGATAGAAAAACCTTTAGAGACATCCTAGGAGGCGTTAGGTTGTTCTGTTTCTGTACGCCTGTTTATTGTGTACAGTATTTCCTTTGATAACATCCATACTTACTGTATGTTTTTTTTTTTTTACACTCCACTGTTCTTGGTTACAGTTCGAAAAAGTCTCCATCATTGTAACTGTGTTGGTCTTTCTCACTCCCATGCAGCCATGCTTGTGTCATTCGTGGACAAGTAGTGACATCGGATGGAACACCGCTGGTTGGCGTCAACATCAGTTTCATCAACAACCCGTCCTATGGTTACACAATCACTAGGCAGGATGGAAGGTAAGAGCCCTCTACCTTATATCGACATGCACACACACACACACACACACACACACCGAAACAAGGGATGCAATCCACATGCCACTAACCGCTGCCTAAATATGTTGTTCTATATCTATGTGTTATACAAAGATGTGACAACGATATTTATAATATTGTTAAATAGTGTAGTTTAGCTGTGCTGAATTCTAATGATGGAGTAAAAAAAAAAAAAAACAGTTGCGACTGCAAACTATGCTGCCATTGATCTGCTTTGTGCTTTCATTTGGTCCAATTTCCCAGTTCTCGGCTCAATTCCCAGAGAAACCAAACAAAGCCTTTCTGGTACACTCATAAGTTATGCTTCAGTAGCAGCAGGGAGAGGAAAGAATAAAATATGCCAATTCAAAGCAGCTCACTGGGGCTATGAAACATAGTGCAGATGGACATTATTTATTTGACAGTGGAAGATTTAGAGAATTAAGTGAGACATTTAAGTTTAGGCCACAGACCTGCTATTCATTTGCTTTGCATCTATCTCCTCTCCTGTTGTAGTTTTTTTTTTTGCCGTAGATGTCGAGGGGGAAAAAAGAATCCGAAACGTAATCACTGGTTGTTTTAAATCTATGTCCATAAAAAAAATACAGAGAAATGCACGGATTGACAGAGCTCATTACCACTATGTTCCTCAGGCTATTCCACAAACCTTCTGCCTCTGCAAGATACAGAAAACCTTGTCAATAAACTCATTGTCAAGCTTCTTGTTGTTTTACATCACGGTAACACTAGAACTTTGGAGAAAGTTTTGAAGTGTTCTAATGAAACAAGTGGGAAAAGTCAGAGTTTGCCTTTCTTTGAGCGCCTCTATGCCAGCTGCTTTGGCACCAGTAGAGTTTCTCAGCAATCAAGACAAAAACCTCAGACTGGTTTCCACGTGTTTCTTGGAGTGAAAGACAAAGGCCTGAGAGAAAAAACTTTGGGTAGCATTGAATACGTTTACATGCACATTCCACTATTATTCCAAATATGACAATATTCCAAATTTGGTACCGCTCAGGTAAACAGCATATTCTGTTTGGATATTCCAAACAAGGCCTTTTTTTCTCGAATATAGCATTTCCTGATGTAGACATGTGGATTCAGAATCTGCATCCTTATTAAGCTTTTTACTGCAGTTTGTGACAGTTTACGGCATCTTGCCTGTTTACGGCATCTTGCCTGTTTATGGCTTGCGGTCAGCTCTGTGCGTTGCTGTGGTTGTTGGACACAAACCAAAAAGCCAGTTTTGCACGGCTGCAGTAGAGATGCATGCCCAACATAAAAGACCACACCTCTGGTCGGAAGGAGAAACGCTTCTACTTTTTAACATTACGAAATACTTTTTTGAATATGCGCAAACATGGCAACGCCGACCTTTTCTAGAAGGTGGTTGAAGCAATGAAAGAGGGAGGTCGTGTTTGCACGGTCGAACAAGTCCACCACCGGTTTTGCGGTCCTGTTTTGCACGGAATTTTTTTATTTTCATTAGCCATCCAAACGGCTTAGTCGGAATATTGTCTTTTACAAAATAAGGGCAAACACTGGAATACTGTGTGCATTAAACATAGTCCATGTCTCTACCATTTCTGTTCTTTTTTTAATATGTTTTTTGGATCAGGTTGCACGCACATACGGGACACACTCACAACATCCAATTTCACTGTATCTCTGATAGTAGTCAGTGTTAGTAAGGCCTTGTGGCAAACCAAGCCTCTCTATCACAGCACAGCATGAATTGGTGTTTGCTCTCCAAGCCCCACTTCCTCCTGACACTTTTATCAGTCACTGACACTCTAAAAGCCCACATATTGCCGCAGGTTTGATCTTGATCATTCTTGCTTTTCCTCATTTCTTCCATCTTTTTGTCAGTCCAACTTTTATAAAAAAAAAAAAAAATCTCTCATCTCCACTATTAACCTTCCTCACTTATTTCATCTGCTCTCCATCCCTTCACGCTATTCCTCCTCCAATCTCCCACTGCCCTTAAGCCTTTCCTTTCTGGGCACTCCTCTCTCACTTATGTCCCATACTTTCCTTAAGCCCAGGCCTCATGTCCTTTCCACTGCACTGGCTTCCCTCATGTCTATCCTTTTCCCATTTATGTTCCTTTTTTCTTATGCATCACTCCGTTTTTCCCTTCGCAAAGCTCTATACTATTTTCTTCCTTCCAGCATATGTGTAAACACTACTCCATCTCCCAAGTTCCCCTGTAAACATGCCCAGTCTCCTGCAACTCCCCTGCAATCACTGTAAACTGGCTCAGTGCAGCGTGAAATCAGAAATGCACCTGTTCAGCCACTTAGAAATGGGAAAGCTGTCTCAACTCATTTTTATGATGTGTTCTTTATTGTCCAAGGGCTTAGTTTTTAAATTACCTTTTCCACTATCTTGAAAAGTGTTCTGGCCTAAACAAAAGAGGTTAGTTTAGTTTCTTTACAGCTGTGTAGCTATTTTTCTCTGACTGCCTACACATTGACACACACCTAATTCCTTTTATGCTTTTCTCCAATAATGACAAGCATGCTGACGTGGATTCCAGCTTATTACATTATTGCATACATGCTTGCAAGAACCTCTAGGAGCCATTATATACATGGGAAATCCAGTGTACACTTGACTACTTGGCAATTTGTGGCCACATATCTCACATTTACTCATAATTATTAGATTCTTTTTTTCTTTTGTCATTGATTATTTATTGTATACACTCGGCACCCTTGTCAAAGGGGACAACAATGTGTTTACGTTTAAAGCGGGATTTCACTATTTCTCAACGGGGACCATATTTTCCCATGTTTTTGTTTCTAAGTGACTAATGTGACTAGCATTTCAGCCTGGTCGTATCCAAAGGCAACGTCTACGAAGGCTGTGTGAAGAGCAGCTCGGCATTTTGTTGGCACAATTCAGAAATGCGCAATTGAACCCCTTTTAGACAAACTCCCCAGAACTCCTCTCTCCCCACTCACCTTCCACACCGCTGTCTTCAACATGTCACCTCGCGAGACTTCAGAACAAGACTTCACCATTTCCCCCCCCAATGTAGTCAAACACTTAGAATAACAATGTGACCCTGTCAGTGGCAACAACAAGACCTTTCAGTGGACGTACACTGACGGTGCGCACATGCCCTATAGGGTTACATTACAGCCCTGTTCACGGCTGTTTGCTGCAGGGCTTTCGCTCAATACTGGATCAATTTCAAAAAGTTATGTTCCCATTAGTCCCCTAAACACAAGAACATGGGAAAATAGAGCCCAGGTTAAAAAATAAAAAAATTCCCCTTTAAATACAGTTTATACAGTACCTAACTGAGGTTCTAACTGGTGAGGAACTAATACTAGTGTATTCTCACCCACTTCAAACACACATATAGCTCACCTATAACCTTAGCATTTATGCAGTTTGTATCCCCCCTTCCCACTTGTGTGTCCTTGATTCACTTGAACATCAAGTAGATACTGTCCAGGGGTCTCATTTATAAAACTGTGCGTAGGATCCTTACTTTAAGTGTACGTACGGCCAAAAGCCCAAAATGGCGTACACCAAAAAAAAGTCTGATTTATAAAACCGTGTGTACGCACACCTGTAAGCAATGTTCCCTTTATAAGTCACAGATTACCTACAAGCGTGTGTACGTGGATCAGCCTCTTATACCTCCCTGTACACGCCCATTTTTAACCATAAATAGTCAATGCAAAGCACCTCGTGAATGCTGATCAGTATGTTAATGACACTGGCAGTTGTTACAACAAATCATGATGACTGGCGGAGAAAAAGCAAAAAACTTCTCAGATGTTCAGGAATTGCTGCAAATTAAATTATAGTTTCGGCCTGTTCTTGCACAGTGTATGGAACCCTGATCTATAGACTACATATATTAATAATACGTCCAACAGGCATTACGGAACTCGGGGGCAGCTTCGATATAGCCGACATATATAATAAGATTTAACAGAACTATATATTAAATCCAAACAAGCCTTAGTGATAAAGTTGAAGATTATATATAATATTTATTTAAAAAAACACTTTGCTGTTTGACATTTCCCTCTGGAAACCGGAAAAGGAAAGCTGGTTTCCCCCAGAGTGGCGAGGACCTGTATTTAGACCGGGATGGCACGGTTCCGGCACGTTGCCCTCTCTACTGGACCCAATTCAGTACATAGATCCAAGAGCTCAGCTTTAGAAAATCTAAATCGGCATATTAGCCAGTCATCGTCATGGTCCCTGAAGTCTCTTTCTCTCCTGATTCTTCCATTAGCGTAGTCCTCCTGCAGGGCCAGCAGTGCCATCACGCAGCATTACGCACTGGTTCACCGCAGTATTTATATGTTTACAACAATTTGTGATTGTTAACACCTTGCCAAAATCACAGCATCAACTAGTGGTATCCCTCACTCTGAGATACGATTTGAAGATGAAATAAAGTGTAATAGGTAAACACACTTTTCTTCATGTGGGTTTTGTAATGAACAGTATTAAAGTTCGGACTGATAACGAGGACATTAAGGGTAACGATTGCGCGAGAGCTTAACGGCTGTATTTCCAGACTTTGACATTTGATGATATATGCACAGTATTAAAGACAGATATTTAGTTATTTACACTGTGTTCTGCAGCTATCCAATGGTAGGGTATTTGATGCTATCCTGTATTCCATGCAGTCGGGCCATCTCCTCCTCCTGCACTCCGTAGCGGACAATGTGACGGCGAGACAGCACCAATTAAATATTAAGAACAAATTTTTATTTAAGATTTGAGTTGGAGGTGTTTATGGAACAATTATCACTCAGTACAAGCGCAAATAACACTGCTGGATTTAATCTTCACGGTAATGTGGATGATATGGAGTGAAAGAATGTGCGTGAGCCATTAATACTAGAAAATATTACGAGTAATATTATTCCCATTTACTCTCTGCAGTCTGACTTCAGTTCACCACCTCACCATCTGCGTCGCCAATTCCTATTTTGTCTCCAAAATGTGCGTACGCATGGGTCAGAGTTTGCGTGGAGGACCGCACATTCTCCCGTCAAGTTAGTTTTTTATAAATCACTACCTTTGCGTGGGAAGTGGCGTACGCACATTTTCAGCCCCATTTTGTGCGTACGCCATGTTTATAAATGAGACCCCAGTTCATTATAAGGATAGAATGGCTGAGAAATGATTGCATATAATCAGCATGAGCCACGCTGAGTTCATTGGCAGGGTTAACTCTTTGAGTCTGATGTATTCCCTGAGGGCAAAGGCAAACAAGGCTGTTGGAGGTAGTCTAATAGGTTTTGTCACATGGCTTAAGGCTGTTGTCATGAGTGATAACAGCCAGTGAATCCCTTCATCGATTGGCCACGCTGCCCACGGTTACCTGTCCAGATGTGTTTTAAGCGTGTGTAGCCTTAGCCTGCGAGGTGTCATGCAGACTTACCGGCTGCAGTTGTATGGCTACTGACTGATCACGGCAACACAAGGGTGCGACTTTCACAGCCCCGAATCAGCACTGCAGCCTCTACTAATGGACAAACTCACACCCAACCAAGAGTGGACCAACCCTTTGTTTATTGCCACAGCCAATCAGATGTTTAGCCTCAAGGGAAGTTCCACTGAGCAGATTATTTATATAGTAGCTTAAACCAAGAGGGAAGTTACCTGATTTAGAAGCCATTATTTGGACCTGCTTCTTTACCTGTAATTTGGAAGAAAAAAAGATGCCTCCCGTGTGAGCATGAGGCCCTGTCTCAGGGGCCCGTGGGTGACCAGGTGCTAATTGGCTCTAAGAGAGAAGTGACAAGAGCTGCAGAAATCCAGTGCAGGTGCAGGCATGCTGTTGTCACCATGCGGCAGTTAGAGAGGATGAAATCGCCAGAGTGCAGCCTGTTTACTGAGACCCACTCAGGTCAGACCAGAGGCGGTGGCCCTTAAGCAACAGTAGATGGGATTGCATTGCAGAGCTTTTAGACTGATGTTAGAGTGGACAGCCTTCATCTAAGGGATCGATAGAGAAGTGGCGGCTGCCCCCATCCTGCAGCACAAATCTCTCTCTCTCTCTCACACATACACATCTCTCTCATTACACACGCGTAACGGCGAAACAGTCATGGCTGAACTAACAGAATGCATCTACTATTTTCCATTCTTCAAATAAAACCTACAAATTATGACATTAACTAAGAGATGGGCTTCAAATTAATCAGATTAATCATCCCATTGTATTTTCAGTGTATGTGCCTGAAAGATAATGCTAAATAGTCAAACAGCATCCTTTCTTAACATCCGTCATTTAATAAAACATGAAATGTATTACTGTTTGATCTGTTATAACAACCCTTAATTAGAAAATAGTCATTATATTCACAGTAAATTCTTGGTTTAATCCTCAACACACAGATTCCATGCATTGCTAATGGGATTTTTCACAGTATTTATTTTTGAAAGAATATATAATCCATCTTCACTGTATGTGAATCCACATTCCTCCTCTCTGACATTGTGCACGTCTGTGTTCCAGTTTTGACTTGGTGACCAACGGGGGCATAGCCATAGCCCTGCACTTTGAGCGCGCTCCATTCATCACCCAGGAGCACACTCTCTGGTTGCCATGGGGACGCTTCTTTGTCATGGATACCATTGTCATGCGCCATGAGGAAAATGACATCCCAAGCTGTGACCTCAGCAGCTTTACCCGGCCCAGCCCCGTCGTGTCCCCGGCTCCGCTCACCGCCTTCGCTGGCTCCTGCTCCGAAAGGCGCACCGTCGTACCCGAAATCCAGGTGACTGCTCCGCTCTGCACCCCACCCTCTTCGCTTTGTGATCTACATGGGTCTCGTCTCCAAATGATTCATGCCACACATCTGGGAGGAGACCCTGAAGACTATTCATCAAGTACACGTGTGCTAGTAACTCTGGCTCGTGGCAGTGCTGTGATTTTATCTCTCTGGTGTAATTGGCCCGTGGAACTTGGGCGATTTACAATGTGCATTGTACTGTCTCACTGCAAAGTGATGGTGATTACCTCACACACAGTAAACAGCCTGGACATTTTTAATTTATCCTGGGTTGGAGTCTCCTACAGTAGATTAAAGTGATGGTTCGGAGTAATTCACCCTGGGGTCCTTTGTACCATGACTTCGAGCCAAACACCCCCCCCAGAAGCTTTTTTCACCTGGGTCTAACATTGGGAGAGTTAGCGTAGAGTAGCGTTATCAGCTGAATAGCTTAGCGCAGGGGCTAATGGACCCTCGTTTGTATCTCGTAAGTTACCCCACTAATAATGCCCGAAATGATACGAAACTTCTACAAGTAGTACAAATAGGTTATGCACTCATAAAACGATGGATTGGAAAGTTTGTAACTACACCAGAAGTTTATGAACACTTGCCTGCTGGCTTCTGCTCTCTGCTGTTGTTGTTGCTGCTGTGAGACGAGTGCTTAGGGCCGTCTACAAATTACAACACCGAAAAGAGATGCAACAAAAATATTTTTTAATTTAACTTTTTTTTTTAAGTGCTGTAGTATAACTAGAAGGAGACAAGTAATAATTGAGGTAAGTTTGGAGACATTACCTTATTTAATCATTAAATTAATAAATATTTTTGTTGTATCTCTTTTCGGTGTAGTAATTTGTAGACAGCCCTAAGCAGCAGCTGTCTAGCAGGTAGCAGCAGCAGCAACAGAGAGCTGAAGAGAGCAGGCAAGTGTTCATAAACTTCTGGTGTCCTCACAAACTTTCCAAATCTCGTCTTTTATGAGAGCATAACCTATTTGTACTACTTGTAGACGTTTGGTATGATTTCGGGCATATTAATGGGGTAACCGACACTACAAAACGAGTCCATTAGCCCCTAAGCTATTCAGCTGATAACGCTACACTACGCTAACTCTCCCAATGTTCGACCCAGGTGAAAAAAGCTTCTGGGGGGGTGTTTGGCTCGAGGTCATGGTGCAAAGGACCCTAGGGTGAATTACTCCGAACCATCACTTTAAGCATAGCAAGTACCACTGGAAAGGATTTGCTTTTATATTTCATGAGTGTATACTTATGTCTACAGGTGCAGTGTTTTCCCTAGGTTTGTGGAAGACTTAGGTGTATGTATTATTATACAGTGCTGCTCATGAGTATAGGAACCCCTGCTACAGTTGACTAAAAAGAGGAATAAAAAAATCATCTTTTGGAAATTGATCTTAATGCCTTAATTGAAAAAATTAGGAAAAATCCGATTTTCTTTGTGAATGAATAATGTATCGTAAATAAATAAATGTTCTTCCTTAAAATACAGGGGGCAGTATAGACACCCCTATGTTAAATTCCCATAGAGGCAGGCAGATTTTTATTTTTAAAGGCCAGTTATTACATGGATCCAGGATACTATGCATCCTGATAAAGTTCCCTTGGCCTTTGGAATTAAAATAGCCCCCCCACATCATCACATAGCCTTCACCATACCTAGAGATTGACATGGGGTACTTTCCATAAAATCATCTCTCAATGCAAATCAAACCAGCTATTAGGCTAACTGAAATAAAACCATGCCAATCTAAAGGTATGGTGAAGGGTATGTGATGATGTGGGGCTATTTCAATTCCAAAAAATTCTAAAAATCTGCCTGCCTCTATGGGAATTTAACATAGAGGTGTATATACTTATGCCCCCTGTATTTTAAGGAACAACATTTATTTATTTACAATACATTATTCATTCACAAAGAAAATTGGAGTTCTCAAAGGTTGGATTTTGCCTCATTTTTTCCATTAAGGCATTAAGATCAATTTCCAAAAGATTATTTTTTTTATTCCTCTTTTTAGTCAACTATAGCAGGGGTTCCAATACTCATGAGCAGCACTGTATATCCTCCCTTAAGAAAATTTCAGTTTTTTCAAGTGTGATTTCACATCATTTTGGACCATTAATATTACCATAGCTCTGTGTCTAAAACGTTGGAAAAGCTAGAGCAGATAATAAATATATAAAAGCAAAGTTTAAATACAAAACTTGCTAAAGAAGTCCACTGGGGACCAACTACAACCATTATATCTGAGAAAAATCATTCCGTTAGTTTTGATGCTCACATTGATTTTACATCCATTCAGCTTAGGTGGTGCCCAAAATGGCTTGGGTTCTGCCCCTAAGCCCTATAATGGTAGGGAAAACCCTGATGTGTAGTGTATGTGTCTTGTTGGTGCACACACTTACATGGGCTCGTGCGCTCAGGTCAATGTGTGTCTGCTGTATGTCTAGAAGGCATCTCGGTGCCCTTCTCTAATTACTTTGTCTCTGACTTTGCTTCAAAAGATTAATGGCATATCAGTGAATTAAGTATGCAGCCCTGTCTATGTATAGTAGCCTTGTTTTTGCTATTCCTTGAGCTGTAAGAGTAAGAGCACCGTACATGGACATCATCCTATTGACACTTGTCCTCATAAAATGGAATTCTGATCAATTAACCTGGCATGGGGTGTGTGTGTCAGCATTTGTAAAAATAAAAAAAAACACATAAGTGGTATGTCCTCTGACCAATGTAGTTTTGGGGAGCTGTTTAATTGTTACTTGACATCTTGTTCTGCACCGCGGAGACAGGCGACAAGAGGTCACATAATCAGAGCAGAGAGAAGTTGGTCAACCAAACCAGTGCTGTCAACCCTTGGTCTGAAATACAAACATTGTATAATGACTGCTGACGTACAGTATTCTTTTCCAACGTTTTAGACACTAATGTGGTAGCAGTAATAATGGTCCAAAATGATGTGAAATAGCATTTTCTTGTATTAAAAAACTTAAAATTTTCTTAAGAGAAGACCCCTAAACCCTCGCCAAATACGTGCACCTCATGTTCACGAACCGAGAGAAAACGCTGGTACTGTTGAATCAAGAGGTTACAGGTCTGACCTCGGTGGAAATGCCCGAGGCCACGTTGTCCGTTGTCTCTTTCTAAACCGACTTTTATTACTCCTATATATTATCGCACTGCCAGCCGTGAGCTCAAGGGCACTCCTGTGATGCCGTCGTCATATGGATTGCAAGCAAGACTGTTGTCCTAATGAAGGACTTGCCGCTATTAATTCAATTATGAAAATACTCACTGGAGTACATAATGAAGAAATCCTTCACTGGATTCCTTATAACGCATGAATGTAATTGTCCTCTAATTTATGTCTCTAATCTTCCCATGGGTCCATCTGTGTGGCTGGAGGTAAGGCTATGAAAATATGTAACAAAGGTTGTAGTGGCCACCGACCAAAAGGAATGACAAAATGATAATCTGCGTCAAATAAAGGACATGCAGATGCATGTTATTAATCCTACCTTCGGCACTGAATAAATGAGATTCCTAAGCTCTTTGATATTTACATTGTTTGCTTTCTGACATTTATGAGCTTCCATTTCTGTCCACAGTCTCTGCAGGAGGAAGTGCCCATACCGGGGACAGAAATGAATCTCGGCTATTTAAGCAGCAGGACTCCAGGTTACAAGTCAATATTGAGGGTGACCCTCACCCACTCTACAATGCCTTTCAACTTGATGAAGGTTCACCTCATGGTGGCTGTGGAAGGCAGGCTGTTCAGAAAGTGGTTTCCTGCAGCCCCGAACCTCTCGTATGACTTTGTGTGGGACAAGGCTGACGTCTACAGCCAGAAGGTCTATGGCTTATCAGAAGCCTTTGGTAAGTGATCAAGTATATACTGTAATGCATATAATGCAAAATACATATACTTGTTTGTGTTTATTTATTTACTTATTCATTTATCTGTGTGTGTGTATATATACAGTATTTGATACATTGTTTTATTGATACATTGTTTTATTATATTTTACTGTGTGTATGTGTGTGTGTGTGTGTGTGTGTGTGTGTGTGTGTGTGTGTGTGTGTGTGTGCATTCTGAAATTCTAGTAGCCTACTGTATTTGCAGCTAAAGGTTTTCAATTACACTGTCCAGTGCCAGTAAATGATTTTAGAGCGGCAAAGATTAATTGATTAATCGATTAGTTTTAAACTATTAAATGAATATTCGATTAAACGGTTTGAGTTAAAAATCTCTGATTCAAGCTTGTTAAATGTGAATATGTTCTTTGTTGTGTGTGTGTGTGTGTGTGTGTGTGTGTGTGTGTGTGTGTGTGTGTGTGTGTGTGTGTGTGCGCGGTGTGTCTGGGTGGGTGGGTGACATTGTCTCTGTTTTTATAATGTTGTCTTCAGCCTGCCGCTTACAGATAGAGGGCCCTATTTTAACGATCTGAAACGCAAGTATCAAACGTGAAACGCAAGTAGCTTTGTGGGCGGATCTCGGGCGCTGTTGCTATTATACTGGCGGGATAAATGACTCTTGCGCCCGACGCAAATCTAAAATGGGTTGGTCTGAAGTAGCTAGGTGTGGTTTGGGCGTAACGTGAAAATAACCAATCAGAGCGTCATCTCACATTCCCTTTAAGAGCAGGCGTGTTGTTCCATGGCGGATTGCTATTATGACGGCGGATTTGCCTGGTGCACGCCAGCGGGAGCTGTCCGGGATGCGGCAAAGTAATAAATGCCCGTCTTGGCCGGGTGGCGATGTTGCTGCGGCCTCTCGGGCGCATCTCCTCAAGTCTGGAGAGGATTGCTGCAGTCATGGAGTGTGGGCCTCCAAACGCACCACCTGCACCTGTTGTGCCCCTTCCTCCTCCCCCCACTCTATCTCCGTCCACCCGCTCCACTAGGAGCGCATCGAGTGTCAAATCCCACCTTAGTTCAACATCACGTCTCCTTAAGTCCTCTAATATTTCCTCATTTATGTCATCAACACATCCATGATTCGTGGAAAGGTTGTGTAAAACACAAGCCACAAAGAATGCTGCGACTTTTTGAGGACTGTACTGTAAAGTGCCTCCTGACCTATCCAAACACCTAAAGCGCATTGTCATATTTTTCTTTTTCACGCTACATTATGACCAAGCATGTGCCCCTAAAATACCATCTGAATAACGCGCTACTGACTTTAGACTAACGCCACTGACTTTAGACCAGGTTTTTCCTGGTCAGTGGCGGAATTGTTTTCTGAAACTGCAAAATAGCACCAGGGAACGTTTGCGCCGGAACACGCCTCCTCTTTTCGCTGAACCGCCCCCGGGAGCGCAAATACATTCCCTAATTTACCGACGTGTGTCTGTGGAAGGAAAAGTCCGCTGTGCGTCGGGTGCAAAATAGGAATGATACATGCGTCGGTGTACAAAGACAATTGTGCTGAGTGCAAGATAGGGCCCACAGTCTATGTTTGATTGATTGATTAATAATGCGTTTTTATTCAATCCAAAACGTGTGGTTGACTAATGCTAGCTTTATTGTTGCTTCTTCCCCTAGTATCTGTGGGCTTTGAGTATGAGTCATGTCCAGACCTTATTCTCTGGGAGAAGAGGACTGCTGTTCTACAGGGCTATGAAACCACGGCCTCCAAACTGGGAGGATGGACTATAGACAAGCATCATGCTTTAAATATCCAGAGTGGTGAGTCAACTAGTGAGCCCTTCTTCTTTCTTTTTTTATTCCTGTTCATAGCCACAACTATTTATTTTGATTTACATTGGAAACAAGCATCTAATTTAACTAGCAGGTGTTTTTTATTTTATTTTATGAAATGAAATGCCATTCAGACTCAATAAAAGACTTTAATTGTTAAGATGGAAAAATTGCATGGTGTAAGTCTTCAGCCTGCCGCTTACACATACAGTCTCGTTGTACATGTGCCCTGCAGATAAGTACCACCATGTCCACTCAGTGCCTGGCTTAGATTAGGCTTTTAGTGTAACATTGAATTGGCTTTTTCAATTCAGTCATGTAGCCTCAGAAAGATCTGACTTTTTTATTACCACTGTCCGCTTTTAGGTGAGGAGGGTCAATTTTGTTATTGCAAGCAAATTACTCCTGAAAGACAGGAGTGGAATGAAGAGAGGAAACCTTTGGGCAGCCCCTGTCACTAGCTAGGCTTCACAGTCTGTTTGTGTGTGGAAGGGCTAATCAGAGGAGATGAGGCATACTCATATGAAAATTGCGCAGGAAGGTGGCAGTTTGATCCGTCACACTAAACCTGCTGAGTCTGAACGTGCTGTCCGGAGGAGGGAGAGAGCGGCTCGTTGCCCCCTCACCATCTCCGCCGCCAGTTTGGCTTTGGCACGTCCATGTCTTGTTCATGCCCAGCATTTTTAGAATCATCCCTAATTTAATTGCTGTCAGTCTGCTATTCCCAGCAGCAGCAGCCCCACAGATTAAATCAAGTCCCAGGAAGGAGATGCTTGGCTGATCTTTTCCGATAGACCAAATGCTGTGCTGTTCAAAGAACTCAGGTCACCAAGAACCATCAGAAGCATGAAAACTACTGCAGACACGCAGATGCTGCATTTCAAATATGATTACATTGATTGGGCAGCAGCAACATCTTTACATTAACATATTTGAACATTTTCCAAGAGTAGATTGGCAACGCTAATGGAAACATAGCGTGCATGTGCGTGTGGGTACATGCGTGAATGCCTTCACATGAACTGCACTCATATGTCTCTATATTTGTTGATGTGCAAAGCAGGTAGAGTTAGAAATTCAGGCACAATGCCATTTTTAATCGGGGAGAGTCATTTTTTTGTGATTGTGCCTGTGTGGTAATTTTCTATTCCACTTGTGCCAAGGGCTTTTTGTTCCCCATTTTGGTGTGAAATTGTGCCTGTGTTTCCATCTGCTAAGACCACCTCTTATGGCAGACAAGGGCACACAGAGCCATTTCTATGGCTTCAGTTGGCAGAGGTGCACAAACAGACCTATTCAAAATCACTTTGACTGACTTTCACTCTCTTTTAAAAATGTGCATCTAATATACTTTATACTTACTTACTCACTACTATACTTTTTAAACTGCAATAAACAATCTTGAGCCACTGGGAGAAAATTTTTTAAAAAAAAAATTTTTTTTTTTTTTTTTTTATTAATTCAGCAGCAGTTGCAGCATTAACGCACTAGAAAGTTATTTTTTTTTTCCATAGCAGAATCAGAGTGACATAAACATCTTGTTTTAATCCTTTTGCCCCCCACCTGTCAAACACACATCAAGCAGCATGGGTATGTATAAATGTTTGCAAATTCCATGTCAGAAGATTTAAAAAAATTAATGAATTGATTAAATCTTAAATCTTAAATTACTCAGCCCTCTACGCATCTCTACACACCAGACTGGAATGCTATTCTCTACAGATTCCACGTTTTGATGCAGATTAATGCAAGTGTAGATGGCTGCTTCAGGATGTGTCTTAAGCGCCTATGTGTAAATGTAGCAACATTTTTTATTTAAGCAAAACTCCAAACAGTAATTTCGTCTGTACAGTCAAATCAGAGCTCTGTTGTGTGAACAGGATTCATTTGGATCTGTTGGCTAATGCAATTAGTGGAATTGATATATGCATGTACAGTAAACATAACTAAAGATAACAAATTGGGTGCCACCTTTGTAATTACTATGCTAAAAAATACAGTAAACAGTTACTGATGATAACACTTATTCTTGTACTTGTAGCTGTATTAATATAATGTTGTTGTAAAAATAGGTTTGTGTACGTACATCTTGACACATCATCTGTCATTAGTAACATATTTTGGGTGCTATATATTCATTACTAGGCTCCTGTATAATAATGCCTCTTGAAGAAGGTTTTTCTTGGGAGAAACTGGCCTGGATGCACGCTCTGACATATTAGGAAACACTCTGCTTCAAATAAGATGAGAGAAACTGATTTAAGTGCCTATTGTTCAAGCCACGCTCTGGTTTCCAACATTGCAAATAAATTAGCCATAACCTGTTGGTCAGATCTGTTGTCACTTGCTCCACTAGTCGGCACTTGCATTTTTGCCTGCATCCCATTTAAGAAAAATAGAGCCCACACTCTGCTCAGCCTAAACAGGTTGCATGTGTTACTTTTTTCTTCCCTGTGACCTCATCAGGTATTCTTCACATGGGCAATGGGGAGAACGTCTTCATCTCCCAGCAGCCTCCTGTAATCGGCAGCGTGATGGGGAACGGGCGCAGGCGCAGCATCTCCTGCCCCAGCTGTAATGGCCTCGCTGACGGAAACAAGCTGCTGGCCCCCGTGGCTCTGGCCTGTGGCTCAGACGGAAGTCTGTACGTGGGCGATTTCAACTATGTGAGGAGGATTTTCACCACGGGGAACGTCACCAGCGTCCTGGAGCTCAGGTAACGGAGGAGTAGCCCACCACCATTCACCCAGGGCCGTGGGCTCAGATGGGCTCGCACACAGGTCATAAACCACTGAGGTCGGTTGAGATAGACGGAAGTGCCCTATAGCCTCAGGATTGATGGTCCTGCCTGTCTCCTCCACCTGTATCAGCTGGAGTTGGGCCCTGATACGGGCTGAAGAGGATATTAATGGGGTCTTAACAGAAGACGTTCCAGGCAAAAGATTAATTTCCTTGTTAACGTCAGCAAAGACGAAGGTTTGAGTAGATAAGGAATACAATATTTTGTCACGATTCTCCTTTAATTAATTCTGTCCGTTAACAACTGTTTTACTTAATTCTATCCCCTAACAACTAACATTTCCTCTCTGTTCTCTTCCTCTCTCATTTTCTGCTGCTTTTGGCAAACAGAAATAAAGACTTCCGGCATAGGTAAGCCGTGCAGTATTTGCTTAAATGAAAATAGAAACGGGTACAGTCCACATACTTCATGTCAAAGTGGCCTTTTCAGCCCATTTTTGACACACACTTTTGAGCAGCAAGAAGATCTCATCATATAGTACTGACTCGCTGCGTGAATTTCATTTTCATAAAGCCGTAGATTTAGTGGTTAATTAATGGTTTATGAGCTTACTTAATCACAGTGCCATGTTCACTATGTTCACAGTGTTTTTGCATCTGTATGTGTGATTGCAAAGAGAGAATGCAGCTGATAGTTGGCTCAGTAGAGGCTGCTCTTTTCCGCAGGATTTATTATGGGGGTCAAATTACATGGACCAATATAGGTATACAAGTATTGAGTAATCTAGTATTATGCTTTCTAATATATCCGTTTAATTGAAGTGGTTGTGGAATTGCCATCTGTCAAGGGATCTTAATATTTCATAGTGGGATATAGAACATATGTTGCATTGACTATTTGTTAGGAACACCTTGCTAATTGTACATGCATTCCAACACTACCGCACTGCAAGAAATCCAACCTTTATGAAATGTATCACTTTCAGTTTTTTTGTCACAGAGGTGTTAATGCAATTCTACAGTCATTAGGAGAGTGTAGTTTATGTTGCTGAATTATATTGACAAGTAAAGGGTGCCTTAATTATTTGCTGTTGTTATAAAATACAGATCAATTGCAATGCACATTATAGGTAAAAAAATGATCCCCAAGTTAAAGTCTGGTTTGCAGAGACTGAATATAACAGTTTAAATGAACATAGCTAGGTGAGACTAAAGGCGCTGACACACCAACCCGATTATCGTCCATCGGACAGTCCGGCGAGGTCGGTGACTCGAGTCTGTTCGGTGTGTTCCGTGCCGTCGTCAGCCGGAGGAGCCGTCGGCCTTCATTTTGGCCGATTCATCCTTGTTGAATCGGCCGGTGGGCGGTCGGACTCAATGACCAATCTGATTGGTGGAGTGCTAGCCCTTGACTAAGCGAGTCAGTGCACGAGAAAACCGGAGCTGACAACGCCAGTATCTTCTTATTACTAGCCAATCGTATTTTCTTCCGTTCAGCGAGTAATGACAACAACGATCCTTCTTGACTACTATCAACACTCTCTGATGAAAACAATGACTGACGACAGCGTGCTCTGTGTTTACTAGAGAGATGTTCCGTCATTTCCATTTTTGGGGCGACAATACATATTAGCGCCGCCTGCTGTTATAGAGACGTATTACATCTCGCACAGATTCGCAGAATGTACGCTCAAGTCGGCGTCGCTTCGTTGTGTTCCGTGGCACTTTTTTGACCTCGGGAAGCTGACTGAGGGTTGGTGTGTCAGAGCCTTAATAAAATGGCAACTCACTGTAGATGTTATCAGTGGCTTAAGATACAAAGACCTCATTTTCCTTGTCAGGTGGTGGTAAGGGAAATCTCTGCGTGCTGTCCTTAGATACCATGTGTCAGGCAAAGAGCTATTGATTCATTTTCTATCGGAGGGTCACGACTTCAGCTGGGGAACATGTAGTCAAACTGAGGGATGAAAAGCCAAGTGATGCTGGTCAGTGGCCTCTATTTTCAAGAATGTCCACATTAACAAAACACTCCGAAGCTCTCTATTGCTTTTTCTGTCTCTCTGCAACTATCTTTTGTCAGTCTTTGTATCTCAGTCTACACTACTACGTTTTCGTTTAAAAAAAAGAATATCGTTTGCCATGTTTTGGCCTCGTGTCCACACTACTCCGGCTTTTTCCGAGCCCCTAAAACAGAAACATTAGGAAACACTGCTGTCGCCGTTTTGGTTTGAAAACTCTGGGGTTGCGTTGTAGTCTGGACGGGCACAAACGGAGACCTTTTGGTGAGACCGATGCCCGTCAGTCAGTCTTATCGTTTAGGTAGCTTACCTACCTTTCAGTAACAGTTCCACCTCGTTGTCAGTCCAGGCTAATAAATCCCTGCTCTTACTTTTCACCATTGTTGTTCTTTCTCCAAAATAGTTTCTGTATTTTCAACTTACACATCCATGATTTTCAACCACAGAGTAACGTCAGACAATCTGCTACCCCTTTACACCGGCACGCACATGCCTAATGTGTTGTGTGTGTGTGTGTGAATGGTCATGTGATATGCGTTGTCAGACTTGTTAATATGGACGGAGATTAGTTCTGCTACTGGAGCTAAAACTCTTGTTTGGACGGAGATCGTTTTTGTCTGAAAATGCCGCATAAAAATGAAAACTTAGTAGTGTAGAAGTAGCCTGAAATGCCTTTGTGCTTACCTACACATCATGCCCTGTTTGCCAGAGCAAAACTAAAAAAAAAAAACGTCAAAGCTCTGTCCCTTTGCTCTCAGTCTTTGCTCCGAGCCATTTACATATTAAAAAGGACATTTATGTTGGAAAACACAGCATGTGTCTGTATAAAATGGGTGGCTGCCTCCTGTTCATGTGTGAGCTAGCGATAGGACTGGGAGGTGGCTGATCTCACTGCAATGTTCATTGACCCCCTACTAAGGATGTCCCCATCCACTCCAACCGTGCTCCCTCCGTTGCTGCGCCAGCATGCAGCAAAATCCAATTATCTTCTACAAACTGGATGTTGTCAGTGAATATAGATAGATGGAGTATATGGCCGTAGCTCAAGGTCAGGGAATAACGCCTCATAGTTTCAAACACTATGGGGGACCAACACCGGTCTACATGCAACTGGGAGCCGATAAGCTATCAGCTGATTGCACATGGCAGATAGAATGCAAAGTAGAATCCAGTTATTGAGGCTTGCTACTGACCTACTCGAAGACAGCAGTTGTTTTTCGCCGTTAGCCGGTTGTACCTGGACTGTACTATAGACGACACATCAGTCAACGTGGTCAGTGGGCTGACTGTGACATGTGTGTGCCTGCCTTGAGGTTTGCTGCAGTGTCCTGTCATCACTGATTCATTGAAGGTCAATTGTCATTTAAAATTATGTACCGGAGTTGACAATTCCACAGACCCACTTCTCGTTGTGTTATAAAAATATAAGCTTTGGCGCCGTCGTGCCAACCATAAGCCCTAAAAGAACCCTCAAGGTCAGAGTTGAAATTCTGTCTTAATCCACTTTGAGTGACACCCTGCTGACAGCTTTCTCTGTAATGCTTATCAGGTCTGGCAGAGCTGCGCTGTATCCTGCCCCGATAGCTCTGTTCATCTTTAAGGTGGCACTAAACACTACAGTACATTGCTAAACTGCTTACTAAGTCCGTGTTTTGTCAGACCAACAGCCAACAACGACAGGGAAACGCAGCAAAATGATCGCATTTGTAAAGCTGGAACCAGCAAGTGTTTTGCATTGTTACTTGATAAAGATCTAAATTATTTATTGGTATTATAGATTAGCCAAATTGTTTTTGATATATTTTCTGACAATCAATTAATCAACTAATACAACTAGTTGGAAGGGATCAATCAGCTGTTACAGTACAATGTGAGCACAATAGTTGGTCAAAACTGCCACTTTCAAAATACGATCCTTCCTGCATATAGTCACAAGCATCCAGTAGTGTATAGTGGCATTGGGCTTAGGTGTTTTTAGTTACAATCTGTCATTGTTTGATTTTTCACCAGAAGATCATGTGTATATTAGATTAGTATATTATATAGAAATAGTCCTCTCTGTCACTTCATTTGTACTCCCATGGGTTTGTCTACAATCATCTTTGTTTTCTGTGTTTGCTGACATCTATTCTGTGTGCCAACAGATTGCATGTGTCCCGCCACAGCAGGACTGGTTATATTTGGTTCTATTGTCTGTCTGTCAGGTTGGGGAACCTCCTGTGGATATGAAGGATTACTTTGCTGACTCGGTTGGGAAGTTCAATAGGATATTTCTTTCTGAGCTGTTACGTCTGCCTGATGCATGCATAGTGTGTTGCTGCTTCAGCTATGCATTAGTGTTTCTCTAAAAGAAAGTACCAAGGAAAGAGCAAAACATACTTGTTTATACTCCTTTTAGCAATAATCAAAAAGATAATAATATTTCAAATTAGGATTTCTGTCAAAAGATCCAACGTACCCCAATGACTGAGCCCCACTAGATGCCTGGTTTCTCTTTGACTTCCAAACTCTGCAGCCCCTCCAGCATTTCTGCTGTTTCAATAAGTTGAAAGAAACTAGACATCTTTATCTATATCTATACATTCAGTATTTATCGCATATGTCTACTGTGTATATGCATACATTCAGTGGAGTTTCCACTCTCTTTTGACAACAGGGATTTCTAACTAAGCCTGACTGTATTGTAGATGAGTTCTAAGCTCCGGCATTATGTCATGTTTAATCTCATTTTATTTTGCCATGTTTAATCTCATTCTATTTTTCTTTTTCCATGTCTGTGGTTCAAACTGTAATTGTGCCCAATTGACTCTCTAAATGGCTTTTGAATCCATTTTAATTGTATTAAACAATAGTTCTTATTGAAAGCGCTGTACCCCTTCTAGCTTTATTGACTTGGGCTTGTTCCTCTCTTTCAGCAACAGCCCCGCTCATAAGTACTACCTGGCCACCAGTCCAGTGAACGGTGCCGTGTACCTTTCGGACACCAGCAGCAGGAAGGTGTTCAAGGTGAAGTCGCTGAATGTTGTAAAAGATGTGGCCAAGAATCTGGAGTTGGTGGCGGGCACTGGAGACCAGTGTCTCCCATACGATGACACTCGCTGCGGGGATGGAGGAAAGGCCGTGGAGGCCACTCTCACTAACCCCAGAGGTATTGTATGGATGTTATTATAATCAATGTGTGCACTTTTAAGTCAGTTTGGGGTCTCATTTCCTCTTTTTTTTTATTTCAAGTAGACTAGATTGCTGGATAGTTGAAGACTAGGGTCCCAGAGGCTGGATCAATACTCTTTAGTTTTCATGCATTAAATTATCTTATCTTATCTTACCCCCCCTTCTCCAAAGTATCTCCCCTGTGTTTTTTCAGACCACAGTCTGAAAGTTGTTCACGGAGAAGGAAAACCCAGAAATGAGTAGGGGCGAAATGTGACGCTACCAAGTCAAGGCCGAGCGGACCAGTCACAGTTGTGAAGCCGCGACACAAAGTTATATTTCTGGGGCGGGGCACATCAGGCGACGCATAGGGTCCGTATCTACGTGTACCTACACACAGAGTAGATTTAAGGCAGAGCCATAAATCTTGGCCTTAAGCCCACTGTGTGCTTGTAGATAGGAGCTACAATGGGACACATGATCAAGCTTGCCCCTCTACTAAAAGGAGGATTCATCCAGCAGATCAGGAGGCAACTGCTTTCCTCGAGAACTTAATAAATAAAATCGACCTACATGTAGCTCACTAGCTTCAGTTATTTTTAAAACTGAATTTATGTTTTATTATAGCGTGCCTTTCCTTGTGTTTCCTGAGGTCTTCTTTGTCTTGGTGCTTCAATGTTTGGATGATGCATTAGTCACTAGATCACATGCTTCTCATACTTGTTGTCCTCTACTGGGATGACATTGTGAGTCATGCTGTATGTACTGAAATAACACTTAAGTCCCACTAAAAAGTGCAGTATGTACTGTATAGTCCAGGCTTGCATTGAAAGTAGAACATTTTGCCGTAATAACTGTACACTAGATGTTCATAGCTGCTTGAATATTGTTTGACAGACCCTGAGGTAATAGAAAAATACAGAGATGTGCATTAGAAAAGGTTGGTATTCTCAGCGTCATTGTTGTTTGAGGCTGAGAGAGCATGAGAGAAAGAGCCTACATTGATGAAATTATAGTTGTAACTGAATCAATACATACAGTGCTCTTCATCTATTTGATGTGTCTATTGTTCTCCATTATTGATTTAAAAAATCAAATCTCACATTAGCTTTCATTGCCGTGATTAGTCTTTAATTTTGAATCGCAGTGAATAGTGCTAAATAGTAATTTAGTGGTGCTCTGTCCTCCCATAAAGTCACAGATAAACAAAATATCTGATATATCTTCCTCTTCTGTCCATTGGGCGACTTTTATCTGCAGGCATTACGGTGGATAAGTACGGTGTAATCTTCTTTGTGGATGGGACCATGATTCGCAGGATTGATCAGAACGGTATCATCTCTACTCTTCTGGGTTTCAATGACCTGACCTCGGCCCGACCTCTCAGCTGTGATGCTGTCATGGACATCTCTCAGGTACCACCTCTCTGGCCTGGGCAGCCTGCATGTGTCTGCCTGTCTCTAAATTAGTGAGGAAAATATGCGATATTCTATAATGTTAAATATCGTGATAAGTATATTACTTGTGATAAATTAACTAGGGATGCACCGAATGCAGGATTCGGGTTCGGATTCGGCCGAATATTGGGCTTTTTGACGGAGTTCGGTTTCTGCCGAACCTTAGAATATTTTTCCACCGAACCCTACGCTTGCACTACGCGCGCGACGCTGATCGACGTAATGACGCCGCCGTTGATTACGGGAAGGTGTTTACGTAGGTGGAGCGTTCAATGAAGTAGGCTGTGAGGAAGTGAAAATGGAACTCATGAGCAGGAAAAAGTGTTGTTTGGCAGTACTTTCAGTCAAAAGAAGGCCATTCGAGTCCAGCTACATGTTCAATTTGCAATGCCGATTTGTCTCGTGGTGGTGAGGACCCTAAACTATACATGACATCGCCGCTGTTAAAACATTTGCGTATGAAACATCCAAAAGAATACGAGTTGTGCGTCCCAGCTAAAAACTGGTGTTAACCAGACAGTGCCTCTCCCAGGCTGTCAGCCGTTCTCTCGGCAAATGAGTCTCCCTAGCTTTCTAATTTCACCCACCCAACATGCCTTCATCATACACTGGTTAGCGAAAATTTCATCTGGCGATAGCGATGTGCAAAGAGTGTGTAAATTCAACATGAAGTTGTAAATGTAAATGGACTGTTTTTATATAGCGCTTTTCTAGTCTTAACGACTACTCAAAGCACTTTAAGAATTAAGATTTTTTCTACTACTATGGGCCAACAGTTAACATAGAAACGATTAGACATACAGTACAGGCCAAAAGTTTGGACACGCCTTCTCATTCAATGTGTTTCCTTTATTTTCATGACTATTTACATTGTAGATTCTCACTGAAGGCATCAAAACTATGAATGAACACATATGGAATTATGTACTTAACAAAAAAGTGTCAAATAACTGAAAACATGTCTTATATTTTAGATTCTTCAAAGTAGCCACCCTTTGCTTTTTTTGATAACTCTGCAAACCCTTGGTGTTCTCTCAATGAGCTTCATGAGGTAGTCACCTGAAATGGTTTTCACTTCACAGGTGTGCTTTGTCAGGGTTAATTAGTGGAAGTTTTTCCCTTATTAATAAAAAAAGCAAAGGGTGGCTACTTTGAAGAATCTAAAATATAAGACATGTTTTCAGTTATTTGACACTTTTTTGTTAAGTACATAATTCCATATGTGTTCATTCATAGTTTTGATGCCTTCAGTGAGAATCTACAATGTAAATAGTCATGAAAATAAAGGAAATACATTGAATGAGAAGGCGTGTCCTAAATTGAACAGTGAATTGAATATAAAAGGCACCACTAAGAAAAAGAAGAGAGTGTCATTAGCTCTTTAAGATATGTTTATTGCGCTGGTTAATATTGCAATAACAATAAAAAATACTGATATATTGTGCAGCCCTATTCTAAAGCTATACACCAGCCTCCTTGACTGACCCTGGTCTCCAGGATGCTACCACCCCGTGTGAGCCTTTGTATCTGTAGATGGAAGCTCCGGCCGGGGTCTAGTGGCCCTCGGCTTAGTTTTGATCCACATTTATTTATTGGCTGCATGGCGGCAGTTTGTAGATCCACAGGACTTGCAAACGAAAGGTAGAGGAAGGCACTTAGAACCGACAGGCATCTACAGCACTCTGTTTGGGATTCCACTGCCACTGCTTTTTTCAGACTGAATGCTGATTTCCTGTGTTCCCTTAAGCCTGTGTCATTAAATTTCTGTATCTGTGATTTGAATGAAGGCTGATGACTGAAGTAGATCAGGTCAGGTCCAATTGTTATTACTCCACAATAGAGAGTTTATTATGCAGCAAGGCAGCAAAAAACACAATATTTTAACATGTTGCACCTAATATTTTGCATATTTTGTGAAATGTATCAAGGATTGTCTGTATTGGCTTACTGTAGATCAATTCCATCGGTCCAGAAGATTGTCAATTTCGGAAAGCAGCCCCAAACACAGCTGTACCAGCCCCGTGAATTACAAACGTTTATCATCCTTTAGTTAATAATAAGTCAATACAAAATGAATATGAGCAGTGGGCTCAGGGAACACACAGGACCTGGAATTAACGTAAAGAGCCGTGCTAAAATCAGAGGTGCCACTGTAGTCCCGGGAGCTTTCCTGTCTGTGTCAAGTGGCCATACAGCAGCAAATGCAAAGGGCCGTTGACCTATAGCTGTAGGGGGATGATGAGGATGACCTGTAGCCTCACTGGCTCTCCATTCACACACACATGTTCAATGATGCACGCAAACACACACGCACACACACCCAAATGCACCAGATCGCTACCGCAGACAGAAAACATTCCCCAGGCAAGGCCACTGCACTGAGGTCACATCTCTCTCTAGCTCAGTGACTTCCCTTTGGAGGTGACAAGACCTTTTCCGTACTCTAGCAGCCTTCACTTGGCTGTTTTTTCCTGACATTATAATTTTCACCCCAAGTAATTAGGGGTTGTTCTGCTGTTGTTGTAATTAGCCAAAAAAAACAACCACCAACACCCACTAACATAATGGGTAAGGTTATAATCGGCATTCATTCCCGGGACAAATGACTCAGACGATTTGGCACTGACGGAAACATGTCACCCGGATGGACACGCCAAGCAGCAATTGGATTTTGTTCCAAATTAGTCAGCACAGACTTTGAAAGAGAGACTGAATAAGTATCGGATATAAAAAAAAAATAAAAAATAAGAAGCAACCACTGTCACATTGTCACTAGCCTCTCTTCACTGGTTACCAGTGGCTGCCCGCATCCGCTTCAATGCACTAGTACTTACATACAGGGCCATGAACGGATCAGCCCCAGCTTACATCCAGGACATGGTCAAACCATATACCCCAACCCGCTCACTTCGCTCTGCATCAGCCAAACTGCTTGCTGCCCCCCCACTGCGAGGGAGAACTAATCACTCAACCAAATCCCGACTGTTCACTGTCCTGGCTCCTAAATGGTGGAACGAGCTCCCCATCGACATCAGGATGGCTGAAAGCCTACACATCTTCCGCCGAAGGCTAAAAACACATCTCTTCCGACTACACCTAAACATAAAAAAAAAAAAAGAGAGACTTGGCATGGCACCCACACTGTACTGTATGATCCTAATTTCTCCTCAATTGAGTGCTCATTAAATGCTCCTGTGTGATTCATCAGGGTCTCCTGAATGTTCTTCACGTATGTGAAATTAGTTGTGCTGCTCCTGAGTTTTTCCTTAAAGGTCCCATGGCATGAAAATGTCACTTTATGAGGTTTTTTTAACATTAATATGCGTTCCCCCAGCCTGCCTATGGTCCCCCAGTGGCTAGAAATGGTAATAGGTGTAAACTGAACCCTGGGTATCCTGCTCTGTCTTTGAGAAAATGAAAGCTCAGATGGGCCGATCTGGAATCTGCTCCTTATGAGGTCATAAGGGGAAAGATTACCTCCCCTTTCTCTGCTTTGCCCGCCACTAAGGTCTATATAAAAGAGACTTCAGATACAGTATTAGGGGACCACTAAGGTCTATATAAAAGAGACTTCAGATACAGTATTAGGGGACCACTAAGGTCTATATAAAAGAGAATTCAGATACAGTATTAGGGGACCACTAAGGTCTATATAAAAGATACTTCAGATACAGTATTAGGGGACCACTAAGGTCTATATAAAAGAGAATTCAGATACAGTATTAGGGGACCACTAAGGCCTATATAAAAGATACTTCAGATACAGTATTAGGGGACCACTAAGGTCTATATAAAAGAGACTTCAGATACAGTATTAGGGGACCACTAAGGTCTATATAAAAGAGACTTCAGATACAGTATTAGGGGACCACTAAGGTCTATATAAAAGAGACTTCAGATACAGTATTAGGGGACCACTAAGGCCTATATAAAAGAGACTTCAGATACAGTATTAGGGGACCACTAAGGCCTATATAAAAGCATCCAAAAAGCAGCATGTCATAGGACCTTTACCTTGTGTTTTGTGTGTTGTCGAAAGTACCTATAGTTGTTTTAGTTGTACTATGTACTACTTCCATGCGACGGGCATTCCTGGGCTTTAATGTTTAGATTTAATTGATGTCCCTGTGCATGCGCTAGTGTGTTTCCTACCCCATTGTGTATGTTATGTAGTACGTCTGGCAAACAGGTCCTGAGGGGGGCCTCTGATGCCAGTGGAGAGAAGCTTTCGGTGTGTCTGTGAAATGATGTATTCAGTGGAGGGAGCAAAGCCTCCAGCTGCCCATTTGCAGCCCCGGGGGAACTCCACCCCCCCTACATGACCCGTGCTGGCTGCTCCCTTACCCCCCCCTTACACAAACACAAGCACCTATAGATGCTCACTATCAGTGAGACTGGCTGCAGACTGGCTGCAGCTCCACAATGATGACAAATCGCACCAGCTCTGCCAGAGACACTCTGTCAGTAAAAAGCATCCATTAAAAATTCATCCAGGGCACATAGCTTCCTACTTCAAACACTCCCCAATCCCTCACTTAGGACCAGAGTTTCTCTAGGGAAGGCTCATCACAGTGGTCATTACTTTTTCTGTAACTCACCTGTTCGAGGCAAAAAAATAATGTCACATTTTTCTCTCTCTCCTCTGATGAGGTTATTGTTATCTCGCCACGCCATCTGTGCAGTGAGCGCACTGCAGCAAAATTCACTCTTAATTCCATGTGCAGCTCCATGAGCTTTCTTTCTTTTAACGTTGTATTATGATGCAAAAGGACAAGATTTTGCCTGCTCTCAAGAATCCTTTCATGTGTTTATGCCAAGGCCTTAGGTCCTTGCTGTTTCTGAAATCTGTTGCATTTTATATTTCTCGTGAAAATCTTCTCTGCCTCCCCCTGCTGAGTTCAAACTTAAATAGAGGGAAACCAAGTCTTAAAACAAGCCCACTTGAACATATTTCAAGGGTGTTAGCAGCTTCAGAAAGCTTTAGAAAGACTGACTGTGACATTCAAGAGGGACTTCAAATAATGACATATGACTTCTTCAGACAGGCATCATGCTGGTCGGGGCAAAGAGTGAAGAGACTGCTAATGGAAAATGACTTTATAGTTCTAATACAAGTTCAAATACATTTAAAAATAGTTTAGTGTTGGTGCAAATCCGTGGCTTGCTTCCTTGGCTGATGAGTGCAGTTTTGATTCGTTTTTTTTTCTTTCTTTTGCTGGTGGCGTCTGTGTCAGACAGGCACTACTGACAGCTGCCCCACTGTATAAAGGGGAGGGTACGATCGGGTTACAGCATATGGGACAGCAGCTCGGGAAATATCCCCTCATCAGTCAGAGTGGCGTAAAAACCTCCTTACAGGCAGCTCCCCCGAGCCACTCCACACTCTGGCTCATGAAATATTTAACCACCAGTGTTGACAAGAAATAGGTTTTAAGAAATTGAAAGTCTTCCCTTCTTTTCCCCAAGTAAATGCATTTTCTGCTCCCTTAAAGATGACATGTATCCACCGCCAGTCCCCTGTTTGTTCTATGTGGCCCGAGATATGTCCTATTATATAAAGCTCCTCTGTTTTGTTTGGGGATGATGGTAGGTTTATGGGATGTGAGCCGTGTGTGCGATGCTCAAATCAGTTTTTCAATCAAAGGTGGACAAGTGCTGTGCTTGTAAAGAGTGGCAGGGATTCAAAAACATGACAAATGTCAAGAGTCAAGTAATCATTTCCATAGAATCCCCCTGTCAGTTTTGGATTAAATATTTTGCCAGCACTGCCCTTTTAAATTATAATTAGAAATGTGTGCCGGTAGCAGGTAGATAGGGGGCATTATATGGCTGGCAGACTTTTACCAGAAATATGTTGGCTGTTAGCAAACCTGCTCCTCAATGCTCTACTGGATGTCATATATTGTGTTTCAGGAGCTCTGTGGTTTGTGCTGTGTAATGCAGAGTAGCATGTCAAAGGAGCTGAATATAATGTGTCAGCCTTGACTTTTTTTCCCACATGTATCAGTGGAAACCATTTCCCTGAGCCATTTAACATCAAGATACCTTGATTTCTTTATTGAAAATTGTTTGTTAGCATCTCTATTGTCCCTATTTTACTGTGATATACACTCTTGCAATGAACTCAGCATGTTGCATTGGTCTATTTCTTTTAGCTTTCTACTCACTTGGTTTACCTAAAGTATACAATTTATGTAGTTTCTTTTCTAAAATATGTAATTAAAGAGCAGGATGTGGTGGTCGAGGTAACTATTTCTTTAATGTTAAAGGGGCGCTATGCAGTTTTCGATTCTTGCTCGCAGGTTTCTCTATAGAGCTCCCCCTACAGCTTTGGAATAGATATTTGGCAGCTCCTGTTTCCTTTAGGATATTTTTTTTAGCAGTGGGGGCAGGTCTGTTCAAACAGCAACACAACCTCTGCGGTGTGTGTGTGTGTGTGTGTGTGTGTGTGTGTGTGTGTGTGTGTGTGTTTGTGCATGCGTGCAGCGTGGGCATCCCTGTTCAGAATGCCATCTATCTTCCAAAATGTAACGCTTGTATCCAAACAAATTGTGCTTGAAGCTGCAGGCCATCCAACTGTAACGACCTCATCCACATTGTCGAAATCATTTAGATATTGAGCCATTACATAAAAAATATTTTAGATAACAGGAGCCTATGATGTACTGTAGCCATCCTAACAACACACTACCTGAACGCCTTTTTCTAGTCTCCCGTTTCACTCTCCACAACGCTGTCTTCGGGCAAAAAGTCACATCCTGAGATCGATAACAGTTAGCTATGTTTATGTTTCTTGTAATGTTAGCCATAGTTATTTATTTCTTACCTTGATTTTGGTGTCTGCGTTTCAAAGCCATCTCCCTCTGTGACGTTTTTGGTGGAGCTGGTCGTTTAAAAGTCGACTCGGAAGAAAGCGAACGTTTTGACAATAAACTACATCAACACAACAGTATGTGGAGTTAAACTGGACGAGCCCAGTAACCTCTGAATAGTTCTACTTGTTGTTAAACTGCATTATGTCGGCAGGATCATTTAAAAGGCAACCGCGACTATTGTGCGTCTGCCCTATTTCTGATAGCGTGGCGGAAGAAATTTTGCCATGGCGCACCGCCACAGTAAAATCAACATAGAGGAAACGCTGTCCTACGTTTACTCGTGTCTGACTCCTCGCTCGGTCAGTCTGCCGTTTCCTCTTTCTCTGTTCCTCCGACAATGCTTTCCTAGCTTTCTGCTTCTTTTTTTGCCGGCTTAGCTATGACGATAGTGTGAAAAACTTTAGCCCGGCGAGCCGCTGCAAGGGTGTTTTTTTCCGCTCACAGGCGCTAGGGTTCCCACCATTCAACGACCACCATTCAATCCGAAAAAGTCATATAACCATTCCAATGACTCAGAAGCTGTTCAGTTGAGGTAAATTAAGCTAAAAAAAAAACTGCATAGTTCCCCTTTAAAGTATGCATGGCCTGATCCTCAGGAGGTTTCTCCCTTGTCATTTCTAGTGATAGTGGTTTCTGCAATTTGCATTACCAGGTCATTAAGACGAATGAGTTAACCATAGTAACAGCTACGTGAATTAATTTACCTTTTGCATTTCCCAGATATTGGACAAAGTATCCAAAACAATGCTGAGGTCGCTCTAATAGGTTGCCTACAATCTGAAACTGTCCTGTCCTGCATTTTGGTCCAGGTCTCCTTTGTTGGTGCTCCAAGGCTTCTATTGAAATATGGCACTTCATATTATGTTCCCAGGAGATCCCCTGGGATCATAAGTGAGCAGGAGGCAAGTAAATTGGATGAATCCAATCATTCCAATTTGTTAAAAGCCTGATATATTGTTAGCAGAACAATACGTCATAATTTAGGAGGCCAGAGGCAGGCTGGTCTTTCATTTGGTTAAGTGTGCTCCAGTTTCTTTTCAAGGACTCGTGCAATCTCTTGTCATTATATTATTAATAACCCAAAGCAAGGGAAAAACTGTAGAGGTGAAGGATGCAGAAGCGCAGTTGTTAGGTGTCCACAGTTCTCATGATGAGTTGCAGTGTGCTTTTTTTTTCAGTTAATCTGATCACTGATCATTTGAATTATCTCCTCGTTTTGCCCTTCCTCACCGCTATTGTTATCATCTTTGATCTTAAAAATCATGTTTTTGTGTTTCCCCTTTTAACAGCACGCCAGCCGCTATTTTCCTCCTTATCAGATAATAAATCGTTTCAAAGAAATGTTTTTGCTTCCAGCGCGAGCTATGAGATAGCCCACCTTTTTCACAGCGGCCTATCTTTTTTTGTGAACAGTTTTCAATGATTCTTCCCTTGAGGGACTGTTTGCCTCTGATAAAGTGAAAAATGTGTGGATCAATAAGAGTATGGTCTGTTTTTGTGACCCAAAGCTGATATTCTTTTGTGGTTTTTTTTCCCTCTTAGGTGCGTCTTGAGTGGCCCACAGACCTGGCAGTGAGTCCAATGGACAACTCCCTGTACGTCCTGGACAACAATGTAGTACTCCAGATCTCAGAAAACCATCAAGTCCGTATTGTAGCAGGGCGGCCTATGCACTGCCAAGTGCCTGGGATTGACCATTTCCTCATGAGCAAAGTAGCCATCCATGCCACCCTGGAGTCCGCCAACGCCCTTGCTGTATCCCACAATGGCGTTTTGTACATCGCTGAGTCAGATGAAAAGAAAATAAACAGAGTACGACAGGTGTCCACCAATGGAGAGATCTCCCTGGTCGCAGGGGCACCAAGTGGCTGTGACTGCAAGAACGATGCCAACTGTGATTGTTACTTTGGCGATGAAGGCTATGCCAAGGATGCAAAGCTGAATGCACCCTCTTCTCTGGCGGTGTGTCCAGATGGAGAGCTTTATATCGCCGATCTGGGCAACATTCGTATTCGCTATGTGCGCAAAAACAAGCCCTATCTGAATCCCCTCAGCATGTACGAGGTGTCCTCTCCCATTCACGATGAACTCTATCTGTTCGACTCCAACGGCAGCCACATTTTTACGCAAAGTCTGACCACAGGAGATCACCTCTACAATCTGACATACACAGGACCCGGAGATCTTAGCAGCATCACCGATAGGAACAAAAACGTTGTGAACATCCGACGAGACACGACAGGAATGCCTCTGTGGCTGATGGTCCCCGATGGACAGACGTTCTGGTTCACCATTGGCACCAACAATGCCCTTAAAACTGTGGCTGCCCAGGGTCAAGAACTGGCTGTAATGACCTACCACGGAAGCTCAGGACTCCTAGCAACTAAGACCAATGAAAATGGATGGACAACCTTCTTTGAGTAAGTAATATTAACATTTTACTTATTTGGAAAACCCCTTTATAATCCTTATAACCCAGAGTCTGCATGCCAGTTGAGCTGATTATAGATTACTACTTTGACCCAGAGAGCTACTAAATAGATCTTTTAAATCCCAAACATACTGTTTGTCATTTCTGGAATACTGTATATGAATAATGACCTTTTTTTTTTTCATTATTGTGTCGTGCATTAAAAAATATGCCCAGGCCAAGACACCATTATATACAACAAAGGACCAGATACCAAAGTAGCAACATAAATTACATATTATATTAAACAGATAAATCTTCTTTTTGTTTGCTTTAGAGACTAAGAGACTAAATCAATTTAAACAACCACTCTATTAAAGCATTAGTGCATAACCTTTTTATATAATAAACGTCCGTTACATTCAAGCCATATCTTATCGGATGTTTTAAAATATACCAACTTCAAGGGCAAGTGGAAGGATTCCTGTTCTCAACTGAGCCACTAACAACTCTTGACTCCTCGATAAGTTTGCTGTAACACAAAGTTTAGGAATATCTGAACTGGAAGCTCAGTATTCGTGGTGGCACTGAATGCTAAGATGCTTTAGTGAGTGAATGTTTAGAGTTGAAGAGCTCTTTGACATCTGACTTCAGTATTTTGGCACATGAGCTACCTTCTTATCCATTGATGTCAATGTCAATCGCACTACAAGACCTGTGGAAGTATGGGTGTAATCCTATTTGCTGTTATCATACCAAATAGGATTACTGGATGATATGTTAGTCATCTGCACCCTTGCTTGCAGTCACAGACTGCAGACCATCGCTTGTTTGGAGTCGTCGGTTACAGGAACAACATATTTCTGCTGGCAGGCACATTTTATCCGCAGGACTGCGACGAGGCCCGGTAATATAAGCATAATGGAATAGCCAGAGGTAGTAATTGATCGAGGCACACCTTGTGAGGGAACTATTGAAAACACTCCCACACGCTGCAGCATTGAAGGCTCAGGATTTCATGTTCTTATGACTTCTATGGAGCAATCTGTCCCTTAGCTTAATATACTGTGCCAAGGGATACTGTGCTAACAGGATGTCATTCCAAAAAAGTGTGATTAAGCTGGTCAGACATCTGGTGCACCTCACTGCAAAAATATAACACTCTGACACATAATCAGACACTCTGTTTAATCTGGGCAGACATTTATCACCTGTGTTTGAGTGGTTGCTTAGGCATTTCTCAAGGTATAGGGAATTGCCTAAGGCTTCGACTAATCCAGTGGGTGGTTGGAATTCTGGAATTCCTGTAAAATGGCTGCTCTGGTTTCTGTTAATGCTGTTAAGATTTGAAAATAATCCTCCCTATTATGTAAAGAAAAGATATTAAAGCACCAGTAACACAAAGGGAGCTTTCAAGATGAAATACAGTACATACAATGGATGCCCATCTCAACTATACTTAGGAACATAGAAAATAATGACAGCGCTTTCAGGATGTTTGAATTACACATTTTGTTTAATAACATCACAGAGTTAATCTGGAAGAAATAGGGATACTGTGGCATGTACACGTCATTCTAGAGATGTTCTGTCATAGCATCTGTAATGACAGAGCTACAGTATGTATATCAAATGTCAAAATGGGCAAAAGTGAGAAAATAGTGTTCAGGCCTGTAGTACATACAGCATATTGCAGCAGGCCGGTTTCCCCCATTTACTGTGAAATGGAAATAATAAAGATACATCACTACAACAAGAAAAAAGAAATGTCAAACTGATTGTGGAGCCATTGCCTGATAATTTCCTTTTATAAACGTGCATGTCGGCAGAGAGTACAACACACTTTCCATCTAAAACATGCTTATATATTTAGAGATATGTTACAGTTTAAATGAAGAAAAGGAATTATTCAATGTTCTGTTTTTCTCTTTGAAATTCAACGATGACTTCATATTTACCTACAAGCAATACTGTTCTCCATGTTTCATTTAGACCCAATAAAGAGTGTTTGTTTTTCTTGAATAATTAGCATGAAAGGTCACTCCACCACCTGAGGGTCCAAACCATACAGTAATTTGCTATCATCAGAGTGAAATGAAAAGGAACCTCCATTTATCTCTGCTCAACAAAGTGCACTGCTTAACATTTTACTAGTGCTGTCAAACGATTAAAATATTTAATCGCGATTAATCGCATTAATGTCATAGTTAACTCGCAATTAATTGAATTTAATCGCACATTTTTATCTAATCTAAATGTACCTTGATTTCTTTTTGTCCCATTATTTTTTTTTTCTCATTTTAATGCTCTTATCAACATGGAAAAGTGGATCAGCTTGCTTTGTGCAAATGTTTTTTTATTGAAAACAACATATACTGTATATATACTGTAGTGTTCAATTTCACACTAACATCCACGTGCTTCTGTCTGAAGTCATCCATTGTCGCCTGGCTTTGACGAGGGGGCTTTGACGGGGGTGCTTGGCCATCAAGTGGTATTTCAGACTGGATGTTCTGCGATGATAGCTCAGTTCACAACGACAAAACAAACAGATCACTTTGGTCTTGTCAATGGAACCATTTGGCAACTTTTTAAAAGTAAACTTAGCATTCAGAATCTTATTGGCATCCATTTTGGCGTCTCGCGCTCGCCATCCACTCAAAACGTAACGTTAGCCTACTACTCTTTGGCCGGCTCGCAAGCCCAAACAAGTGTGTGCGGCGTGCCTGTTGTTTAGTTTCCGGTCTAGCTAGATCCGGTGTGGTGTTGTAGTTTTTCTAACGTTACTAGTTGTTGCAACAGCATGTGAAAAAAACTACAAAGTTTGCTAGGCCAAAAAGAACGTTAATCTCGCGATAAAAAAATGTACGCCGTTAAAATGGGTTTGCATTAATGCCGTTAATAACGCGTTTAACTGACGGCACTACATTTGACCTATATAAATTCATGTGTACTTGTGTCCTGTTGCCTATACATTCAAATGAATGTGGATGAATGCAGAAACAAAACACAAAGGACTCACTTGAGAACATAAGACATCTGCTACACTGTCTTTCTGCTGTAACCCTTGGCAACCTCATTTGCTCTGACTTTTACTCTATGTACGCAGATGCTCTGCTGACCCCCTAATGTTTTTGTTGTAATGATAAGTGCTTTGTGTAAGGGTAACTGTAAATCTGTTAACTCGTGTAGCATTCTGAAGAATTGTTCTCTTGGCATCTAATTAGCAGGGAAGCAATGGTTCTAGTCCCTGGGTTCAAGCAAATTTTCTGAGGTTGATTTAATACTCAATCAATAATAACAGCGAAATGATGTAAAACAACTGTTAATGAAGTTGAAGCAATCACATGGCTGTTGCCCTTATATCATATGCACAGTCATCAGTCATTTGTGTTCTGAAATTCCCAGGCAGCGAGAGGAAATGAAAACGTGAGAATAGCTGTGCTTAAGACTGAGGTTAGCTATGCTGGAGGGGACGCTGATATGAAGTGTCTGGCCTATTGTTGGGCCCCACTGTGAAAGGTCATGGAGCTAGCATGTGACACAGAGGTGATACAATCTGAATGGACTTGTGGCCATCCAGGGGGAAAGCAGTCCTCTCCCTTCTGCTGAGCTCCCTGCCCCCGCATGCCCCTCTTCTCCGGAGAAAGCAAGCTAATAGGCAGCTAAATTGAAGCAGGCCAGAGCCATTAGATGCTCAGCGGTGAAGCCCGAGGAATGGCTCTAGCTCAAGGCCCTAATTGAGACGGAGAGAGTTTGGGTCAGTGATCAAGCTGGGGCCATGCAGCGTCGCTCTAGAATGAGATTTCCGTCTTGTGGACTCTGTCTTTTGTGCCGAGGTGAAGGCAAACAGGAATACGCGCTTTGTCCAATGAACTGAACAGTTTACAAGTGGTACACTGCACATACAGTAGCGTGAACCTTCTAGTGCTTTCACTGCACTTTCACTTTGATTGTACGAGGGAGAATAAATCTTGCTGATAAAATATGAGCAGTATCAAAAGAAATGAAATGCTTTAGATATGAATTACTCTGCTATTTAGTATTTCCTGAAGTGGAAGACTTGGGTTGAAATGCATCTATGAATTCCAGTCCCTAGTGCAGTTGAGATCAGATAACATTTATCTCTGGGAGATGATTCCTCTCCCACTCTTCCTTTCCATATTGGATATTTGAGATGGCAGCGCTGAAGAAATATCCGTAAACCAGCACCCGCCATCTCATTTATTAGAGGCTTTATTATGGCAGGCAGCAACATTGAAGAGGGCTTTCCGATCTGTATTCAGTGCGCAGATAAAAGTCTTCATTCTAAGTAATGCACCGTTCACTCACTCCCATTCTGGAACACTGGCAATCTGAATTTCAAAACTGTTGCTATGCTTACGTGCTCTCTGAGCGAAATGAAACAATCTGGCCACTCATGTACTTGTATGTGATGAACGGACTGATTTGTAGGCTAGTGAAATGCTGCATGTCTCCAAGGATTCGCACCTCAGTGCTCCTATTTCATAGACTGTATAATGAGATTAAGTGATATCACTAATCTTTTAAGCTAATATGCAGTTTTCCAAATGTGAAAAGGTTTGTGCTTCCTCGTCTTGGCCATGACAGTTTTTCCTTGTCAGTAGTTGATTTTTTGTTTTTATTGTGTGCTTCCATCCTTTAAAAGTTACTTACAAACTGAGTAGCGTTACATTCACATCCTGTTGCAAAAGCTAGACAGGTCCAACTCGTTAGTGCTCTCTATTCGTGGATAGCGAAATGCTGTGAACATTGCACACTTTCTGGAAGTTGTGTTGGTTGGGCATCAGTGATTAGATCTGATAGTCATGAGTTTTATTACCTCAGACTGCCAACATCGATGGCTTCGCTGCTGTGTTTACTGCCTGTGTTGACACATTTCCACAATTTGTGGCACCAAGAGGGAAGTATCACACTCTCAAAAACTCCAATTCCTACTTTTAATTACCACTAGAACAGCATATCCTAGATAGCAACTCATAATCACAGTAAATCTGAGATGACGCAGCATTAGTCACATTTACGTACCAGTTATGCATACCTGACCTGCATTTATGCTTATGATTGCCTCCTTATGATTTAACAAATCTCAACAAGGCTCAGTATTTTTTACATGCCACAGCACTGTTTATGATTCTGCTCTAGTTACTGTTCATACACCGTTTCAGATGGCATGCCCCTCTTTGCCTTCTTTGGCTCACATCAGTGTATTTCTTTGTAGGTATGACAGTTACGGGCGTCTGACTAACGTCACTTACCCCACGGGCCGCGTGAGCAGCTACCGCACAGACAGCGACAGCTCAGTCCGCATCCAGACAGAGGGCTCCAACAAAGAGGATATCACCATCACTACCAACCTGTCAGCCTCTGGCACCTTCTACACACTCATGCAGGGTACGTGTTTCTTTTTTTTAAAGGTCCAGTGTGTGTATCAAAATCTGTGTTGCCCGATCACAAACTGGTATTTACCACCACCATCAATTCCAAGTAGAGCTGGGCAATATATCATTATTACATCGATATCTTGATATGAGACTAGATATTGTCTTAGATTTTGATATTGTAATATGGCATAAGTGTTGTCTTTTCCTGGTTTTAAAGGCTGCATTACAGTAAAGTGATGTCATTTTCTGAACTAACCAGACTGTTGTAACTTTTCTATTATTTGCCTTTACCCACTTAGTCATTATATCCACATTACAGATGATTATTTATCAAAAATCTCATTGTGTAAATATTTTGTGAAAGCACCAATAGTCAACACTACAATATCGTTGCGGTATCGATATCGAGGTATTTGGTCAAAAATATCGTGATATTTGATTTTCTCCATATCGCCCAGCCCTAATTCCAAGTATTCCTATTAGCTTGAAATCTTACATTTGCGTTTGCATGAACTGGGGTAGACGCTCCATATTCATGCGCCATCTTGAAATACGTTAGCCGGTAAGGGACATACAGGACATACTGCTCCGCCTTTCGCGTTTTCTCTGTCACATGATGAACTCCCAGGTGCTGCTAATGCTGCTAATGGGTATCATAGCTTCTTGGCCCCGGCAAGTTTGAAGAAGGAAACATGGAGGACCGCACGTATTCAAAATCCAAATTTCAGGAACAGGAGTCTTCTTTTTCTCCCAGAAAAAGAAAAAGGATATTGAAAAGAGCAAGAGACCGGCGTCATCAGAAAAAAGCGTGAAGGCTACCGTAGCTGCAATACGTACTTTGAACTGCGTGGTGCGAGAGAGTTTATTGTGATATATGATCTCAATGCTAGATGGGAGAAATTCCTACAAATTGGACCTTTAAAAGGTATTTTGTGCCAATGGAAGCCAAAAGCTTTGCTTTAACAACTAAAGATATTTGTTTCTGGTAGGACTGTTCGATTATGGAAAGAATCATAATCACGATTGCCCGTTGACTTTTGGAAAGATGTTTCATTTATTGAATTTACAAAAAACTGTAAAACAGAAAAACAAATCAACAGTGAAAATACCTTGAATTGTGAAATTTCCTTTAATACTTTTAGCGTTTTAATTTTTTTTTCATTCAGAAGACAAAATAAGAGTTTACTTGCAAAACATAACGTTGAATATAATAATTGTCCTCAATTACTCTGTTTTTGTGGTCATTAGGAGCCAAAACCGCAATCACGATTGAACTTTTAATTGCACAGCCTTAGTTTCTGGTACTTATCTATAAAGTGATAATCAGGTACTGTAAATATCATAAAGTGGATCTTCCTGCATTAACCATATCAGAATCTCTACTTTATGGGGTAAAGAGATTTGTGTGTCCTTCTGATTCTGGAAGCTGTGTTTAAGGGGCCCACAGGTCCTTGTAGGATGTCCCAAGAACATCTAGTGTCAGACAGTCCACAGAGATCTCTGTGGTGCATCTGAACAGGGAGCGTTGGATTTTTGCAAATCGCACTACAGGCTGTAGGTGGTGCCAGAGGAGCCGGATTGTTTATTTTTTATTACCTGCTTCATGTAGTTCTACTGGAACATAGGGTCAGTTATAGGGCTGGGCGATATGGCTGAAAACTGTATTACGATATAAGTGTTTCATATCGGTCGATATCGATAATTATTGATATTTTTTATGACCTATTTAAAATAAGGACCAGGAGAAAAATATATTAAATTTAAACATTTTTATTTTAAACTTAACCTTCCTCTGATTATAATCCCCTCAGTTATAAAAGCAGAAATGTCAACACAACCATGGAAACCACTCAAATAATTAAAATGTAAACATAAGTATAAAATCACAGTGAAGAAAGAATAAGTAAGAATTGCTTAATAAGGTGTAATAAAATGGTGCAAAGTGTTAAATATAAACATAGAGAAACCTGAAACCTGAGAAGAACTATTTTCTGCAGGTTTAGTGCTAGGTTGGTAACCTGGCTTCTGGACAGTGCTCAGCACGTCTGCCACCGTTATTTCTTTGTAGCGTTTAGTAGGCGCTGATGCAGAGTACCTCTCCATGGCGGTCTGCTGTTGTCGCGGTGTAGCAGCTGCAGATGTTGTTGGACGTTGCTGGCGAATACGGTTGCTCCAAAGTGTTGTGGCCGGGTAAGGTGGTAAAACAAGTTTGCGGTAGTGTTGGTGGGGACGACGGTCAGACTTATAAAATCCCCAAAACTGCCATACTGACTTTTCCTGTTTTATCAACAATTTCCTCGCTCGCTGCGGCACTCACTTTCCACTTATCGCTACACGCCGCCGGTTCTGTTATTGTAGAATGGTAGAATCCAACACGAGACAGCAATGTGGCGCAACCAAACTTGATACTGTTACATGATTGGCTGTTAGAGTGTCACTCCCTACGTTGCTAGGTTACCAGAGAGTGAGTGCCTTTGTTCATGCAACCAAACTTGCTTCGCAACTTCTGGTTTCTTTCGAAGAAGAAAAACAAGTTATCGAACGTTTTATCGAACGCATTTTCTATTGATATTGATTACGTGTCTATCGCGATACATATCGTTATCGTTTTATCGCCCAGCCCTAGTCAGTTACAGCAAATATGACAGAAAGTTAGTTTTATAAGGCTTACCTACTGCATCTTTGACACAGAACCATCTGAGAAACCATCATTGGATACTGTTTGGAAAAGAGCAGGCACTTTCAAAAGATACCTCGTCCACCATTGTTGTTTTGAATGAACAGTCACGGCCGTCACACACACCTAAACCCTGCCAGTAGCTCCTCACCGGACGCTGATTGGTTCGGTCCGCTGCTGACACAAAACGCATTACTTGAAGCCTGACAAGAAGGATTTTCGTGTGATAAGTGATCTCGTGATATCGCGATTATTCCAGCTGCTGTGAAAAGTAAACTGGGTTCATCCTGAAGGAGTAATGTGGCGCCATGTAGGCTTGCCAACAGTTTTAACTGAGAATACTCAGAAGGTAGTTCCACTGAAAACTCTTGATAGTGAAGTCTGTGGATTATCTAGAATAACCAGGAAATTGTTCTGAACGGATTACATGTTTGTTTCTCAAATTTCAATTTCTAGTGTTTTGAGCAGCACAAACAAAATTCCATTCACTTCTATCTTAATGTACTGAGGTGGAGTCAGACGTTGCATATACAGACATCAAAAACAAATGAATACATAAATACATAATTACTAGTTGTGTGATTTGGGTGAGCTGGCCTTTAAACGAAGATGTAATGTCTGACTACTTCAGTTACAGAGCTTACTCACAGTAGTATTCGTTGCCCCTCTGTTGTTTTAATAAAATGCAAGACCCATTTACCATAATGGAAACATATATTGACTTTCTGCCATGAATCACAATTCATAAAGCACAATGCTGGTGGCCCATACAAGATGCCCCAGGTTTAGGACATTAAGTGAAAGAGTTGGAGGCAGAGGGCGGACCGATGTCGTGGCTTAGTCCACCAGATTTGTCTCACACATTTAGGCATTCTGATATCCCGTTTTGTACCTGACAAATTGCTTCATTGATTACCCGATAATAGCTTTGAACTTCCCCACCTTCATTTTTCAAATGACAGCCCCACACACACACCCTTTCCCCCTCTAACATTTGATTCAGATGTGAGCGTGTCCTCCATCCTCTGGCCGTCCTGACTCACTGCAAAGCTGTGTCTGAAACAGAAGATGACAAGCTCTGGTTTCTCGCCATTGCTCAACGGACTGGTCACCTCCGCGCTGTGACCTTGTCTTAGACATCTGCAAGTGAGAAGAGCGGCGCCAGGAACTCTGCTGTTAATTAATTCACAATTGTCTGCTTTGTAAGCTTGCATCTGGGTGATCACATAACACATGAATGCACTGCCTTTGAGATTACTTTCTGGTCATCTGGTTGTATTTCTGCCCTCTTATGGGCGACCGTTAACACACGTCAGTGTTGTTAAAGGACAAATCTGGCACAAAATGAACCTAGGGGTTAATAACACACGGGTACCGAGTCGACCGTTCTCTGGTATATGTTTTCATGCTAATCGAATGCGACCAGTTTCATCGCAAACTGCTAATTAGCTTATAACGCTAGTCGTCGGGGCACGGTTAAAGTAAAAAGAAATCGCTATTTCTACACCACTAACAAGGCTTAACATAGCACCACACTTCCACGGTAGCATAATGAGGGCACGAACGCCGTGCAACCAGTAACATCGCCGTTCAGGCGATTTATTTGCAGAAAATAATAATTCCTTCAGTTTCAATAGTGCCTTCGCCGCTGTCGGCGCTCGGGCCCTAATTACGCCTGAGGCCGTTTAAAAAATTGCAATCACGATTCATTTTTTTTATCTCAACGTTTATATCATTATTTTTACCGATTCACGATGCATTGTTGCATCCCTAATTATTTGTTTTGTTTTATGCAGACTACAGCCCTTCTAAATGTCAGTGCACGGCTCACCCCTCCCCTACTAAACCGTATGCATGCATTTGCGTGAACTGCCTAATTCAGCAGTATTTCCAGCTTCCTCTGGTCTCAGTGGCCTCCTTTTGGCCGGGTCAGCCCCCGAGGCCTCCGGTCAACCCCTGAAGTGTCTGTATGATTGAGAGAGGTAAGGGCCAGTGCAAGGTCAGCCCTGCCTCCTCTGCCCATTTCTCTTGTCTCAGCAGCTCATCAACACATCCCGTGGCACTCTGTGCAAAAGAAAAAGCTACAAAACTCCATCTTCTCACAAGATGTTTATTACTGTATGTTGTTTGCAGTGCAAAAAAAAAAAAAAAAATAATGGTCACATTCACTTCAACCCTGACAAGTCAGCATGAGGAGATGACAGTGTGTGTGTTTTGATTTTAGGATAATTTATTTTCTGTTAAATGAAGTCAACTCGTTAATGTAGTGTTTGACAAGCCATTCATTTTCCCCTGTTCTTAATGAGAATAATATTCATCCTGGTCCCTGTCAGTGTACTGACAGGAGGCAAGAAGGATATACTCTCTGATGGATGTACATGAGATGCTCAGTGGAAACATTAGTCACTGGTCTGGAGCTGGAACACAGGCTGTCGTCACCTAGGGACAGTAACACACAGGCTCAGATTTATCCCTGTCGTGTGTGTGTGTGTGTGTGTGTGTGTGTGTGTGTGTGTGTGTGTGTTTTCACCCTGCCTTCTCTGTGGCCACAGGCAAGCTAGCAGCTTTGATAGTTTTCATTCCCCCATATCCTCGAGGCTGCTGCAACAGCTGTAAAACTTTACTTTACTGGCGCTATGAAACCTCTCGCTATTGATCTTTGTTGTCACAGACCCAACATTATCGCCGGGGTTCAGTTAAATGCTGTGGCTAAAGGCTTTCTTTTTTGCTTAGCAGCCATTTTAGGTCATTACGCTTGTGTCTCACTGAGATGAATATTAGATTTAGGGCGCTTTCACACCTATAGTTTGGTAGACTGCGATTCGGGGGTGAAATTGCCACATTGTTGCATTTTTCATATGGTTTGGTTTGTGTTCACTTTGTCAAGCGCACCAAACATTGTACACAAATGTCACACGGTCCAAACGGTTGCTGGTCTATTGGACGTATTCGAGTGAAAACTCGCTGACACTTACATTTATAACGTCTTGGGTTTTCTGGTTTTGCTTTAGCATTTCTAATATTTTAGAAGAAGGCGAACAATATGAGCAGCTGACAGACAAGCGAGTGAAAGAGAGCGTGGCCCTAAAGAGAGCGAGATGATGATGTGTTGTCACACAGACAGACGACGAGCGATGTATGTAAATTGTGTGCAAGGTTGAAATTTTAAGGCTACTACTGAACTTGAACAGTTGTTTTGGTTCACTTCCTATATTTGGTTCGGATTGCATTCTAACCTGAAGTGAACCGAACTCTAGTGCACTTGGAAGCAAACCGAGACCCCCGTTTTTAAGGGCGCTTTCACACCTGCCTTGTTTAGTTTGGTTGAATGGTACTAGAGTTGGTTTTCCCCCTTGGTGCGGTTCGTTTGGGCAGGTGAGAAGGCGGCAGTCGCACTCGGGTGCGCACTAAAAGCGGACCAAACAAGCGTACCGAGACCTACTTGATGAGGTGGTCTCGGTACGATTTTAAACAAACTTTGGAGCGGGTTTGGTTGCGGTGAGAACGTGAGCTGACCTCGAACTGCACCATCTACTGTATGTGTACTAGGGTTGGGCATTTTTCTGATTCCAATTCCAATTCTTCCTTTCGATTCCGGTTCTTATCGATTCTGATTCTTTGGAGTTGAAACGGAGCACATGTTTAATTCACAGATACGAGGACAATTTTATTTTGATTTGATTTTGGTGATTTACAGTTTTACCAGGCTTTGTCAACATAAAACAAAGCCACACTTTAGAGCACCGCTTACTGTGCTCCATCGCTCCAACCGAAACTTGCACGTGTTAAAATTTGGAACCACTGATCTGATTTGAAACCAAATTTTCCAAAGGATTCCAATAAAAAAAACAATCTATTGTAATCGTCATTATTAAAATGATTCCATGTAGGAACCAGTTCTCGATGCCCAATCTTAATGTGTACCCCGCAAGTCTGAGCTAATGTTCCTGTAGTCAGGTGTGTTTAGCATCTGCGATGCAAACTGTAGCAGCTAGCAGTGTTTCTCTCACAGAAACAGACTGCGGTCAAGCTCGCCGTCCGTCACACGCATCTCCGTGGTCAAAGCAGCGGCCGCCACTAAAGTTAGAGACAGTCACCGGCAGAGCAGAGCGACGTCTCTGTGACCACAGCAGACGTAGTAACGTGGTTCGCAAAACAATGTCTGATTATTTTAATGAAATGAGCTGGTTTGACCATGGAGATGCAAGAAATATGCACTAGTCCAGAACACAGGACCTTCTTCCTGTATTTACTTTCTTGCTCCCGCCCCCAGACACATCCGACCAATAAGTGGGGTAGACGTTCTTGCGTGGTTTGTAATGACGCATTTTGGTACGCTTGGATTTTTCCAGGTGTGAAACGAAACCAAGGGGAAATCCCTCCAAGTTTACAAACTCATCAACAGATTTGGACAAAATCAAAAAAACTGTAGGTGTGAAAACGCCCTAAGTACACCAGAGTTTGCTGTTTGGTTTCAAATGAGCTTTCACACCGCCCCAAACAAACCGGACTACTTGACGAAACGTTTCAGGGTTTCGGTTACAACAGACCAAACCGCTCAGGTGTGAAAGTAACCTTAGTCCTCTTACATCAGCTACAAGAAGCTCTGATTGTTTCTCTTCTTCTAATCCTAACCATAAGTGTTTTGCCCTATGTCCCCCTCTACATCCTCAGATCAAGTTCGGAACAGCTATTTCATTGGTCTGGATGGCTCGCTGCGGCTAGTGTTGGCCAATGGTATGGAGGTGTCCCTGCACACCGAGCCCCACTCGTTGGCCGGCACAGTCAACCCCACAGTCAGCAAGAGGAACGTAACTCTGGCCATCGACAATGGCCTGAACCTGGTGGAGTGGAGACAGAGGAAGGAGCAAGCTCGAGGCCAGGTCACTGTGTATGGCCGCAGATTAAGGGTAAGTATGGAGGCTTGCTCGTGCACACACACCCTTAAAAAAGACCGGTTGGGAGTGAGAACAATTTCTATCTCGCTTGAAATGGCACTGTCTCCCAGCCTTCCTTATATACAGGGGTGGGGCCACACTGACAATCAGGAATCAGGAACACCTGAGATGAACAGAGAGGAAAAAGAGAGCAGGGCAGGGAGCGCATAACACCCCCACCCTAAATTAGTGACTATTATTTGTACTTATTTTTTACAAGAGAAAAAATAAATAAATATATATCACCAACAATACAACATGATTACAACTGTGACAAGGCATCAGCTACAAATGTGCTGAATCATGTTTTTGTCACATTTTATTCTAAAAGAAAATGCAAAACCGGTCAGATTTATCAGACATTTACAAGATTTTACAGCCTATTCATATATGATTCCGGTCTGGAGTAGCAAAAAAGATAATCAAAAAGTCACTTAACCTACTTTCATAACCTTTGCTAATTCACAAACACAACGTAGCTTAAAATGAAAACAACACGCATAGTCCAGCAAAGTCTGGGGCTCAGCTTCACCCAGCCGGTTTTCTTTTAACAGTTTCAATGGGCCACCCACAGAATGAGTGAAAACCATTTGAGAGAAACTTAACCCCAAGGATTCCCCGACCAACGTCTCTTGCTGTAAACAGCATCAAATGAACTCCATCCCGGTGTTGTTTAAACTGCAAGCAGTACGCATTTAACATTGACTTGAGTGTCTGATAAAATCTCTCAAGTCCATCCTGCAACTTAGGATGGTACACACTCGAGCGAACGTGACCTATTTTAAGCTGCTTTGAGAATCTGAGCCAAGTACGGTGACATGAAGTTTGAACCTTGGTCAATTTGAATAACCTTAGGCAACCCAAACAAAGAAGACAACTAGACCAACGCTTTCATCACAATAGGAGCAGTTATGTTACGTATGGGTATAGCTTTGGGGAAATGTGTTTTTGCACACATGATAGTTAACAGAAATGTATTACCTGACTCGCTACGAGGAAGAGGACCAACACAGCCAACACGCTTCGCATTATGATAGGAGAAGTCTGTAAAATACTGGTTAATGGTTAAAATGGTTAAAATTCAGAGAGATAAATGACCGGGTAAATGGCCTCAGCAAGCTAACCTTGCATAGCTGACAGAATTACACACAGAATATAAACAGGTCCCTTTTCATAATAAGATAAACACCCAATGTTTGACCATTAAGCATCTTGAATAACCTACTGGAAATGACTATTAACACTGGGGGGGGACCTATACAAAGAAATGTATCCTGCTTGATTGGCTTGTATTGTTTTTCTTAGCTTTGTACGGCAGATAAAAAAACTTTGGTTAAGCTGCCTTCCACATTCTCTGGGAGGCGACACAGCTAATGGGGAGGTGCCACTTTGTCTGTCATTGGCTGCTCATTTAATGGCCCCCTTCGTCCCCTTTGGTAGCGAAAGCTTCTAATGTATGTTACAGACAATGGCCCCGGGGGTGAGATAGGAAATGGGAGCAGCCTAATGGCAAGAACAGAGCTGGAATCATTGAGCGACCTTGAGTGGCATGTCAAGTGATATTACGTGGGTGGCTGGATGAGTGTGTGGCAGAGCACGGGGGACGGTGGGGGGGCGGGGTGGGGGAGGTCTCAAAACACAGGGATGCATGAGAAAAAGAACAAGGGAGGCATTTGTGCTAGGATTAGGGCTGGGTATCGTTGAACAAATTCGGATACCAATACCGTGACTTTATACCGGTTCCTAAACAATACTTTTTTAGATACCAATTTTATCAAATCCATTTAAACAACAACCAAATTACAACATTACACATGGCACAAATCTTTGTATTTATTTTTCAGCTCCTACTATGTGAGCCCTGTCTCTCTGTGTAACGTAGAGTTTTCCCTGCATGTCTCTACAACGTGTAACGTTACACAGCCAATCACAGACATTATTAGATCTTGGTAGAAGCATGCTGCATTCTCATTGGCTCACTGAAGCGGAGGTATTGAATTTTGGTATTGAATGACAAGGCATTTTTCGATACTCGATGCTAAGGAGGCAATGCGGTCGGTGCCTAAAAACTAATGAATTCAGTACCCAGCCCCAGCTAGGAATGAGCGAAGAGGATGGAGAAAAAGCAAAAGTGTTTAAGTTGTTGCTGTCTGTGTCTCTGACTGTATTTGTTACCCTGTTGAACTACACGTGCATGTATTTGTTGTATTGCACTTTTCATGTCTTGAGGCTAAAAGGGCCATAGATGGTCGTCAGTTTACCCCTTCCACAACGGCACGTGCCACTCGAGCTAGCCCCTCCCAGCCACCGACAACGTTGATAATTTATGATGCCGAGGCAAAGTGGCTCTGTTTCTTCCCATAGAAACAAACCCTCCTCTCAGTTGAGTAGTTTGTAAATGTGCAGTAAAGGGAGAACCCTTGTGGCTGCCACTCCACCATAACAAGAATCGTCAACCCCTTCAACGTGGAATTTAAAACCGAGACAAAGCTGATTTCTCTGTATTAGCATTTTAGTATCATCAGAGTGTCTTACTGTATAATGTAGGGTTCAAAAGAGATAAGAGTCGGAAAATAAAAAAGACTGAATTTTTCTTTGATTGCAATGTGATAATAAACATAACTTATGTCATTGAAGAAAAGTAATTGTGAAAAGTAATTGTTGAATTAAACACAAGAACCGATGAAAGACATGTTCCCTTGGCAAACAGATTGATATTGTCATTTGACACACAAGTCACTGATATTGATTGAGAGATCAGATGTTTTAAGACAGTTTAAAATGTAACATTTTAAGTCCTAATGTAATGTAGTAATCTCTCTTCTGTTTCCACACATCTACTTTCTTTGAGAATTTCCTTTTAGAGGCAATGTCCAATTTAAAATAATTCCTCTTGAGTGGGTTTCCATTCTCCTGGGATCTTGGAATCTCTGCTGTGAGAGGTTTTTTCCACCCTGTTGAGTCTTTGGTGAAACAGATCCTGGCACGAAGAACTTTCTCTCTTTCGTATACCTTATTTCCTGTTGGAAGCAATCGCAATACAATCTTTTTGAACTGACAGCAGGCCTGTGCTGCCTCTGAAATGAGTCTGAGACAGTGCATCCAGTGTTTTGGGGAATGCTGGAGCGGGTAGGGGGTTAGGGTTAGTCTTTGATATCCAGTCACTTATCTTTAAGAACCTAGGTAGTTCTACAAATGACTATCGCAATGTTGTAGTAATTTCACTTTTGTCAGCGCAGTCTGACACTTGTTATGACAGTAAGTTAAAGTAAAAGAGGGGATAACAAATGTGGACCCCCCCCCGTTCTTATTCCTATCTCCGAGCCCCACCCCCTGTCACTCTTGGGGCTCAAATTGCATGTGCCGCTCCAAACCTTCATGTAATCACACCCCTCATGAATCTGTTACTTCAAGTGTAAAGTAATCCTCTCAATTAGGTACCAGTGACATTAATTGCCCCTTGTGTAATTGTCCCTTCACAGATGAGAGACCTAAGCATGCTTTTCTCAATGCGAGATTGAAAAAGGAAGGCTTTTGCAGAAAGCCCCCTGCGACCGGATATGTGGCATGCGTCTGGAAAGTAGCCAGAAGCAGCTTTCTGAGCTAAGATGTTTTTTAAGCTTTGCCAAGTATTTTACCAAGCCACACAGTGGCATATCTGAAGAGAAACTACTGTATGTACATTAAGAAAAACACATCATAAATATTACTTTCAGTTGCTTTCAGGAGTTGACTGTAGCTTTTAACATTATGGAAGCCCTGTTCTGATACACACAGAATCAGGGGGGGTTAGTTCTAATAAATGCCAGAGACGTCTATGACCACTAGGGCTGAACCCGAATATTTGACTAGAGATAGATAGATAGATACATACATACGTACATACATACTTACTTACTTATTTACTTACTTACTTACTTACTTAATTACTTTATTGATTGATTGATCGCCGAGGGGAAATTCAAGGTCCCAGTAGCTAAAAGACATTATTAGTAAAACACTATTTGGATATTCATTTGTTGGGTAGGTATTCGATTTTCACTTTCGGGATTTGAATATTCGTTAATTTGTTGTTTTCTTTTTCCTTCAATTCTGTAATATCCAAATCCTCAAAAAAAAATTAAATAAAATAAACCCTGAAGAAATGTATATGCCGCTAGCCGCTGCCTAATTTATGCAGCGCTATTTCATCCATTTCAGCCGAGAACGGAGAAATATGGAGTTAGAGCCAAGCAGTCTTATGTGCAGAGATCTGTGTGGTTTTACTGCAGCAGCCTGCTGTCGTTCAGGCGATTTAATGAAGGTAGAAATAGTACAGCTGTGCGTAATGCCCCTGTGCTCTGGTGAGGTGGTGCACTGGCTGGCTGAGTCCTCATCAGAAGCTTCGAACATATGATATTGATTCGTATCAAAGCTTCAAAGCACATAAAATGGTATTCGGAACAGCCCTAATGACCACGTGATGTTTAGAGTAGTGGTTTCTATGGGCATTTATGTACTCTGACTTGTATCCCCTTTGTTGTGTTTTCTCTGCTTGATTTAATTTATTTTTCCTCTGTAGTTTGTGCTTACGACGCGGCTCACTGAGAAACGTAGTGGTAGGGCTGTTGGTAATGTTTTTTGGCTGCAGCACCGGAGCGGCCTCCTAGATAAAGCCTGGCAGCGGATTCATCTCTGTGCTGACCTGGACATGGTTTTAAGGATTACACTCTTCAGAGCACCATCTTTCTGCTCTGATCACAGTGAAGCCAAGGGTCACTGTGTGCAGCCCCATACATTCAAAAGAGCCAAACAATGTGAAGTGTCATTTAAACAATGTTCTGAGTAACACAGGAGAAGAATTGATTTTTTTCTCCTCTTTCCCAATTTACGGAAATGGCTAAATAAAATGAGTCATCTGCGCCTAGTAATTCTTCTCAGTAAGCAGTGAAAATGAATTTAATGATCAATGTGGCTCTAATGTTTCTTGCATGAATAGGCATACTCCCACTAAGACTCCACTGACTTTTTTTGCACAAACAAAGAAATATGGTAATTCTTATAATTTCATCACTTTAATGGCTCCTGCAGTCCTGCGATACAGCTCCTCTCTTGTAATTTAAAGCTATGAAAAGAAGAATATAAAATAATCACTTTGTGATTAAAGCTCTCCTCCTAAGGTTCCACTTCAGAAGAGCAGTGCACCAATTCCTCTCTATCTTTTTAAACTTCCAAACATGTTTATTCTTTTTATTTATCGCTCTCTTTGTGGAAGTGCTGTGGTCAAATTAAATGTTTATCTCCTATAGGTTCACAACAGGAACTTGCTGTCATTGGACTTTGATCGAATCACCAGGACTGAAAAGGTCTATGACGACCACAGGAAGTTTACGCTACGGATCCACTACGACCACGCCGGCCGACCCACTCTGTGGGCGCCAAGCAGTCGCCTGAACGGAGTCAATGTCACCTATTCTCCCGGAGGCCATGTGGCAGGTATCCAAAGAGGTACCATGTCTGTACGCATGGAGTATGACCAGAACGGCAGAATCACCTCGCAGATATTTGCTGATGGGAAATCGTGGAGCTACACTTACCTCCAGAAGGTACGAATTGTTGGCACTGCAATGGTGATTAAATGGTTAAAAGATAAATAATAAAAAAAAAAAATTCAATATTAGACGGTAGGGACATGTTGTACAGATAAATTCTGAAGGCGTATTTGTGTAAGAAGCTTGACGGGAGATTTTAGACTGGAGTTAAAAGTTAACTTGTAATACTCCAGCAGTGTTTGTGCTGCATTATCAGGCTCCAGCACAGATATCAGCAGAAATGTAATTAAAACCTGTCTGGTGCACCGCAGACGTTCTACTTTGTTACCAGAGTCTGACAGCAAAGCTCAACCTGAAATAGCTCTGATGAGAAGAACAGAATGAAATGTCACCTTTTACTCACTAATTGAAGGAAAGACTGTTGGGGGGAGGTAAAGAGCTTCAGTTGTCCAGTTTAGACGTTTTATGTGAAAATGGCAGACAAACACCTTGTTAATAGCCTGTTGTGACAGCCTTTTAACTGACTTCTAGACATCGTTTATCGGTCCAAGAAAGGTGCAAATTGGAATTTTTTTGGATTCGCCGAAGGAGTCTGTTTGTGAAATCATCTCTTAAGGATGTCTTAATGTCAGAAAAATATCAAAAGTTCCACTTTCAGGATGGGAATTGGAATTTGGTCTAAATCAGACTTGCATGCATAATGTGTTTTCGCTTTTGACATTTTGCTTGTCCTTTTGTGGTGTACCAGCCCAGTGTCTTGTACATTCCCAACCTACACTTAGTGTAGTGTAAGTACACAATATAATGTAAAGGAATAGATTCAAAGTAACGTTTTTGTTTTTATATTATATATCATTTTTATATTGTTAAATGTAATTGTAAATTACTGGTGCTAGACATACAGTAGATGAATGACTATATTTTAAATCATATCCTATTTTAGTTTGAATTTAGTCTTATTTTGTGATACTGTGTTTATCCAAAAAGCAGATATAATGAATCTTTTACTGTATTTAAATGTTTCCTCCTCTCTTTACAGTCCATGGTACTGCTGCTCTACAGCCAGAGGCAGTATATCTTTGAATTTGACAAAAACGACCGACTATCCTCGGTCACCATGCCCAACGTGGCACGGCAGACCCTAGAGACGTCCCGCTCCATTGGCTACTACAGGAACACCTACCAGCCCCCTGAAGGTAATGCGTCAGTGCTCCAGGACTACAGTGAGGAGGGCCACTTGCTGCAGACCACCTACCTGGGCACAGGCCGCAGGGTCATCTACAAATACGGCAAGCTTGCCAAGCTGCTGGAGATCCTCTATGACACCACGCGCATCGGTTTCTCCTACGATGAAGTGGCAGGCATGCTGAAGACCGTCAACCTGCAGAGTGAGGGCTTCACCTGCACCATTCGCTACCGTCAGATCGGCCCGCTGATTGACAGACAGATTTTCAGATTCAGTTAAAGAAGGCGTGTCAGCTACGTATTTGACTTTCACGTCCTACGTACAACAGTTTCGGCGTCACCAGCGTAGACGCCCCTGTCAATCAACTTACGCCGAATATCGCTCTGTACGACCATTGTTCGGGCAAAACGGAGCAGTTTGGCAAATTTGGTGTCATCTATTACGACATAAATCAAATCATCACCACAGCCGTGATGACCCACACCAAACACTTTGACGCTTATGGCCGGGTGAAGGAGGTCCAGTATGAGATCTTTCGCTCGCTCATGTACTGGATGATGGTGCAGTATGACAACATGGGACGAGTGGTGGCCAAGGAGCTAAAGGTTGGGCCTTACGCCAACACCACCCGCTATACATACGAATATGATGCCGACGGGCAACTCCAGGTGGTCTCCATCAACGACAAGCCTCTGTGGAGGTACAGCTACGACCTTAACGGTAACTTGCACCTCCTCAGCCCTGGAAACAGCGCGCGCCTCACGCCGCTCCGCTATGATATCAGAGACCGCATCACCCGCTTGGGAGACGCCCAGTACAGAATGGATGAGGACGGTTTCCTCAAGCAGCGAGGGAACGACTACTTTGAGTACAACTCGGCGGGCCTGCTGGTGAAGGTGTACAACAGAGTTAGCGGTTGGAACATCAAATACCGTTATGACGGCCTGGGCAGGAGGGTGTCCAGCAGAAGCAGCACGGGCCACCACCTGCAGTTCTTCTATGCTGACTTATCCAGCCCCACTCGGGTCACCCACATGTACAATCACTCCAGCTCTGAGATCGCGTCACTGTACTATGACTTACAGGGGCACTTGTTCGCCATGGAGCTAAGCAGCGGGGATGAGTTTTACGTGGCCTGTGATAACATAGGCACCCCTCTGGCTGTGTTCAGTGGCTCGGGCCTCATGATCAAGCAGGTGCTCCATACGGCGTTCGGAGAGGTTTACCTTGACACCAACCCCAGCTTCCAGCTCGTCATCGGCTACCAAGGAGGCCTGTACGAGCCTCTCAGTAGACTGGTCCACATGGGAAGACGGGACTATGATGTCCTTGCCGGCCGCTGGACAACGCCTAACCATGATGTCTGGAAACGTCTCAATAGCAACCACATTGTGCCGTTCAACTTGTACATGTTCAAGAATAACAATCCTCTCAGCAACAACGAGGAGATAAAGTGCTACATGACCGGTAAGTTCACTTAAGACTTCACTGAGTTTTTTTAAGTTTTTTTGAAGAAAACTCCACAAATATCCCCCTAACCCTCGTTTGCAGAGGATTGGATTCCAATGGTAGCCCAGAGTCATGGCAAAAAAGTTATCCAGTTTCCAAAAACTCCATAGAAACTTCTAAATCCATAGCTATCATCCTCTGCAAACGTAAAACTGTTATTGCTTGCAGTTTAACAAACAATACTTATTTCAGGTTTATTTGTCCAATATGGTCTATTTTTATTCTAAACAACAAGCCCCAAATGAAAGAACAGACCGTGCCAAAATTAAATTGAAAAGCAGTGTGTTAGAGAGTATTTGAAGAGCTTCCTCACAGGGACACTAAGGACTAAGGTTTGTGTGTGTGTGTTTGTGCGTACGTACGTATTTGTGTGCCCAGTGGCTATCGTTTTGAAAGTGCTCAAAGGGAACCATGCTGGATGGCAAAGCCCCCTCTGTTGTTGAACACTGAGGTCCTTTCCCAGAAATATCACATCATTTTGGGAAGCTTTGTGGTAAGGAGGAGGTAAAATGGCAGTGAAAACACCCCAGTGGAGAAGGAGAGTACAATGGATCTATACAAACCTTAGCCAGGGCCGGTTGTATCAACCTCTCTTTGGCTGGAAGGAAAACAACATTGTTAAGGATACTCAGTGAATACTCTGTGGTTATAACAATCGGCCTAAGTCAGGATCTCATTCACAAATGGGAGATTTAATTCTTTCTGTTCATTCTGCATTGTATTTACTTGATTATTCATATTGTGGCTATCAAATAATTCATTTTATACCATTCAACGGTCACTTTTTGTCCAGGTGGAAACTAGGCCTCTACTCCTTTCTGTGCAACAAAGCCATTTAGCCGCCTGCCAAACAGAAAGGCGTTCAGCTTCACAGTCCACCATTAGGGGCTGACTGGCATTTGAATGCTAAGCAGTCTGTTAGATATACTGTAGTGGGTCTGCCTCAAGTGTGATTGATGGCACTGACATTTCCATTCCTTTCACTAAATTATCAGGCTCCTTTCATTGTCCTCTAACAAATTCTTATTTAAAAAAAGCTTTGTCAGGTGCCACAATGTTGCAGTGCCAATCTGTGACAAACTTGCCCCCCAAGTGTCACAGCGATGATTCTGCTGTCCATAACAAACACCTTGAAAGGGCCAAGAAACAAATGGCCCAGATTTAACAGGCTTTGCTTCCAGTCATGTCTGTAGCCTTCTCCGTGATATTCAGAATTAATGACAACTTATCACAGGAGATGGCAGCAGCACCTATAACCGCAGCGCTGTTGCTGCTATTAGATGAACCACATTATCGCGATTGCATGGATTTGAATCCCAGACACGTCACTTTCCTCAGCATCTCATTAGATAAAAAAGTATTGCCAAAGAACCCGCTGAGCCTTCAAAAATATCTCGTGTTGAAGTCTGGGCTGCTTTGAAATTACAGTATATAATTATCAGCACAGCAGACACTCTCAGATGCCACTTGGCTTTTCTGGGATCCAGCTGTGTGTCATTAGTGTGGCACCTGCAGGAGTGGACATGAATCATTGCCACCATCTCGAGTGTTTATTATAGCCTGTCCACTTTCACAAACAAATCAAGTGCTCAGACCGAGTGATGAGTATTTCAAGGAGACAGCCACTTGACCGCAGAACGGCAACTAGCGTTTTTTATTTATTTTTTTATTTTTTTATGGTTTCTCTGGAGCCAGAAATGACATGTCTATTGAGATGACAGCATATGTGAATCAGTTAACACTTACAAATAAATGGTACATTTATAGTTAATTAAACTTCAGTTCATATTTTTTTTACTGTTAACAAACATTGAAATGATAACTAATAATGTCAACTAATTAATAATAACACTACAATTTATATTGTTTTAACATTTCAATGTTGCACACATAACATTTTATATATTATATTAAGTATTTGTTAATGATTACCAAATGATTTGTAAATCATTAAGAAACCGCTTGTAAACCGTCAATAAAATAAAATTATTTGGATGGCTATTATAAAGGTGCAACTGATGATTATAATACCCTGTTAATGGTTAATTAGTCCGGCTTAGCCAGACCTTCCTCCACAGCGCTGCGGAGGAGGGTCTGGCTAGTCCACACAGCATTCCGGGATGGGAAAGAAACGTGCTCTGGTTTATTGGCATTTCTTTAAACCAATCACAATCGTCGTGGGAGGCGCTAAACACAGGGCAGAGCCACGATGCCTCTGCAAAATAGCCTCTGAAAGGAACTTGTTTTGGTGGAACGTGTACATTCAAAAATTGTTTTAGTCGTAAGAGAGAAAACTCCGATTGGACAGATAGTCTAGCTAGCTGTCTGGATTTACCCTGCAGAGATCTGAGGAGCAGTTAACCATAGTCCTCACAAATCCACCGGAGTTTAAAATTACAACACAAAGAAAGAGGAAGGTAACTGACAGGCCGAAAAAGATGGCCATCTGGGGAAATTTCCGGCGGCAACAGAGCAATCCCGGAAGTGGAACGGCGTGGTTATAGACTAATGGTTAATAAATAATATGTAAGACATCTATAAACATTATTTAGATAATTATTATCTCTGCACGATCATTTCTTTTATAGACCAACAAAAAAGATTTGATGGGGCCAAATTCATTAGTTACTTGATGCTTTGTAAACCACTTATTGATCATTAACTAGTTGCATTTTTATAAAAGCCATAATTAGTAAACATTATAAATCACCATGTATTGTTTGTTAAACAATAGAATAACTTTTAACTAAAGTTTAATTAACTATCAATTGACCCTTTATTAATGATGCTTATTGTAAAGTGTTACCGTAAATCACAATTTCACTGTTTTGATCGCTCCCCTGCAGATGTGAACAGCTGGTTGGTGACCTTCGGCTTCCAGCTGTACAACGTCATCCCTGGCTATCGCAAACCCAGCACCGAGGCCATGGAGCCATCCTACGAGTTAGTCCGCACCCAGATCAAGACTCAGGAGTGGGATAGCACTAAGGTAAGCCTGTCACTCTCGCCTCTCCATCCCCCTTTCACCTCAACACCGATCACCTTCCTCCAACTCTGCTCAACCTCCTTTTCCAGCATCATTAGCAAATAGACATGCTCTGCGTAGCCACAGTCCCAGAGGAGCTGCCAGCTATCAGGCCAAAACACAGCCCAGTGAGCCGGGTCCCTGCCCCGAGTCCTCATCCTGGGGAATGGGGTCAGGCTAAACATCTCTTGTAATTGTCCTGCCATTAGGGAAAATGCACTCTCCGTTCCCTCCACCACTGGCCATTGATTTCATCTCAGTCTTACACCGTTAGCCAAGGTCTGAGAAGTAGTAGACATGCTCTAATTCCCGCGTTTATCAGCCCTTTTAGGTTGCCTCCAACTCCGCTGAATTATTAAAGAGGCCACTGTTGTCTGGGGTTTGGTTACAGCCAGACGAGTGAATGCCACCCATCAGGAGGCCAGACTCATGTTGAGTGACTTTTTTTTTTTTTAAATATATATAACATCTTTAAACCGAAAAGCTGCTGGGATGATACAATACAGAGTTATCTAAATCTGTGACTTCTGGTCTGGCCAACCAACCATAATAAACAGGCACACCAACCGGGCATAAAAAACAGATAATACAGTGCTGTGATACTATCTACTATTGAATTTAAAGCATTTAAAAGAAAACATGTACGGTATGTTTTCCATTTAATAGCCTCAAGAATTTCATTTTTTGCTGCTTGTGACTTTAAAAATAAATATATCCCATTTTAGTGTCAGTATAACCCGCATTATTTTTTTTGTCAAGTGTGTGTCTACAAAAATAGCATGTGAATACATGCGCTAATGTGCTTTATATGGATTTAAAGTCATGAAAGGAATCTCAGTGTTGCTCTAGCCTTCCAGCATACCGTGGTCAATGACACACGAAATACACAAACACTTCACAATCCACACTAGTATTTTACAGGTCATACATGAAGTGTAAAAACATAACAGTAGGAATCCCAGTTATGTCTACATCTAGCATAGTTCACTTATGGAGGGTTACTGTCAAGGCCTTCTGGGGCTGACTCTTGCTTGCTGACACTCCACTGAGAATCGCTGAACTCACCCAAGGTACCAATCTACAAAGGAGCTGCAACAGAGGAAACGTGTAATTGAATCCAGAGACAACCCAGCTCTTTCCATTTCAAATGTTTGAGAGTAGATATGAGAAAATAAAAGTCATCGTCCTCATCTCAGAGATGGTAACCCCACCACAGAAAGGGTTAACAGGTTGCTTACTTTTTATTTACCATCAGTCCTCATCAATCTTGGAAGCAGTCTTGATAGGACTTCTAATATGCTCAAATTAAATGAGTCTTGTGTTTGCTTCACACAGAAGCACTCAATAGAAGTAGGTCCATTTAAGTAATAATGAAAAGCTATTTTTACATCCACAAACCCAGCCTTTCATCTATATATTCAAGTAAAACCCATGATAGACTGTCATATCTCATGTAATAAAATAAATAAAATCATGTAACTTATGCTTTAAATAGCAACGTTAGCCTAATTTTCAAGGTTTTACTCATGTTCGTGAGGGAGCTCTTCTTTCAGCACGACTCTGGAGTATATACTGTAAATAATATGTATGGAAAGATTGAGATAATTAGTCCACGCTTGTGCTTGAGCTGAGGCATGATATTCTTATCTAGAATTCCTGCTTCAAAAACGGTGCTCTGAGCTGGTAAATGCTATGTTGATCCTCACTGCAGATGGCCAGACCAGCGTCATTAAATGAAGGGTTCTTTGAAGCATGAATATAGCTTTAAAACTACACGTATATATCCTGTACACTTGGCATTTTATTTTATGTCATACAGGAGCACGCCTGCCTTTCTATCTCCTTTCATTTAAGCCCCTATTTCGCCGTGCTGCTGAATCCGCACACAGATTGAAAAATGCCGTGAGGGGCCAGACAGATGAGGTTTGTGCTGCACTAGGCTTGATCTCTCATTCTGGGTTGTGCTGGAGGCTGATTGCACCCCATACTATGTGAATGATGCCTCTCTGGGAGTGTCCCAGGAGGCTGTTTTAGTAAAGTGGAGGACATTGCCCCGGGACAGCTGACCGGGTCACACTGTTGGCACGGTGAACAAACATGGAGTGGCATGGCGTGAAGTGTCCCCGCAGGCCATCTCTCCCGAGGGGCGAAAGCTGCCCCCATCATATGTTTCCTCTTCATGCAGTATCTGATGCGGTGTCACGTCAAAGAGCGGGCAGATATGGCGGTCACTGCCTGCTCCACGCTCCTGAGTCCCACCCAATCCCCCAGCCTGTAGCCGCCCTCTAACAGAGAGACAGAATTAGAAACTGTCAGGAGGACTTTGGATGTGACTGGTTGACTCCTCGGGACGCTCACAGCCTCTCATCTTGGGCGATGGCAGGAAGGCACAGTGTTTGAGAGCCTTTTTGTTGCTGCTCAGATGCGTTGCGGCAACTGTCTCGCTGTGTGTTGGCCAGCTTCCATTTCATATCCCTCTCCTCATTTTAACGTATCTCTTTCTTCCCGAGGAGTGTCTCTTGTCAAATAGTATTAGGACAAATTATTAATTTTGGCTCAAGGGAATGTGGTATCTATACAAAGCTTTGATCCCTTAAGGAATGATATATATATATATATATATATATATAGTTACCCACCGATTCCTGTTTCATATTTGGCACAGCATGGCTGTCAGAAGACCGTAATTTCACCCTTTTTCAAAATATCATGCCTGTCACAAATGATCAGAGAGATTTCCATGTGCTGACAAACACCTCTGCCTCTACCTTGACTATTTGTGCTAGATTCACAGCTTCAAAGCATCGTGGATTTGTTTTTTGCCATTGATAATGGATGTGAGGCAATTGCATCATTATTTATATACAGTACATAATGTACTAAAGATGTCTAATCAATTTTCTTTACCACCTGTAAGCTTTTATTGTTACACCTATCAATGTGTTGTTGAATGAATTTGATGACACCATTGGCGTTCTAACTCCAGACTATGGCAAAAGACCTCCACGAAATGATGTTCGGTTAAACTTTGATAAACTTGTTTTACAGCATATGTAAAACCCAGATCATCCTTTTTTTTGTTGCTGATCACATTAATTACACAATTAAAACATTCCACAAAAGGTGTTGAATCCTCCTCATTCAGTCATACATGTTAACATAAAAAAGAATGGCCTATACTATATGTAGTAGGGTCGGGTGTCACGATTTTAAAACAAAATGAGACTTCAATATCAAAAGCAGGATTGGGTAATGCGCAGCTTACCTGCTCCTTAGCATGCAGCTAAAGACACAGGGTAGCGTTAGCTTAGCAGTAGCCTGTGGCAACATTTTGCCTTCCTCTTGAGTTCTGTAAACAAACACAGCACGTGTCTCCGACTGGACTCCATGGTGCCTTCAGGTTCATCTCGTTAAAGTAATGGTGCATTCAATTGCCCCTTTGTTAAATTACAGAAACTCAAACTTGTTGCAAATTACCCTTCTGCCATTAGGTGGCTCTTATTGTGGCATTGCCGTCACTGTTGGGGAAAACAATGAAAAATGTATTCAAATCGTCACCTTAAAATCAAAAGTCAAATTGAATCGTGGGTTCTAGAATCATGAGCCCCCCCCCCCCACACTAACATGCAGTCATTCCGTAGCTTTTAATTTGACATGTTTGAAGGGGAAATTACACAGTATAAATCTCAGTTTTGAAAAACTTGCGCATCTGAAAGCCGGCAGTGACTCTTCCACATGCAGTCTAGGATTAAGGATAAGCCAAGGTGTGAGGTAATCAGAGGTTTGGGTAAATGAATGTCTTCAAGCAAATGATTAAGTGATATTGTGTAAATCCATTTCTTGCTCAGAGAGCAAACAGAAAATATATATTTAACTGTCCATGTAGATGCTGCGGGGGCTGTGTGACTAAACAGCATTGTCTTTGTTTTGCAGTCTTTGCTGGGCGTTCAGTGTGAAGTTCAGAGGCAGCTGAAGGCCTTTGTGAAGCTGGAGCGCTTTGGCCAAATCTACAGAGCCAAAAGTGCCGGATGTCCCCAGACCGAGGACAAGAAGATCTTTGCCTCCGGCGGCTCCATCTTCGGCAAGGGGGTGAAATTTGCCATCCGAGACGGTCGCATCAGCACTGACATCATCAGCTTAGCCAATGAGGACGGGCGGCGCATGGCTGCGGTGCTGAACGACGCGTTCTACCTTGAAGCCCTCCACTTCACGATCGCTGGAATGGACACCCACTATTTTGTCAAATTGGGCTCAGTGGAGGGAGACCTGTCCCTCATTGGCATGACGGTGGGCCGGCGCACGCTAGAGACCGGCGTCAATGTGACGGTGTCTCAGGTTAACACTGTTCTCAATGGCAGGACTAGGCGCATTACTGACATCCAGCTCCAGTTCGGCGCGCTGTGTTTGAATACGCGTTACGGCAGCAGTGTGGATGAGGAGAAAGCTCGTGTGTTGGAGCTGGCCCGGCAGAGATCTGTCGCCCAGGCTTGGGCCCGGGAGCGCCAGAGACTGAGGGACGGAGAGGAGGGCTCACGAAGCTGGACTGAAGGAGAGAAGCAGCAGCTGCTGGGCTCAGGTAAGGTGCAGGGCTACGAGGGATACTACGTGGTTTCAGTGGACCAGTACCCTGAGCTGGCAGACAGTGTCAACAACATTCATTTCATGAGACAGAGCGAAATGGGCCGAAGGTGACATGAACACGAGGCTCTGGAGTGACAGACTCACATGTAGGACATGGGACTTCTTGCCAAAGACAGTTGTGTACATGACCACTTTTTTTTTTTCTTCTTTTTCTTTGACTGTGCTCAACTTGGTTTTTAATATACTGTAAAAAATAGAAAAAGAAAAAAAAAAACATGGTTGCAATCAGTTGCACTGTATCAATTGACGATTGCCCTTCTCCTTTTGAAGATTCTTTAACAGTCTTTGCCCTCCAAGTGCGGCTGCTAGAGGATGAAAATTTGCGACGTCTGTGACTTATTTTTGTGACTCCATTTCCTCTTTCCTGTTGATGATTCTGTTCAAAGAAATCCAAGAGGAGTATTGGTAATGCATTATGTTCACTGGCTCACTAAGCTGCCAGACTTGCAGATTGTTATTCACAAGCTTGCTCCATTCTGCCTTTTTCTGCGCCTCAGCCAAGGAGATTCCTTCTCTTCTAATCACTTCTTTTTTATACTTGAAACCCTCATAGCCCCAGTCATCCATAAATAATGAGAGAGATTTCTGTTGGCGGTAGAGCCCTTCATCAAAACCCCAGCTGAACTTGTCAAAGCACCTTCATTTGTGTGATGTCTTGTGATTATTTTTTTTTTAAGAAGGGGATTGATCTGTGGTTTTAGCCTGGAAGGCTTCAGTGCACCCTGACTGTGCATGTTGACGGCCTTCTTTATGAACTACAAAATTAGCAAAACTGCTTAATCAAGCTTACATTTTATGGTTAAGCCAACAAAGGGGGTATGTGGTCACTTTTATTTTTTATTTTGTGTGTATTTTATTTTTTAACTGGAATTTTATTTTCCAAGGGGGGAAAAAAAGGAAAACATTGACTTCTTATCTGCTCTCTTTTATTTGACTGTGGTCAAAACAACTCAATTATGAAAATAGTGAAGAGCCAATCCTGTAAGAAAATACTGTGGAATTAATGTCTGTATTAAACAAGAGGTATTTTACAGGAATGGTTTGGAATTACATTTCAGTTTTGTTTTATAAATAGCTATATGAATTAACAGTAAAACAAATGTGAATTTAAAAGAAATGTGAACTATTGTCCCTTTTATTGTTAATTGTTGTACTTGAACAATACTTAAGGGTGTTTCAACACATGGAATAAACTATGAAAGGTGGTTTAGTTAAATCAATAACTGTGTTTTTCATTAGACCGACTACATTTTACGGATCTCAATTGCAGACGAAAGGCAGTGTTTGTTCATCAATGAGGTTAAGTCAGTGTTCCTCACCACAATGTCCAGTCGCATACAGCTTGGGATGAGAATATTTTTCAAAAGTGAGAGTACAAAGATGGTTATAAAACCCAATCTCATCAGTGATATATACAACATTAACATATTGGCTGCAGAGATAGATAGGCTCTGCATTGTGTTGTGGGTGAGATGAAAGATACAAATTGCCTTTGCCCTAAGGGCTGCCCGCAGGTCAGCATCGAAAGTGCTTTGATTCTCCGGAATAGGGCTCCACTTGGTCCCACGGCTGGCTGAAATGCATTAGACCTGCAGATGTACTAGTTGCCGTTTACAGACTAAAGGTTGTCTATACAAGCCAACCTTGGAAATAACCCACATGGACACATTCTAGCTCCCATATGTCCGTGTCTTCCTCAGTGGAAGACTGCAAAGGACAATTCTGCTCATTCGACAATGTCATTGTGGGAAAACTCGAGAGGAATCAAGACTATTTTGGAAATGATGACATTGATTTGACTTCTGGTACTTTTTGAACTATGCCAAGCCACTGCACACTCTTGACTTACTTATCATTTCTTTCCATCTAAATATGAACTTGTTTGTGTGTGTAGGGGGTGGTGGGAGCATGAGTGAGGAAGTGTCTCAATCTGTACAAATGATAAAGCAAACAGCACACGGTTATTTTTGTTTCTGCTGCTGGTTGATTCAGTGACGTTTTGTCTCCAAAAAACATGTATGTTCAACAATATATGAATGAAGGATATTTGCATTGTGGAATATTGCACTGAGAACTGTTGCGTCAGAAGACTGTATCTTTTTCTAAAGTTTTTGGACTCATTTTGAGTTTCGGTTTGTTCTCAACACTGTGTTTTTAGCGCTTCTCTCTGACCATGTAAATATAAAGACATCCAAGTAAGCTGTAAATGAAATGCAAATGTAGATACCTCTTAGAGCTACATCAGTGACCCTGTGTAGTCATAAGGTAGAAAAAAAAAATAAAGGGAATATTTTGTGTTTATTTTTGGTGTTATGTTTTATATACTGTATATTCTATATAATACAGAAACATTTTGTTTTGCTTCATCTGAAACGGAGACGTGAGATATATTGTGTCGATTTTAAAGGGCAATTTTCGGTCGGGGGGTTTCAACATGGACCCTATTTTCCCATGCATTGGTGTCCAAGTGACAAGGTTGTTAGTCTAAGTGTCTGACTACATTATGGAAAGGACCCTAACCCAACAGAGATAGAACTTTTTGTTGAAGAGTAAGGTCCTTTTTGTTTAACCAGAAACAGCCCTGAAATCGCCACTCACCAGACTCCATTTAAATAAACAGTACTTTTAGCGTGTATAGAGCCAGCATACTTTCACATGTAAAACTAACTTACCCACCCATCTCCCTCCCACCTCCCTCTCGACCCGTCCCTGTGTTCCTATTCATTGGGATGCACAGGATTGTACTGACAGGTACGGGAAAAGAAAATTGAATAGATAATTAAAGAATGAGTAAGTACACAGATAATAAAATACAATAAAGAAAACAGAAACAAAACAAAAGCAAAAAAAGGGGAGGGGGGGGGTAACCAATGGCTGAGGATAGATGGTTTGTATAAGGAGGGGGTCCCAGGTTTTATGAAATTTCTTCAGGGATCCTCTGACAGTATGTTTGATCATTACCTCTTCTAACCAGGAATTTGTGCTAGGCGGCTTTGGGCTCTTCCACTGTAGTAGTATTTGACGCTTGGCTATCAGAGTAGCAAATGCAATAACATGTGCTTGGTAGCTAGTTAATCTTCCCACAATAGGCGACACACCAAACATACCAATCAAAGGGCATGGGGACATATGAATATTAAGGACTACAGAGAGTCAAAAAAGGATGTCCAAAAAGAGTGTAGCTTAGGGCAGGCGAAAAAAATGTGTGTGTGGTCTGCTGGAGATTGAGAGCACCTGATGCAGAATTCCTCTGTATCAGGGAATAGTTTTTTTTCAGTCTGGCCCTTGTATGTATAGTGAATTCTGAAGACCACGTAACAAGCTTTTGATAGTTTTATTTTGTTTCTGTCGGCTTTGAACGAAGCGTGTTTTACAGCGATAAAATTACTGTTACTGTGCTATTTAAAAGGAGTCTGGTGGGTTTGGATGCAATTTCGGGCCTGTTCCAAGTTAAACTAAAAGAATCTTACTCTTTAACAAAAAGGTCGACCTCTGTAGAGATCCTTTCCGTAATGTTGTCAGACACAACAGCAGCTTGTTTCGCCGCTGCCAACAGCGGCCGTCTTGCTTAACACTGGACCAGTTTCAAAGATGGTTGTTCTCATCCAGGTTGAAAAAAAAAAAGTTACCCTTTAATATTACACATCTTAGAAACTGCAGACATGTTTTACTGTTCATCTGCACCTCTAGTATATTATACACAACATTATACAACGTTAATTCTCCCTTACAGCACATTTCATAAGATGTTAATAAGGCTAATATGATGCAATATGGTAATGTAATGCACCATGTGCCGTTATTTAGTTAAACATGCACTACCACCTGTTAAGACCTCAAATCTATTAGATTCTCACAGGGAGTGAACATGTGGCTGGATTACCAGCACATAAAATGCAAACTATTAATAAAAACATCTCTACAGCAAATGTTTTTTTTTCACTGTCATAAGACAGGGAAGCCTCAAGGGATTTTATTAATTAACCTGTCAAAGTTGAGGACACGTCCTTTGGTGTTGCAAAAGCCATCAGGAGACTGTGTGTTTTTTAAACTTGATAACTTTGTTGAAACAAGCGGAGCTCAGGGGCTAATCCTGTTAGCAGGCGGGGCGGCTCGGGAGTTAGCTGCCAGTATGTGGTGGCGGCAAGGGAGCCTGGGACATTTACACTCACTGCATGCAGAGCTGAGCTCCGTGGCCAGATTAAAGCCGGATGGCCTGTTTTACCTTAGCAGACAGTTGCTCACATTTGTTCTTCTCCACTTTGCATCAACGTGAGAGGAATATACCGCTTATCTCTCTGTGTGACGATCGCTCCCTAATATTTGCTTTAGTCAGTTTGACTACACAAGTTTTTTGCAAAGCAAATTTCAATAGGTGGCTCTCGTCTTTCCTTGAGACAGCCTCGAGCCCCACATGCCTCCTGGAAAGAGGATTTCTTCACAGGGAACAGAAAGTCGTGCTCGCAGAGAGCCTGAGCAGAATGGATTTTTGCTGCAGAGAGGCAATATGTCCTTTAGCCTGGAGGACTGTAGTCTTCGGGTAGAATCATAATAACAAGAACTTCACCTCAGTTGCCACAGTTCACTGTGATAATGAAAGAGGGAATATTTTGTATTTTAAATGTCTAGTTAAGCTCAAGCGTTTGCTATTACTTTTGATCTATTTTGGGAACAATGGAGCTTTGACAGCCATTCACATAACTCATGAAGCTGAATGTTTGCAAGACAATTAGGTTACCAAATGAATTGGGTCCAAATGACATGTAATTAATGGATAAATAGTTAGCACGTAACGCCGTGCTCCACCACTAAGTGGCTAAAATGAGGGTGAGGTAAACAGTGTGTGCCAGAGAGTGTTGAAGGTAATGGCTACTCACTGGTATTGATGAACGACTGTATTCAAACCTTGCAAATTTGCCATTGTCATTAGTTCTGTGGTAGTGAAAATCTTTCTAATTGCACTTTTAATGGATTAAAGCCACACATGATGGCTACAAATAACAAATGATATTTTAATCCTAATGCAATTCATATAACGCACAATACAGACCAGTTTTAAAATGGGTTCACAAAAGATATTCATGTCACATAAATCAGAAAAAAAGAAATTCCTTTATATCTCTTGTTGTTTTCGTGTTGCTCTTGTGCTTGTTTGTCTTTTTTTTGTATTTTTTTCCGACAGCTGCGTCTGCAGGAAACGGTTTCAGCGTTCAGTCGGGAGTCTAACAGCTGCCGTGTACCATTTCTGTTGCATGCAGTCGAACTCTGAATTTGATCCCATATTCACTTAACACCTAGCACTACATCCACATTTGAATAACGCCTTCCAGATATTTCTATGAGAGGAGGGAGGAAAATCCTGGTTTAAGCATGATTTCAGAACTGCGACAGGGATGGAAGGCAAACTTCTTTCTCTAAAAACCATGCATGAACTATTTCCCATTACCTGTGCTGAGTCTGATGCATGATACTGTATATCTTCCCATTGCTTTCACACTCCGTCTGTTTCCCCTCACTGATAATTTGAACACTGCGTGTTGGATAAACACTGCCAAAGGTATTTGCTGTTAAATCAGCAAAATGTTGAATTCTACTAAGGCCTAGCCATCCATTGCCTCAATAAATCCTGGACGTAGTCTGAAAAAAAAAAACGCTAAAATGAAACACCTGTTGTCTCTCGTTTTCCTGTCTGTCAATTTCAGGTACTGTTATTACATGACTGTCAGCAAGTCAAACAGCACCCCCTTGCCATACTATTTTTTTTTTTTTTCAGTTTCCAAGTATTCTAACTACACTTGGCTACACTTGTTTAGGTTTTCCCAACAGCCATAACATAACTGGTTGGTATGACGGTCCACATCTGCTGTGTAGTCTGATAACACCATATGCCTGAATGGATAGAACAGCCTCGGATTATGTCGTTAATCATTCAGGTCCACATTCCCCTCTCTCTACCAGTTATGCAAATGGTGGACCAATCATAAAAGCTAATGGGGCAAGGAATGGTAAACCAACTGGCCATAGAGAAGTGCGGCTGAATTCTCCTCAAGGTTTAGGTCTCATTTGGATGCCCACCATGATGACAAAAACACAGCAGCAACAGAAGCACTCAGTAAAGTGCAAGCTTCGGAAATGAAAGCGAGGTGATGGTTTCCAAAGTGTCATATTTCTGAGGGTCATACAAAGGCCAGCGTTGCCTCTCGTACAACTGACCTGCAAAGGGAAAATGGAAAATATGCAGTATTAGCACCTTATGCAGTACAATGCTGCATGCTTGTAATATGAGAGGCATTATTTTCCAAAAATGGGACTTAAGAGCCCTGTGAGAGAGCCTGTACTCCCCCACTGTAGAGCAACATAACAGTTTTGAGCTCGGTGCTAGTATGAAAGGGGCTCATTATGTGGCTTTCAGTGTTTTCTTTCATTTTCACTGAGATAAACATCATCACCAAGGTAATCAATAATGTGTGAGGTAGAGCCACATCAAAGCTGGCCTCACAAATTTACAGTCTGTAGTTTCTCACTGGAAGCTGGACTTACTGCAACATTAGACTGAAACTACGAGAGGGTCACGATCTGTATTGTTTTTCACCTCTTTTGAGTATTACAAAAATAAATATTTTTGAAAAGCCAAAGACATCCAAAGATATAAATAAATGTAACTCATTTGTTACCTCAGCTTCTGCAACTGAGAAATATGACAATTCAGTTTCTATTCTCACTCTGATCTCCATGGCAGTCTGTTTATTTAGAAGTCTATGGGAAAATGAGCCTACTTCTCACTTGATTTATTACCTAAGTAAACATTTTCATGAGTTTATGGTCTGAATCGCTAGTTCTTAAGTCTTCTTCAATGCAGCATGATGTTCATTTTGTAAATTATAGTCCCATTTATTTTAAAATAGACGATAAAGCAGGGGATGCTTTAGGGGCGTGGTTACACGCCAACCTGTCAATCAGGACAGAGGCTTAGCAATGCTAACCACGGCACTGTGGACATTCAAATAGACCTGAACTTGTTTTTTGGGTGTTGTCTATGTTTTCATCTTAACCTTCGACCCTCTCACTGTGTGTTTTCACTTCGTCAAAGTTAATTGGAACATTTTGGTCGCCTAAAAAAAGTCTTGTTCAGCGTTCTGAGAATTAAGCTCGCTAGCTGTTGCTAGCGTTAGCTGGTAACTTAAGGGAACGTTAATAGATTTTCTGTACTGCCATACATGCGGGTTAATGGCGCCAGTACCCGGCCCGCCGCGTTTACCCGCCTGTAAATCTCTGTGGATGACTCCCTTCAAAGGGGTTTTCCCTCTATAGGGAAAATCAGCAGTTCCCCCTCTGTAGCTTAGCGCCATTGCAACCATAAACGATGCCCCAGCTCCACGCTCTCATCAAAAATCATCACCTCCGTTTTCAAAAACCAAGATGGCGGCGGCCATATTGCCAAACTCGAGGCTTCAAAATGGCAGTCCACAAACCAATGGGTGAGGTCACTGCTGCTACATCACCTATTTCTACAGTCTATGTGTGTACTGGACTCCAGCAGGGTCTTGGTGGTCTCGACGGACTCACTGGAGGCGAAAGCCGCAGCTGCAGCTGCCGTCTCCCATCAGATTTCCCCTGACAGGTGTGAACAAAGGACCCAGAGAAATGTCACTGCAGCATTTTTAAGTCTCTCGGACACCGCTTGCATTCAGGAATGAAACTGCCTTTGCACATTATGCAAATCATATTGACAGCATATCTAATGCTTTTATTAGACTAATTATGCCTACGGTCAAATCTGTCCATAGCAAAAGATCAGTACACATTCAAAGCAAGTGTCTGGAAGTGTTTGGGTTGACTGAAAGGTTAGCTAATGCTTAATGTCTTAGGACAGCTTATCATGTAGCACTTTATGTCCGTGAAAAAATAGATGTTATTGATTTGTGTCTATGACATGAGCACCAGTCCGTTAATGTTTAGCACGACAGCAGTGATGAATAGGAAAGATATGGAAAGATGAAAACTTTAGGAAACAAAATTCCCTTCTGCACTCTTTACGATGGGCAACAAGCTGCTTGAAAACATCGACAGAACCACCTCTCTCCATCATGTGAGAGTGTGATGAAAGAGAGAGGACGTTAATCGTACACAGTGGCAAAGAGGAGCCACAAAGGTAAGGTTTGTCCTCCGAGGAGATTCTCTGTTGTCAAGGCATATGTATATTTAATAGGCTTGAGCTGCTGCAAAGTATTTAACAGCAGGCCATATTAAAAATATATAAAGCAGTAGACAGGGTTGTGTATTGTGTAAATTAGTCAGCTTTCTTTAGGTCAAAAGGTAAAATTTCTCTCAGGATGTTCAAACCCCCTTGTCTATAGTACTGAAGCAGTTTTATTCGTTAGAATGAGCCTCATGTGTTGGTCAACTGGTGTAATGTAAGCCTTAAGGCAGGGGTCTGCAACCTGTAGCTCCTAAACTACCTCTCCAGTCGCTCCGTATAGCTTTGACAAAAAAATTATATGGAAATGAATAACGGTTCTTTTTTTTTTTACATTTTCATTTATTGTTGTAGGCCTTAAGTGATTCTTACATAATCAATTTACATAACATGTCATGCAAGTGCAATGTCTGTCATAGCTTACGGCCCTCTACGGCCCCTATTTGTAATGTTGACAGGCTAATTGAGACTTAATATACTGTGTTACCTTCATTATAAGGCTCAACTGTGTTTGCGGCAGATTTAAAAAAAAAAAAAAAAAAAACATTACAAAAATTACAAACATTTGGGAATTATTTGAGGAATAATTGAGATGGGTTTGTTTTAGCTTGACTCAACGGCAACTTTACACTGGTGGGGGTTTTGAATGTGTGGCAGTCAGTGAAGTGCACAGACACAACACATATTCAAACCCTAAGGGTGAGGTCTTAAACCGCCTAAATCTGTCCTGTTACCTGTCTCTATGGCTAAAATTGTATAATTCATGACTTTTTTTGCCAGGTGATACAGGGAAAATATAGGCAAGTGAAGAAAAACCTCCACTTTGCTATGTGTAAAGTCATTTTTACACCCCCTCGTAGTCACTTCCTATTTGAAAGCTTGAATACTGCTGTCGTCTAACATACTGAACATCATTTAGATTTGAAACAGGAAGACAAATACAGGCACACACAGAAACCCTTTTATTGGACTCCCCGGGTTTCTATGATCGCTGAAATTATAATTTTAATGCACACTCCAAGCGTTCACCGCTACCCTCGATGTAACTACTGTAAAAGTGCAAATACTATATTTATCTTTTCCAAGACACTCCAATACGCTACCGCTGATTTTTGGCACCAGTCGAGCCATGAAAAAGAAAATCAGTAATAGCTCTCAGTTTTGATGATGCCCCGGTGCAGCAAAAAAACTGCTATTTCAAGGGGATGCTGTCAAAAACAATCAAACATCTGCCTAACAAAAATCCTACATGGAAGGAAGAAGAAGCAATTTTCAAGGGTAGGCTTTACCACAGCCGGTTCAGCTTTTTTTTTTTACTTCCCCTGACTGATGAACATGAACAACCTGGAATTATATTGTGAAATAAGTAAACCAAAAGCTGGCATTTAAAAAAATTATAATTTGCTGTAGAAAGAGACTGACCAGAGAACAGTGTTTGCTGAAGACACTCTTTGATTCCATGATGTTTCAAAAGTAGTGCAGCTAGAGTGCCAACTCCCAGGTTACACTGCCTGTGTTTTGTTTTATCAAATAAAGAAATCGAACAGTCAGAAATCAAATAGAAAAATTTAACAAATTGTATCCAGAGCATATAGTTAGAAGAATAATTAAACTTTCTAATAAATGCATACTGTAGATGGATATGCACACACACACACACACACACACACACACACACACACACACACACACACACACACACACACACACACACACACACACACACACACACACACACACACACACACACACACCTACACAGTGGAGCTGCCCCCTCTTTTTTGTGCGTTTTGTTGCTGTCTTATTTTCTTTTTTTCTGTGTTTTTTATTATTTCTATTTTTTTTTCCTTTCTCTTCCCTGTTGTGTGATGTGTTCCCCCTGTTCCCCCTTGATGTTTCTATTGAATGTTAATATTGGGGGGAAAAAATGTACGATAAAGAATGTAATGCCTTTTGCACTTGACACTAAGAAAAGTACTACAATGAAGTAATAAAAAAGAAAAGAAACTATGATATTATGTTGAGGTTCAGAACGCTGAACAAGAGATTTTTAGGCGACCAAAATGTTCCAATTAACTTTGATGAAGTGACAACACACAGTGAGATGGTCGAAGGTTAAGATGAAAACATAGAAAACAGAACTATTTTAATGTCCATGTCTCTCTGTTGCTGTACAACAAAGGGTGCTTGAATGGGAATTGACTGCATGAATACATCAGATGGAGCTGGAGGACAGCGTCGTGCTGTCAATGACAGAAAGAGTTTGGAAATATTTTGTTTTTATTAATATTGTCTACTCTGGGTGTACTTTTGTGTGATCTTTTGTCATCATTTTCACAAAATGTGCAGCTCGGATGTGTAAAGACGGCCCCTTCCTTTTCAGGCATCGTTCAGGCGGGCCTTAATTGTTCTATAATTAACACAACAGCATATGGGCACAGGCCTTTGTTTCATAAATACACTGAAAAATAGAAAATACTTTGGTTGAATACCCACATCTTCAGCATGATGCAGTGAGCGAGTGTAACTCAAAAGCCCACATGGAAACTCAAGACATTACCATTCATTGTTGGGCTAATTAGAGGGTAGTTGGTGTGTCTGGATAAACTAAAGTAATTAGTCATAGATTTATGGTTGGAAGTCTGCTGAGACAGCAGTTGCCAACATCTACTGAAAGGGATTATTGCCTTTGTAAGGAAGCAAAAGAAGAGGAGACTGCTTTCTAATGTGATTTAATAAAATATATAACTTCAGATAGCTCCAGAACGGGACAGTAGGACACAAGAAGGACAGACGCATGTGTTCCAGTGCGAGCACAAGTGGTATAACACAGAAGAACATTACGTAACTTTTCAAAATGTCCTTGACAAAGACACTGAACTGCCCCCGATGTATTGTACCGGTTACTTCAGCACTCTGCCCTCTGTGATTAAACGTACATGTCTGGGGTATTCTCGCCTACAGAGGAGTCGATGTCAAACTGGACCTGCTGAAGTTTCCACATTCAAATTACATTGTGTGTCAAGGCTAATAAGATATTCTTTGTCTACTGCAATAGTGTTGTGTTATCAGGGATGAAACCAGTTATCATTCTCTTAGCATCAGATCTTTCCTGCTTAAACAGGGGCAGCGATGAAATAAATCAGCGGGGGAAGGACACATTAATGATCGGGCTGCGGAGGACTGTTCCCATACAAATAGGAAACAACAGCTCCCACTGCTCATTTGTAGTTTGCTGTAATTGTTGATCTTTTTTTTAAAGATTATTTTTGGGACTTTTTTGGTCTTTATTAGATAGGATAGCTGAAGACAGTAAACAGGAGAGAGAGGTGGCACGACATGCAGCAAAGGGCCACGGGTCAGACTCAAACCCGGGTCACTGCGGTAAGGACTGAGCCTCTGTATATGGGGCGCACACCCATCTTATCATTTTACTGGCATTCTTGAAATAGAACATTGTGTATGCCCAAGAAGCACTTAAAGAGTAACTCTCACCAAAATGCAACCTAGAGTCTTTTGTGAATGTACCCGAGTCAAACTTTCGTTTAAAGGTCCCATGACATGGTGCTCTTTGGATGCTTTTATATAGGCCTCAGTGGTCCCCTAATACTATATCTGAAGTCTCTTTTATATAGACCTTAGTGGTCCCCTAATACTGTATCTGAAGTCTCTTTTATATAGGCCTCAGTGGTCCCCTAATACTGTATCTGAAGTCTCTTTTATATAGACCTTAGTGGTCCCCTAATACTGTATCTGAAGTCTCTTTTATATAGACCTTAGTGGTCCCCTAATACTATATCTGAAGTCTCTTTTATATAGACCTTAGTGGTCCCCTAATACTGTATCTGAAGTCTCTTTTATATAGGCCTCAGTGGTCCCCTAATACTGTATCTGAAGTCTCTTTTATATAGACCTTAGTGGTCCCCTAATACTGTATCTGAAGTCTCTTTTATATAGACCTTAGTGGTCCCCTAATACTGTATCGGAAGTCTCTTTTATATAGACCTTAGTGGTCCCCTAATACTGTATCTGAAGTCTCTTTTATATAGGCCTTAGTGGTCCCCTAATACTGTATCTGAAGTCTCTTTTATATAGGCCTCAGTGGTCCCCTAATACTGTATCTGAAGTCTCTTTTATATAGACCTTAGTGGTCCCCTAATACTGTATCTGAAGTCTCTTTTATATAGGCCTTAGTGGTCCCCTAATACTGTATCTGAAGTCTCTTTTATATAGACCTTAGTGGTCCCCTAATACTGTATCTGAAGTCTCTTTTATATAGGCCTTAGTGGTCCCCTAATACTGTATCTGAAGTCTCTTTTATATAGACCTTAGTGGTCCCCTAATACTGTATCTGAAGTCTCTTTTATATAGACCTTAGTGGTCCCCTAATACTGTATCTGAAGTCTCTTTTATATAGACCTTAGTGGTCCCCTAATACTGTATCTGAAGTCTCTTTTATATAGGCCTTAGTGCCCTTAGTGGTCTTCTTAGTGTTTTAAAAATAGTGATTTTGATGCTATCATAGTAGTGCCCCTAGCACTCCCATTAAAAGGCCATTTGACCGAAAAACGAGAATACAGTAAATCTTAAAAGTGGCGTTTCCGTTCTAATTATGCTTTTAAGCGACAGTTTGACTCGGGTACATTCACAAAAAGACCCTAGGTTGCATTTTGACGAGAGTTACGCTTTAATAAAAAAGGAATATAGCTCTCATCTGGAAGAAAATGTGGGCACATACAATTGGTGCTTGGATCAATAATATGGCGCAATGTGTGTCCAAAGAGAGATTTACATTTATATTAAAAAACAAATTGGGGGTGTATGAGGAAATCTGGAAGCCATTTAACCAATTCATGAGGGCGGGACTTGTTAAATAGAAGTTTTATTGTAAGTAAACAAAAAACAATAAAGACGTTGTTAAAAAAACAAAAATGGCACTTAATAGAGAGCGGCATTTGGCTAAAAGGCTTACTGTAATAATGCTCCGAGTTAGCTGTCAATTACAAAAAGGCAAAAAATGATGGATTGTTTGGCCAGTAATTGTTTGTATTTTTTACAAATACAGTTTACCACCACATACAAAGAGACAGACAAGCAAACAGACAAACAAATGGCTGGATGGATATATACAAATACATAACCTCTCTGGAGGAGGTAATAAATATGTATATGGTGCAGGTAAGGTACAATCTGTAACTTCACAGCAGTTTGCAGCACTGTGAGACAGCTGAATAATGTCCTGAAAGAATTGTAAAATCTTCAGTTGGAGTTACAGCTCATTAAACTCCCAAGGCAGGCATTTTCCTTTGCAAAACCTGAATGACATCATTTTGATTTGAAAGTTATGTATGCTGAATGTTTTCAAAGTCATCTCTGTGAGAGCAGACCCAGACTGGCAAAACATGAGGTAAAGAAAAATGCTCGATGGTGTTTTAAGCCCCCAACGTTGACTTCAAGGCAGTGCTGCGACCATCGACTTCAAGCACCTAACCCTAACCCTAACCCTAACCCTAACCCTAACCATTGCCTAATCCTAGCAGCGCTGCCTGGAAGATGACATTGGGGGCTTAAAACACCAAACACCTAGAAAAATACAATTCCTTAGACTTTAAGGTGTTTTCTATAAAGATAATTGCATTTCATTATGACAACATGTAGTCAGACAATATGCAGCAAATGCTGATTGTACTATGTAACTATCCACACGCAGACGTTCTCATACTGTAGCCCTTACAAGGTAAGAAAATAAATTCCAGATTTATCTGGGGTGACCTAGATATAACTAGAATTCCTGCATCTCAATTGAGAGTTAACATTTGGGATAATTGGTGCAAATGATTCTGTAAATGAGGATAAGGGAGCTCTACCCTTATTGGAAGTTAAATTAAAGAACCTAAGGGAAATGAAGCAGAGCCCACACACTGTATCCTCCTAAAGCCGGCTCTGACAAGAGATGCTGCCGTAAAGGGCAGAGTGTGGATGAGAATGAATAGTTTCATTTGACTGTGGCCTGTGTGTATGGGGGGGATGAGAATAACACTCTTTGATGAGGTACAGTAGTTTGATATCACTTCTCTGCTTTTCTATTTTTCAGTATCTATTCTTAGCCATCTCCAGTAGAGTCTTGTCTTTGACTATTCAGTGGAAGAAAAGAAAAGGTTTCCGGTGACAAACTGTTTAACTGTTGAGGCTGAAGCTGTGATATTGTTAATGTTCCTAATCACTCGACTCTATCTCAGCACATGAGGGGAATTTCCTTTCACTGCAAAACTGAAGCATGAAATAAATACCCCCAAATCTGTCAGTGTTGTATATGTTTGAAGTCGTGATCAGTAAAATCAAAACGTATGTTAACCTGCAATCACCACCCTCACTGCTGCAGCAATGTTGCTTCCCAAAATATGCATACTCTACATGAATGTTGGGTACTGATTTGAGTCAGTGCAGCTATATCACTTTGAAAGCATTTCTGTAAGTCACACAAAAAGAAACAGATATGAGAACAATAGTGTAATCAGAGATAGAACTAATTTGTTCAAACCTTCAGAGAGTGAATGATATGAAGGCTTGAGTGCACATCCAAGATCCTGCTCAGCTCCACAGGAACTTGTCAAGTTGGACTGGAGAATTAACAATAGCAATTTCAGAAGTGCATTTTTTTTTTTTTTGTTTAAAAAAAAAATGACACAATAGTGGTAGCAAATGGTATTTCAAATCCAGATTGGAAAATCTATTGTCCATCTCAAGTTAATGGAAAGCTCATGATACAATACACCATTAAACACATGATAAATATGGTATTTATGGCTCTTCCCCAATGGGGCAACACCAGTTATTTATCTGAAGTATGTTTCATTTACTCTTGTCTGTCAAGCAGTCCTCATTTCTACATTTTGATTGCAGGGTTCTGCAGTTCTGCAGATTGCTCTGCAAGTTTCACTGCACAAATTAAGGTTGCAACTAATGACTATTTTCATTATTAGTTTCACATTTAATCGATGAATTGAGAATCTAAAATGGCTAGAATAGTGAAAGTTTCCCAAACTCCATATATAATGACTTTATGGTTTATAATTTCCAAACAGTGAATGTCTTGAGCGCCGTTAATGGATATTTTCTCTGAACTGCAGACCTCTGAAGCTGGTCCATTAGATATCCACCGACACAAACGCAGTAGTAACTGGAGAGTCGTATGGTGAAGCAGTGCAGCAGCCCAAATCTTTCTCACTGAGGGTTGTTAGTTCCCTTTGATTTGTGTTTGGCCGCCTGTCACCCAAACCCATTCCCTGAAATCACATCACTATAATGGTCTAATCAGCACTTAACGAGCCATGTTACATAAAATCAATGCACCCTCCAATTTGAGAATGCAGAATATTTTGGAGGAGCTGATGAAGGCTGGTGGAAGGGGGCAGGACATGCTGTCGATACGGGGCTGTAATCGGTGGACAGGCAGGCCTGCTGGGAGCACGGGATGCACTTGCCCTTTAAGTTCACTGATCCTCCTGAGATCCAAGCTTTTACAGCAAAATCCTTTGTTTTGCTGACTAATCGAGTATTGATTTTAACAAGTTGTTAAGCCCAAATAAGGTTGTCAGGCCACTGCCAAACAACTCCTCTACCTGTAGAGGCTCCGAGAACAGAGAGCTGTATCTCCCACTGGAAGTACCATTTGACTCCTCTTCTTCATTTATTACATGTGGAGTGTAAACGAGATAACACTTTACTTTGGGCTGTTTTTTTTTTTACAGCAGAGCATACTGTTCTCACCTTGTTCCATGCATACATTGCCTTGTGGTTTGTGGAGGAGCAGGATGTGTGTCTGTGGAAATGTAAATACATGTGACATGCCATCGAGCATCACTCCCATGTGCAAGTTGTCACGGAATGTGTCAAGCCTGTAAAAAAAAAAGGGGGGGGGGGGGAATTACAAATCATGTTAAACACTGGGGGTATATCTCAACCTTACTGCTCCTATTGATGCGTAGCAAACAGTTCCTGGATGCAACCTGCATTCACTGCGCTGGACTATCGCACTGCTGCCGATGGAAGCCAGCAGGTCCTCGGTATTATTCTTGATAGAACTGCAGAGAGAATATAACGATGCCAGCTTGTTTCTATTTCAGTAGACCTCGGAGCTGCAAATGAATAATATATTGTAGGCAACTCAGGGGTAAATGAATAAATCTGCAGTAAGTGGGAATCTGGAAGGAGGAGTAGAAAGTGCCATAGAGCTACAGCACTACTTTGTGGTAAAGTAAGATATTGCACTATTGCGTTATGATGGAAGGAAGCAGGTATAAGTGGCATATTCCTTTAATAATAGGCTACATACCATTCCTTTGGATTCATTTCCTAAAAGGGGTATTGTTTTATTTAAAAAAAAATCTTTGTGGTTTCGTGGCAGATTATTAAAGATGACCTTCTTCTCCTGATTGCTTGTCTGATAGTCACCATGTTTTCACTTTGCTCTAAAGACGCAGAAACATATGATACAGACATCATGACCTCAACAAATCCCCCCATTACATTTGGCATTCTCTGTCAATGAATCGGAAAATAGATTAGTTCTGCTCCCCATTAAGACGACACCATGTGCATAATTGCTCCATCCACGCTGGGGATAATTAATATCGATGACCCTGCTGACTTTTCAAATACATCATGTTGGCTTTAATGATGATGTGTCATAAGCAGCCGGAGGTGGAGACACCCAGCTCTGTGTTTGCTGGCAGGCCCAGACCAGGGGCTCCAGAGCTGACAGGCGAGACCAGGTGAATAATAGTCGATGGCATCTTATTACATTGCTGGCGTGATCTGATTTACTCCTGCAGCAAATGGTGGGAATAGACCCAGTGCCGTTGTGGGTATTGGATTAACGAGCTTTTACGCACAAATGGACCTCACACTGACGGCAGATACATCATAAAAGATTAAAGAGGGTTTCCATGTGGTTGTGATAGCTGTTCTGTTTGCTTCATTACACTATTGAATCACTCCACATGTGTTACGCTTTAGTGTTGAAAATATGTTTTCCAATGTGTGGTTTTGTGAATGCCAATCATTATCATATTTTTTGGGACTGCAACGTAATATATTCCTTTTGGCAGGACATACGTAGGGTCATAGAGAGTGTACTTGTTATTAAGAAGCCGTTTAGGTTTGATATTATAGGCCAACAAGTATTTGTTTCAAATCATTTTGGCTGCAAGTAAGAACACTATAATACAAATATGGTTACAGCCTGAACCACTAGTATTATAAGACTTTATGGGACTTATGATTTCTTTTCTTTTTTAGGCTGTAAACAATGAACTAAAAAAGAAATCCCTATCATTGTCATTTTAAGGAAATCAATGTATGTGATGATTTTTGTGTGTGCTTTCAATAGATGTCTCTACTCCAGCCGCTACGCTTTTTTTCCTTATGTATTGTTTGCTTGTTCTTATTGTTTTGTTTGTATCTTATATTTTGCATAGCAGTTCGTGCTTATAGGCTATATTTGTAAAAAACAAAACGAAAAAAGGTCTATGGTGTAAAAATAATGACTTTTGAAAATACTTTCCATAAAAACTATTAGTATAAAAAAAAAAAAAAAGGTAATATACAGCGCCTGACAACAGTCTTGTCGCTTATCTAAGTTGTAGGAACAACAAATAATAACTTGACTTGTAGTTGATCAATTGAAATCAGAAATGGCTCATATGAAAGACAAAGGCTTCTGTATTATGCTTAATAAAGTATTGTATCATTGATTGAGTTTTATCATTGAATTTGGACAGAAAGGTCAGATTTAGCTTGGAAAAAAGTATTGTTGTGTCTTTAAATGATTCAACCAATCACAGATTAGAGCTTCACCTGTGAAAACTACTCTAAGTAACACATTCCCAGGTGTGTATAAAAAGAACTCCAGCACATCAGACCTTCGTGTGAAGTGCAACCTGACCTCTCCCAACATGCCAAAGATTCAACCACAGACCAAAGTGCTGCTGAGGTGGCAGACATCGTCAGTGTATCCAAACGTCAAGTGGAGAGGATAAGAAAAAGATTTGAAGAAACTGGTGGACCGGGTTGGAAGTTCATGACAAGCCCAGGTCAGGCAGACCCCGTAAGACAACTGTTCGAGAGGACCGTTTGTTGCTTTGACAGTCCAGGGAAAACCCTTTTTCACCTACAGCAGACCTAAATGAGAACTGGTCACCAGAAACCCCTTTAGAACAGTTTGTCAAATTCTCTCACACAGTGGTCTCCATGGTCGAATTAGTGCTTACAAACTAGCATTAAACAGAAGATAACTAAAAAATTGTGTTGCATTTGCAGAGGCCCACAGCTTGGTGAAAGGATGGACAGTGGAAAAGTGGCAGAAGGTCCCAATTGCCGCAAATACTGCAGAAGACCTGTTGGAACCTGCATGGACCCAAGATTCACTCAGAAAACCGTCATGTTTGATGGAGGAAAAATCTTGTTTTGGGGTTACATCCAGTATGGGGGTGTGCGAGAGATCTGCAGAGTGGATGGCAACATCAACAGCCTGAAGTATGGCCAGCCCAGTCACCAGACATGAACATTATTGAAAATGTCTGGGGTAAGATGAAGGAGGAGGCTTGGAAGATGAAACCAAAGAATCTTGATGAACTCTGGGAGTCCTGCAAGACTGCTTTCTTTGCTACTCCAGATGACTTAATCAATAAGTTATTTGAGTCATTGCCGAGACGTATGTATGTAGTCCTCCAAGCTCATTTTCTTTTTCCCAAGGCACCGTGACTTTACGTATGCTCTGATGTTATTGTAGCATGTTTGTGTATTCAAAATATAAATACAAGTATAATTTCTACAGTCTACTAGTCTATTACTGTATTTTTGTATGCGACAAGACTTTTGTCCAAGCCAAATCAGACCTTTCTGTCCTAATTCAATGATAAAACTCAATGAATGATAAAAGACTTTATTTTGGTATAATAAGGCCTTTGCCTGTCATATAAGCCATTTCTGATTCCAACTGATCAACTACAAGTCAAGTTATTATTTGTTGTTCCTACAACTTAGATAAGCGACAAGACTTTTGTCAGGCACTGTATTTTATATTTCTCTCTGTATGTAGAAATGACTTTGGTTGGTGGTCTTTTTGTAAAAAAAATATTGTGGCCAGTGGTTCTGAAGAGAGGTTTGAGCATGCATCAGGAAACTTGTCACAATTTCACACCAAGAAACACAGCTTTATAACAAATGAATCATTTCAACCTGCTGGGACATTAAAATATAAATGCTTCTTCTAGGTTTTAAACGTGATGGCATCATCTTTATTCTAAAGCAGTTATACTGTACATATTTGTTTCAATAGGCAATTTGTTATAGTATCTTTTATCCTTTTTGTATTGTTCATATCTATTGTATAGCCTATTTATGTTCTTGCCTGTTGCAGTAGGCCTACTTTGCCTTTATTTTAATTCCTCTTAATATGTTTATTTTTTTCAGAAAACACCAAGTCAAATTCATTGTAAGTGAAAACCTACTTTGTAATAAACCTTATTCTGATACTGATCTTCCCATAGTCTCGCATTGCCAGACCTACCTACACAATGACAATTCTCAAAATACCTTACTTTTATTAAATATGCATCTCTAGTCTCTACTATACAATGAAATGTCATAAAACATTCATGAAATTGCAGTAAAAATAGTGAAATTATAATCCTAAACTTCTAACGTCCGTCTAAAATGGTATTTAGGCTCTTATGACAAAACTACAACTCCCTGGAGCAATAAGGACTGCTGAAAAATACCGACATCTGAGTGGCTAATCTCAATCCACGTGACTGATTTGGACGAATGAACGACCCATACAGGAAGTCTTGCTGTCAGCTAAGTGACACAACGTGAAAGTCAAGTCAAAGCAAAACCCTGAAAAATACCATTTAATACGTTGTTTATTGTGTATTCAAGTTGTCGCGACATGTTGTGCTTTTAGCGGTTTTAGTGCCTCAAAGTGCAGCGTTTATTACAATGTTTCAGGCTGCAGTTAAAACGCTTTCTGTTGCAACAACCACATCAGTATCTCGGGGAATATTGCTTAGTATTCGACATTATTGTAAGAAGACACCGGCGAAGCTAAGAGTGTCCGAAGCCGTTTCAGGTGCAGCATTGGGAGCAAAAGTCAAAGTACAGGTAACATTCACGCCTATTTTTAAAATCTTCTTCTAATTTGTGCTAACAGCTAACGTTATCCTTCAGTAACATGCTGCTTATTTTAGCTAAAGTTACACCCAGACTAACGTTAAGTTTTCACTGTATTTAATGAATAAATTAGCTAAATTATAAACCTAATAAACCTGTGTTACGTGCAGTTTAGTGTCCCAAAATTATTTTTCCTAAAACTGAGTGTCACAAATGATGAGGGTCTTATTTGAGACAGGTTAGGGTAAGGGTAGCACAGGTGGTTTAGTAGGTTCAAAATTAATTAAGGACATTGTATGAGGAATTTGGGACACTAAACTGCACGTATACCTTATATATAATATATATTACCGCAAGATAATTCTTGCAAACAGCTTCATATTTGCCTGACTACTTCTTACTGTAGCACCTAAACCAGGGATACACCTACGTTCAGTGAATATGTATAAACCTTGCAGTATATACTTTAGATGGGGACTTGCTAAACAAATGTCCCCCAAAGATCTGTTATCAAACAGATCATTTACCCGTACCCCAACTGGCCAACTGGCACCTCCTGCACCCTGAACTACAGTGGTGGAATGTTACTAAGTACATTAACTCTACGCTCTTAAGTACAATTTTGAGGTATTTGTACTTTACTTGAGTATATTCCATTTTATGCTACTTTATATTGCCACTACAATTAAAAGGCAAATATTGTACTTTTTACTCCACAGTTCCCGATAAATCATAAATCAACTAGGGCTGGGCGATATGGCCTAAAAATAAAATCCCCGATTTTTTCAAAAATATTAAGATTTAAATCGATTTTTTTCTCCCTCTACTTAAAATCAATCTGCAGATGACAAAGAAAATATTCAAAACTTTTATTTTGTTTTGACTCATACACAAAAAATTGGCCCTGGCATTTTTTGGCCCAGGCGGCCCACACCCACCGTGATTGGTCAGACACATTCCCTGCAGACAGTCCTCTTAAAATATGCGTGCATTCTATGATATGCCTATAGTGTTCAGCGTTCATGTGATCGTTTTGGATCCTTCAAGAGGGTTCTCAAGACTTATCTGTTGCTCTTACACTTAAATAATTCATTCATTCTTAGTTATGATTTGTATATTTATGATTTTTTATTATTGATATTAGATATTGTATTGCTATTATTGTTATTATTACTAGTATGCTTAATATTGGCTTAGCAACTTTAAAAACAGTTTACTGTTAATTTTAACTATTGTAAAATTCATATTTTGTCGCTTTGGACACAAGTGTCTGCTAAATACTATAACCAGAACTATAACCCTTCCCAAAAGCTACAATAAAGCTGAGAGTAGTATATGCCCTGGAAAAGAGCACCAATACAAGAGAAGCTAATTAAGCCATTCAAGGAACACTAATGCTTTTATCATCACTGATTTTATAGATCACACAGACTTTTCAGCTACCCAACAGGCTAACTGCTAGCATTTTCAATGTAAGCTTAAGCAGTTAGGTTACTTGACAACCACTAACTTTAATGTTACAGCCAAACTGCTTGTTATCGTAATGACATGACACACACACACACACACACACACACACACACACACACACACACACACACACACACACACACAAACACAAACACACACACACACACACACACACACACACACACACACACACACACACACACCCTCCCTTCCTTCCTGAGAGTCCCTGTTAATTTGCCTACTCCTTACCACATCGTCAACTACTCTCTCCTTCCATCTTTTCCTCACTCGCTCCCATGGCCCTGTCATGGTCACTCGGCTTCTTCCCTGTCATGATGCTGTTTCTGCTTCTCTGTATAGCCAGCCACCTCTCCTCCTCCTCCTCGACTTCAGGTAATGCTGATGTTGAAGCAGCTACTACAGCCCCAAACGTCCAAAATTTTGGCACATTTTGAGGAATCCGCCTGTAGATTCTTAATCTTTTTCTCCTGTAATTTCTCTGCACTTCCCTTGCGCTTTGGTGGTCGTTAGTCCATTTTAACGAGAATGCTAAACTTCCAGCATAACTATTACAGCTTCGTGTCTCAGGGTCGGGAATGTGATGATGTGGGGGGGCTATTTTAATTCCAAAGGCCAAGGGAACTTTATCAGGATGCATAGTATCCTGGATCCATGAAATAACTGGCCTTTAAAAATAGAAATCTGCCTGCCTCTATGGGAATTTAACATAAGGGTGTACTTACTTATGCCCCCTGTATTTTAAGGAAGAACATTTATTTATTCACGATACATTATTCATTCACAAAGAAAATTGGTGTCCTATTTTTTTTAATTAAGGCATTAAGATAAATTTCCAAAAGATGATTGATGATGATTTATTCCTCTTTTTAGTCAACTTTAGCATGGGTTCATAAACTTATGTAGTCTGATATGGTCATACTCAGATTCTAGTCAGAACTTCCCGACCTCGAATGTTGTGGGGGGGGCTAAGTTCGGCTGGCAACTTATGAGCACCAACTGTGTGGAGGCTTGTATCATGTGGACACGCCGACAGTGTTGTTGTCATTACATTGCGACAGAAACTACGAACCATACCTTTAAATGACCAACATACTGTATTTCTATATTACCAGATGGAACAGCTATGTGTAGTTTTTCTGTTGCAGGGATGGGTTCGCTCTGTTCGAGCTCAGAAGTCAAATCTCTTCCTACATGTGAATGATGGGAGCTCACTGCAGTCGCTGCAGGTCGTCGCCAGTTCAGAGCTGAATGATCCGTAGGCACTTCACTTTTTATTTCCAGTACATAATCCTTGACAATACTGTTTTAGGTATGAAGGGTGCACATGCTTAAAATACACTGACTGTCTTCCACTCTTTTCCCCTTAAATGAAGGTTGCTCACGTTTGGTAGTGCTGTCGAAGTCACAGGTACTCTTAGGAAAAGTCCACACCAAAATCAGCCAGTTGAACTGGAAGCGCAACAAATCCATGTAGTTGGAGAATGTAACCCTGTGGTAAGGGAAATACTGACGTTTGACCAACAAACATTTTGCTGGCTTTAAATTATACCTCTTCTGTGTTAGATAGTATTACTTGTATACAGGGCCACTAAAACTCAGCAAATGTGCAATATCCAGAAGTGCAATATTTGAGCTATTTTACTGTTTGTATAGGTCACAGCAAATATATATGCATTTATTCATAATATATATTTTTAGAGCCCGACCGATATATCGGTGGGCCGATATTATCGGCCGATATTAGGCATTTTACAAGCTATCGGTATCGGCATTTATAAAAAAAAAATATTCAGTCATCAGAATCATTTATAATGACAAATGATTTTGATAATTGAATATTTAAAATATAAAATAAAAATGGACGAAACACCCTTCACCATGTTCTGAGTGTTGGTGTTGCATAGTTTGTCCACCAGAGGGCACTCTACAATGTCCCTGTTGTCAACACTTAAATTTTTTTTTGTTATTGACTTTTTGTTCAAAAGAACTTTAAGTTTCATATATTAAGTTACGCATTTCTGGATTTCTATTAAATATATATCGGCCGATATATCGGATTTTTAAATCATCAAATATTTGTATCGGTATCGGCCTTAAAAATCCTTTATTGGTCGGGCTCTATATATTTTATCTATTTTGTGAGTGCACTGTTAGGATTGCTACTTAATTTTGTTATACAGTTTTGTGCAGTGACAGTAAAGGAATTCTATTTCATTCTAACTTTGCATGTGGTCGGTGTATGGGAAATGTCATTAAATAGTGTCGCTTTGTCTTCTTGTTTTAGGATTTTCCCTTCAAAATCAAAGAGAGACACAGCCTCGAGTACATTCGCCAGTTTCCTCATCTCAGGTGTAGAACAAATGCATTCAGCTCCCTGTTGAGAATACGCAGTGAGGCCGCTACTGCAGTTCACTCCTATTTCAAGGTGAGAACATCAGTGGAGGAGTTCTTAATAGAATGCAGAGCAGGACATTTTTGAATTTATTTGTATTTATTTTTCCAGGGAAATGGCTTTGTGCAGATTCACACTCCAGTCATCACCTCAAATGACTGTGAAGGGGCAGGGGAGCTCTTTGAGGTTGAGGTGAGTGTCTACACATGTATTTATAAATGGTTTTAAAGTGAAGGTCCCATGCTATAGACCAGGGGTCAACAACTGGCGGACTCCAGTCCAAAACCGGACCGCAAGAGGCTTTTTGACACAATCGGGAAATATATATAAATTATATGCGTATTTATCTTGTCACTAAAGGAATTTTGAACAGGCAGAACAAGGCCAGAGACCTATATGGGTCTACAAAGCAGGCCTCGTTCTGCCTGTTCAAAACGGCCTGCGATTGTTTGTTGCTGTTGCTAAGTTGCAACGAGTTTGTTTCTATGAGGCCGGTGTGCCATGGGTGTGCCTCATTTGCATGGAGTCTGTTGCGATTGTCTATTATTTAATTGTTTATTTAGATAGGGACAGTGCATATTAATGGACATCAGTCCAAGTACCCAATGTAAATATACTAGAGTTAGCACCATAGCTAATTTTCATCTGTTGTCCCTAGGCAGATACATAAAAAGAGGCAAGACAAACACTAACAACAGTCAAGACAAAATGCAACAGAACATGTGATTGTCACACATACTGAAATGTGTGAGGCAGTTAAAAGTGAGTGCAGCTTTGGTTTTCTAAAAGCCAGAATTTTAAACGCGAAATATTAAACGCCACTATGAAACCAGACACAGACACCTCAAGGAAACGTGCCCACAGCAGTCTGAGGTGAGGACGTGGAAAATCAATGTGCTGAAAGCCCAATATGAGTGATCTACACCAGGCCTCACTCTCTCACATGACCTTATGGATCTGATTTGTGATTTTTATTTTTTTAAGCTAGGAATTCTGTGCTTCTATCTTTAAGCGATTATTACGCTCAGGTCAGCTTAAAAAGAACACTTTATTTAGTTTCCCTTTGAGGAGGTTTTATTTTTATGGACTGAAAGGAATATTTGCAAAGCAAACTTAGATATGGTTTATGGCACTTTGTTTTTCATTTCATCAGCCTGTTTGAGTTTATTACTGATTTTGCATTTTACCAAAAAGCTTTAACAAAGCATCCTGAAAGACAGAAGAGAGCAGTGTTCTATCCTTTTTGTTAAGTTATCCCCAAAACATGTTACTGTAAAACTAAGAACATTGTAGGCTACATTGTTCAATAAAAATGTTAACTAAACTGATTCCTTTATTAGTCGGCATCGAAATGTTCGGACCTCAGCCGGGGCGGAATGTCGACTTACTGGACCTCTTGCAATTTAAGTTGAATACCCCTGCTATAGACCAGTGTTTCTCAAATGGGGGTACGTGTACACCTAGGGGTACTTTAAAGCAGTGGTTCCCAACCTTTTTTCCTTGGCGCCCCCCCTACTTATGTCTAAGAAAAGCTGACTCTCGAGATAGAGCCTTACTTTCTTTTTTGATACACAGCAGCTATCAGGACTTTTACGTTTCTCCGCCATGTTTCATTCATAAAATAATGATGCCTTTGTGGCAGGAAAGACGAGGATGGTAGCAGCTAGCAGCTGACCTGATGACAGCAAGGGTCCCAGGTTAAGAGGTCCCGGAGGTTTGGCCTACTAAGTAGCCTGCCTCCAATTTTAAGCGAGAACAAAAATATATAGTTTTTATACTGACTTTTGTATACATTATATATTCTAGTGTATTATCATAATTAGTTTAACATGTGCAAATATTTTTTTTTTTTTACCTCAACCTCAAACCAGATAAAGACTTGCGCACCCCCTGTGATCTTTGCCGCCCCCCTAAGGGGTGCCCGGACCCCAGGTTGGGAACCACTGCTTTAAAGTACTGAAGGGGCTACGGGAGATTTTTTGCAAAATGGTAATTGAAAAATGTGTCATGCATAATTCCTAAAATAATGATACTATAATAATGAATTAATTAAGTGATGGATTGTAAATATTTGAAATGTAGGATTGAAATGTTTTTTCGTTACAAGGTTGTTGTTTAGTACATCTATCACTGCCGACGCTGTATTGTACCTCTTCATATGGACTTTTTTATTTTTCTACCAAAATTGTTTCGTGCTGGTCACGGGGTGCTTGGCTTAAAGGAACACGCCGACTTATTGGGACTTTAGCTTATTCTCAGTAACCCAGCTCCTCAGCTCCATCTAGCCTACTGCTCCCAATAAGTGACAAAATAATAAGCCCCGTGGTGAGGAGCAGAGACTTCGCCTGGAGTTTGCTCAGTTGCTGCGAGCAAATCACTCCGCCCAAGTAGCAGAAGTAGCAGTGCTTCGCCTTCTGAGAATATAGTTCCCAGATGTATAGTTAGAATATGGTTGTCTCATGTGACCTTGTTATTTGTACACCTTGTGACTATACAAATCACAACATGTAAACAGGAACATGTTGGCGTTATTTTGTCATTTATTGGGATCAGTAGGCTAGATGGAGCCGGTTACCTCCAGGACCTGGGCTAGGCTAGGCTAGCAGTGGGTGCGTCAGACAGAGTTACAACACGCACTGAGATGAGAAGGGTATGTATGGACTTATCAAACTCTGGGGGATACGGTGAATAAGACAAAGTCCCAATAAGTCGGCGTGTTAAAAAAATAAAAATAAAAAAAATTCAAAGGGGGTACATTATTGAAAAACGTTTGAAAACCACTGCTATAGACATAACAGTATTTTTGATTTCTGTGAATCCTGTATGTAGATATGTAGATGGTGCCGCCTCCAGCATGTAACTGTCAATCAAAGCTGTGATGTGAACAGAAGGATTAACGACATTGTTTGATATTCTAAAAACCCTCTGCTCTTACCCCAGCCGTCGGGCCCAGAGAATGAAGGAGAGGAGAACTTTTTCTCTGTCCCAGCCTTCCTGACCGTGTCTGGTCAGCTTCATTTGGAAGTGATGTCAGGGTGAGATAAACCTTTATGAATGCAACTTCTCGTGATTTATAAAATTCACATATCCTACTTGTATGTTCAGCCTCAGAAAGTAAGAGACAGACACATGCACATACACGGAAGAACATTTCTAATTATGCCGTGTCTCTCTTCCAGGGCTTTTTCTAGAGTCTACACATTCGGGCCAACTTTTCGCGCAGAGAACTCCCAAAGCAGACGCCACCTGGCTGAGTTTTACATGGTGGAGGCCGAGGTCTCCTTCACACAGTCCTTAGAGGATCTCACCAAGGTACGTTATGCCGTTGTCCTTAAATACAGTATTTGCTTTGTGATATCGATCAAAGTAGCCCGATAACTTTTCAATTAACTTATTTCTTTTGCATACACTCGATTGTTTACTTACCTTAACTTTCTGAAAACCATTGGTTTGTGTTCATTTTAACAAGCTAGGAAAATAAACTTTCCAGGATTTGAAGTGTATTGATATGTGCTGTACTATAAACTTGGGCTGTCGATTTTTAATCGCACGAGTGTCCTAGTTAACTTGTGATTAATCGCACATTAATCACACATTTTTTTATCTGTTCTAAATGTACTTTAAAAGGGATGCTTTTGCAAGTTTTTAGTGCTCATGTGGTATTTGAGACTGGATGTAACTCAGTTCACATCGACAGTACATGCAAATAACTTTAGTCTTGTGGAGAGAACCATCTGGGAAGGGCTTTGAAACTCAACTTGCCATTCAAAATACCCTTTCATTAATCCATGTCTGCTGCTGCGTTTGTTTCTGCTAGCCATCCACGCCCGTTCATGGATGTATAATAAGACCCGTAAGACCTGCTCCCATTCCGCCGTGTCATGTTTGCTGCAGACAGCAAAATTGCAGAATGGGCCTGCGTAGTGGCATTGAAAGGAATTTGTGTTATTATTAACACGTTCATTTTGACAGTCGCTAATATAAACGGAAGGGTTTTTTTGTATCATTTTGTCATCTTTATTTTCCCTCAAAGTTGCTTTACAAACTTGTAAAGGAGAGACTAAGTAGCATTAAAGTTGTCTGGTAATCTTGGATAAAAACACAGTCGTCACAGACTTGGATCTTGGATGAAGTGAACTAATGTCACATTATATCAATGTCTGTGTACTGAAGTTCAAATGTTCCACTTTTAAAGTTGCTCTCATGCACAGGTGCCCGGGAAAGCTTTAATTATTAAACTGGGCCCTGGTCTTTAGGTCATGGAGGACATGTTCAGATCTGCCACGGAGCATGTCTTGGCTCACTGTGCCGAGGACGTGGATTTGTTTCACAAGCATGTGACTCCTGGACACCGGGTGAGTCCTGAAGGACACTTATTTAACTTGGGTACATAACCTGACTCCTTGTACCAACCAGCCACAACTGCATGGGATTTCATTATTATCTCAACTTACATTTCTTTCCTATTGCATCCATACACTCTTAGGTCACTGTAGAAGCTATGCTGAAGAAGAGATTCCCTGCGTAAGTCTCTATTTTTCTAAACATAGCATATACAATTATATCAGCTAAAGAATAAAGTAAAGGCCTCGAATGACTGATACTATCTCAATCTACCTTCAGGATTACCTACAGTGAAGCTATAGACATCCTAAACCGCAGCTCTGAGAAATTTGCCTTCCCAACAGACGTAAGTACCAATGTTTTATTTTCTCTCTGTTATGGGCAGACTTAATACAGGGTTTCCACTGGGTCTTAAGAAGTCTAAAGAAGTCTAGTAGTATTATGTTCTAGGTCTTAAATAATCTTGAACAGGTCTTAAATTTCCTACGTCCATGTAACGCTACCTCTAATGCTCATTGAATGCTCCTGCAGCGCTTTAGAATGTTTTTTTTTTAATTTATTTATTTTTATTCCGTGGTGTTGTAGTTCTATCTTTCGCTACTGCAAATATAATTTGCTGTATTGCGACTACAAATGACACCAACATGCAACTTATATCCTAGGCAATCAGCTTTCCTGTTATTGGCGGGAGTCTCTTTGGGATTGTACTACGACATAAAACAGATTTTATTCTTCGGCTATGGGGAAGGGCAAGTTTAGCGATACCTAAACTGAATTTAGGGCTTGGTTAAAGCCAAGTTGCTAGCATTGTATTCGAAGCCTACTGCTTCTTATGCAAGAAAGTGATTTAAACTGGGAACGTTGGGTGTACGGGCCATTGACTGTAAAGTACGGGCGCTGGAGTCTCATGCAAAAAGTGGGGAACATCTAACTGCTGTGAAGGGTCTCCAGCCCCTGGTGGCCCCAGCAACTACCTTCAACCTGCCTAGGCCAGACCCACTCAGCAGCTCCGCAACTCCCGTAAGCGACCTCCATGCCGCTTTTTTTCAATTTGAATAAATTTATTTACTTTGGAAGTAATTTTGTGCACTCTGCACTTTCTTTTTTTTATGTTGTGATATAGCTCTTAAATTTCATTCATAGTGGTCTTAAAAACAGAGTTTCCGCGGGGTCTTAAAAGTCTTAAAACGTCTAAAATGTGACACGGTATGAGAGAATCTACAGGATACCTCCAAAAACCCTGATCACCAATGAATACGTTTTAAATTTATACACAGAATGTATCGTATGCCAAGAAATCGTCATGCTCTGAAAATCATCCCATCTCCTAATTGTGACCCATGTACACTTGATGTCTCAGGGTCATTTATACATTATGTTTTGGGAGTGTCCCAATGTGTTTGCCTTTTGGAGACATGTACCTGTATGTCTCACTTTTAGCAATCTGCTTGGAGTTAATATTCCACTGTCACCGACCTTGCTTTTACTTAATGATGACTCTGCCTTAGAATTGTCTCTACAGCAGAAGCGTATACTCACTGCAGTATACAGCAGTGAGACTGCTGGTCTCACTGCAGCAAAGAAAATGTTGGCTTTACGATGGCAACCGCCTCACACATTGTCGTGGCAGCAGTGGGCCAACTCTTTTCTAGACAAAGGCCCTGTTTATACGACAATGCTCGCACGTGAAAACGTAAAAATATTTGATCAGATGTGCCTTTCGTTTAGATGGCGACGGTGTTTTTGGGGCTTAAAAAACGCAAAAAAGTGAAACCACCCTCCAGAGTGGAAATCTTAAAAACGCTCCACTGTCGCGTTCCCGTCTAAAAGGGTAAAAACGCAAAAGTCTATGTGGTGGCTGGCGATATAGAGTTAGATATAGAGTGTTTACTTGCCCATGGCCACTCCGCCTGCCTGTACTTGGTCCGGATGGCTTTCAGCTTTGATGATATCTGACTTTTCCAGATAGCGTCTTTCTCGTGTGGATATGACGCCCCTCCAGGTACAGGATACTGCTGAAGAAATTCGGTCCATATGTCTATATATTTTGAAATGGCAGAACTCCCAGTCCACTCCCTGTTGTGCCACCTCCTCGTCTGTCCAGACAAAATTGTCAGCTTTTGTTGCTCGCTTCGCCATGTTTTGGTTTCGTGCTACTAAGGAGAGAAGTAGAAGGAAGGTTCTGCGTAGGTGCGCGGACTTGGTGGTGTTGTGTGCCAGTGCTTCACACTACCACCTAGCTGCCTGGTGTGCATACTACATTGAATTTTACACGCAGATTTCCCCCCCAAACCGCTCGTCTAAACGCGGAATAAAAAGTGAGAACGCAACGCCACTTTTGCGTTTTCTCTTCAGATCGTTTCCGTCTAAACATATAGCCATAGTTATGCTGGAGAGATCTGTGGCTCGAGTACATGGAGCTAGTCGGAAAACTCTACATGCATGGGATGAAGCTTACACCTTGGTTAAAGAACGAGTGCAGCATAAATGTATTTGACTAATTTGTATCACGTCAGGTATTATATCTGCACGTTTGTATTGTTTCCTTTTTATTTCTTGGGGAGGTCGAGAGATCAGGGACAGGGATCGGTAACGGGGTCGCCATGGGATGGGGGAGGGTGGGGATGTTTGTTCTGTATTCGTGAGGTATAAGGTTTTGTGATGTTTTTAAAAGTCTAAACCTGTACTATTATTGAAAGGTTACCTGTTTATTATCAATAAAAAAAGTCTAAAATGTCAAAATACAAATTTTAGGCTTTAAAAAGTCTTCTTGTTCTAGGTCTTAAATAATTTTAAACAGGTCTTAATTTTTCTACGTCCATGTAAGGCTACCTCTAATGCTCATTGAAATGTTTTTTTTTTGTTTTTATTCTGTGGTCTCTGTGGTTCTGTAGAATTCTTTCTTTCGCTTGTCCAAATATAATTTGCTGTATATGTACAGATTATTATTACTCCGTGTCGCTTTCATTCAATTTGAATAAATTTACTTTGCAAGTACGTTTGTGACTCTGCATTTTGTTGCACTTTTATGTCGTGATATACTGTAGGTCTTAAATTTCAGTCATAAAAGGTGTTAAAAAGTCTTCAATTTGACTTGGTAAAACCTGCAGAAACCCTGTAGTATCTACTGTATTTTTGCTACAAACACTATCATTCCACAGAGCTCCACATTGACTTTAGCTCTTCTTTTCTCCAGTGGGGTTGTGACCTGCAGACCGAACATGAGAAGTACCTGGTGAAACATTGTGGCAACATTCCAGTCTTTGTCACTGATTATCCTTACGACCTCAAGCCCTTTTACGCAAGAGACAACCAGGATCATCCTGAGCATACAGTAAGACGTGGTTAACGCTGTTCAAAATGCTGGGTGAATCAATGATTTAGCCACTCAGTTCCCTCCTTGTAATGTCAGTTATCGCAGCGAATTGCATATCTGCGCTGACGCCGGCTGTTATTTGTGTGCAGGCAGCTGCAGTGGACCTTCTGGTGCCAGGAGTCGGAGAGCTGTGCGGGGGCTCGCTGAGAGAGGAGAGGCTGGATCTGCTGAGGGCTCGGCTGGAAGAGTAAGAACGCATACTCCAGGGGCAGTGGAAGGCCCCCTGCTAATATATTTACACCGTGGTCGTCAATATTTGCTAAATTGCTTCAAATATATTTGTATTTTTTTAATCCATTGAGATCAAGCATAATCCCACTAATGTCACCGCGCTAGCTGGCGCATTTCCCAAGTCCTGCGGGGGCTGTTTCAAATAAAAAAAAAAACATTTTCTATACAACCTTCCACAACAGCGCCGACATCTTTTCTGCTCTCTCGCCACCTCACAGGGTAACAATGTGCAGAGAGTTAAAGATTTCAGCTGATTAGATCCAGACTAATTTCTACAGATGTGTAAGCAGGTTTTTAAGCCCCCTGACTCACCACCCATATGTAATGGTAGGAAGACTAGGATACATTGACATATATATATTGCATATACACAGTCTTGTATAAAGTACTTGAAAGCAATACTTGAGTCAAAGTACAAGTATCTTACCAGAAAATTACTTTGGTAGAAGTTAGTCACCTTTTAGAAGATAACTTGAGTCAGAGTCTTACAGTATCTGATATGTACTGTACTGACGTATCAAAAGTCATTTTTGATATTAAATGAACTTCATTATTAGAAAATGTTGAACTTTATTGGGGCTTCTTTATAGTACAGCATAATATTCAGGGTTTCCAAACCTTAAACATCAAATTCAAAGTCAGAAGAGAAGAGAATTATTATGTTTCCTGCTCTTCTTGTTAAGTTTTGGCCTAGAGTTTTGGCGCTTGGCGTTACGTCACCAACTGGAACGGAGGGTTCATTAACTTAATCTAGGAGCAATGATTCGCCAAACCTGCTTTTTTTTTGCAGTCTAACACATTTTTTCAGCTTTTTATTTTATAGTAACGAAGATGCTTTGGGGAAATATACGCTGCCGGTCGAAAGTTTGGATTCACTTCAAAATTTCCATTCCACTCCATTATAGACAGAATACCAGCTGAGATCAGTTGCATTGTACTTTTTTAACCAGGGCAGCAGTTTTCAGATTACATTATATTGCAAAAGGGTTCTCCAATGTTTTCTCAGTTAGCCTTTTAAAATGATATCAGATTAGTAAACACAGTGTGCCTTTGGAACATTGGATGAATGGTTGCTGATAATGGGCAATGTAGATATTACATTAAAGATCAGCCATCGAACACCTTTTTTTTCTGTAATGGAAATTTATAAGTGACCCCAAACTTTTGACCGGTGTGTCCTTTTTTCTTTTCTTTTTTTTAACATGATACATATATTGTACCTTCGAAATAAGAAGTTTAACTGACAGTTTTTTGTAGCTGTGGACAAGAAGAAACCTTTGTCACATCTGTGGTGGAAAACGCTGACTAATTAAAAAAAAAAAGAGGCAAAAATCAGCCCTAGGTGCTGGTCAGTGGTATCTGTTGCTCTGAGTCCAACCCTAATATGCACAGCCCCTGTTCTGAATGTCTAACCCTCAAATAGAAGAGAATACAATATGAAGTTAGTTCTGTTATTTGCACATGGTTTGAAAACACACGAACGTGATGCTAGAGAGGATTGGCTTTTGTGTTGCGTCTTGAGTTTGTGTTTTGACCAGAGGATCTTACATTCATTATCATACTTCCCCAGGGCTGGATTAGAAGACACCTACAGCTGGTAAAAAAAAACAACCCACATTTACATAAACAACATTTAAATAGAAACAACACAGCAACAGAGTGGTGTCTGTATTTACATTTCTATTTATTTGCAGGTATCTGGATCTGAGGCGTTTTGGCTCCGTCCCTCACGGCGGCTTTGGACTGGGATTTGAGCGATATTTACAATGCATTCTCGGTGTTGACAACATAAAAGATGTGATTCCTTTCCCTAGATTTTCTCATTCTTGTCTTCTATAAAACACAGTTCCAGCCCAGTAGATCTTTTTTTTAAGTCTGTATTTGCGGTCTATCAAACATCAAATAAATATGATATTCAACATTGTTTTAGTTTGAATTGGTTTATTGGTGCTTAAATGCCATTAGCTATTTTATAATGTCTCCGCACCTGCAATATGAAAACCATAAGCATTGGTATTTGAGATGACTGTCCCAATTGACTTGAATTTTAATCTCCTCAGTTGTGCATGACTTTCCTACAAATAAATGATAAGGAGTTTCATTCATCCACTTCTCAGTGAAGTGTTCCGTTCCATTAAATCATATCTACTGCACCTGTACCAACTTCCATTTCAAATCAATGTTGCTTTTCACAGCAACTGACAGTATTTCAACTTCCCACAAGATGGTGCTTTCCCCCCATTCCATTCAACTGAGAAAATGCCAATATTTTGCTCAGTCACAAACATTAGTATTGACTCTTAATTTGACCTTTTTTTTCCCTCCAAAGCACAGGCTATATTTTTTAATGAAGTCTCCATCATTTAGCTGTGATTGACACTTAACTATATTTGGCATACAACACACGTTGGATGTAATAATGTGAAGTCAGACCCGTTTCCTTGTACGAAATTAAATAGAAACACCGTAACATCCGTTTTGTGTGGACGTAGATAAATAACGTGTTACAAATCGATCGGTTCCACCCAATATTTCAACTCGTTTAGGGATCTTGAAGCTACTTTGTGGCGAGCTGTTGTCCCATCCTGTTCATCCCAGCAGACAGCCCATCCCTCTTTTTTTTTTTTTTTTTTTTTTTTTTTTTTTTTTCTCTCTCTCTCTCTCTCTCTCTCTCTCTGCTCGGTGGGCGTGGTATGAGTTAGGAAAACAAACTGCAGACACTACGATACTTCCTCACCCTGCATCAGTTCGCTTTCCGCGCGGCTCCTCGTCAGCTGTGCCGTGCGTAATTCCCCAACAATCTGAGTTGCGCCTCTTTGTTTTTCTTCTCCCCAACTGGATGTTTTTTTTGCGCGCTCGTCATTGCGCACAGCACCACCAGGAGCGGCTGGCAACATCCCCCGACCCGAGCGGCTCTACTCTGATTTGAACAAATGGGGGGAGCAGACCGCACCAGGGAGAGCCACACGCCGACAGCACTTTGAAACGGGCGAGCCTTCAGGAACCTTCAGTCATGTACTAGTGACAGACGGCGGTTGGAGACAAGAAGACGCAGCAGACACTGACACAAACATGAGCGGCGGTGAAATCATCTTCCAAGGCTGGCTCAGGAAGTCGCCACCGGAGAAGAAACTGAGAAGATATGTAAGTGGATTCCACTTTCGCTCAGTTTCTCTTGTGTTTATGATGTCTTTTGACTGGGGACAGGAGTAACCGAGTCTGCGACTTTCTTTCTGTCAAAAATTGTTAATCTTTGTCTTTGGTTCCTGTGCACGCAGTGAGTGGTGTCAAACTCAAAGATATTTGATGTACAGCTGTAGCAGGTGCATCCCCCCCCCCTTCCATCTGCACCCCTCATCTCTTTTTTTAATGAACTACAGGAGGCACCATGTGTTGTTATTGATGAAATAGTCTCAATCCATTAGAATCTAGAAATGTAGCCTATATAAAAAAAGAAAAAGCAATTGCAAGGTTTTCCATATAGCCACCCAGTGTGGGACAACATGGATGTAAGCCTGTGTAATACCCGACAGCTGTCTATAATTTTGACTAAATAGCTCTCAGACACAAACTGCCATTTGGCTTTATCTGATCATGATGAAGTCATGTCTAATCAGGCACTGCTGTGACCAGTTTTCATCTCGACTAATGTCACAACAATAGTTATAACCGCACCGCACTTGAGTGCCATGTTAAGACTTAATAAGCCAAAGCTGCTAGTCTCTTGCTGGTTGCTGGGCAAAAGGGGAATGGCTACAAATCAGATAATAGGATTTATGGAGGCAGATAGAACCACGAGACAATCTCCTATAAATACAGCTGTCCACTGTTTATGTATGGTGTTGCATTACCAGGCCTCTCCATGTTTCTACAAGCTGACTTTGCCATGATGTCATCTTTGTGTTTCATCTGGAAATCCATCCTTGAATGTCTTCAAATGTAGTGTAGGACCCCCACCCCCCCACCCCCCATTGTCTTGTCATTTCCTCATTGTCTTCCACTTAAAGCTGGCTGATGTTTACACAGAGACCACCGTGGTCCGTATGGAACAGCAGCTGCAACGGGACAGAGGAAAAAACTTGCTTGGTTCACAGCAGTACTGTATAAACAAGGAGAAAAAGAAAAAGCCCTCACGAGGCATAATGGAGTTTAAAATAATGGCCTTCCTCAGGCAAGAGAGCAGGGAACAGCCTCTCAGCCTCTCTCAACCTGCTTCTCACCCTAAGCAATAACCTATAAACAAACACACACACACACACACACACACACACACACACACACACACACACACACACACACACACACACACACACACACACACACACACACGTACCTTCCTTGTAAAACCAACTTTGCATGAGCAATAACCTATAAACAACTGAACACACAAACACACACACACACACACACACACTTTCAGTCAGAAAAAAAGTGTCATGAGATGGAGTGTCCAGAGCAGGCAGACTTGTGAATGCGATAATCTGTCCATCTGAAATTCCTTCCACTTAAAGTCAGGCTGCGGACAATCGGGGCCATTTACTCACCAGTATTGCTGTCATCTGACATAGTTGACGTCCTTATGCAGAGGGATATTTTCAGATACTACTTTCACATACCCGCAGACATTCCAGCCTGAAGGTGTGTTGCGTTTCTCAAGGAACCTGGTGGCAAGTTTTGATCGGCCATTATATTGGAATGAGGTGTAAGGAATGTATTTGTTTCCGAGCTGACGCGTTGAACGCAACAGTTGGTGCTGTCGTGCCTCTTTTTTTAAAGAGATTAATTGCAGCAATGAAAACAACACTTTTCCCTGTCTTTTCCTCCTCCTTGTACAACAAAGTCCTCCCTAAACCAGATTAGGCCTGCGTTTGTTAATCAGTAGTTAGTTGTTGAAATGATTTGTCGTCGTATTACAAAAATGCGTGACCTTCCACAGAATGTTTCAAAAAAAAAATTAAAAAAATTAAAAAAAAGTGGCACGCAGCTAATGCATGTTAAATGCAGTGTAGAATCCAGTGCAGGGTTAGGACAGAGAGATTAAAAACAGGTAATTCCACCACGCAGGTCTGGCATGCAAATTCTATGCAAAGTCAGGGAGCAAAAACACTTGTGGCGGTTGAAGGCTGGATGCAACTGGGGATTAAAGACAGGAGAAAACATTTTTATGCTCAGTAACAAGGACAACTAGTCCTGGTTAAATGTTTGCTAATTGTTTACAATGGCCAGTTAACTCTTTGACTCACTCTTTCTACAACAGCTCACAAACACATGATGAGCATACACATTCTGTGTCTCCTCCCCCACTTCAAACATGTGACAGCATGTGTAGTCACTTTTCACACGCGCTGCATCTCCACAAGGGAAAACAGTGGCGCTCAGATGTCTCAGCGCTGCTAAATGAATCACTCGGTTGGAGTTTTAAAATCTTCTCGGTGGGCTGATCGAGGCTCCAGAGGTGGGCGGTGTTAGAAAGGGGGGAGGTGGGAGTGGCCTGGCTGCTTTTGTTGAACGATGTCCAGAATAAGCAGAAGGAACATGAAAACAACTGACTAATCCAGCACTTTACCCAGTGACCTCTTGCAGAGTTCTGTTGAGGTTTCTTTGAGACAGTGTGCTTCATCATGTCTGCTACCTTAACCCCCAAACAATCTTTAATATAGGGCTGCAACTAACGGTTATTTTCATAGTCGATTAATCTGCCGATTATTTTCTCGGTTAGTTGTTGGTTTAGAGGTCCCATGACATGCTGCTTTTTGGATGCTTTTATATAGGCCTTAGTGGTCCCCTAATACTGTATCTGAAGTCTCTTTTATATAGACCTTAGTGGTGCCCTAATACTGTATCTGAAGTCTCTTTTATATAGACCTTAGTGGTCCCCTAATACTGTATCTGAAGTCTCTTTTATATAGACCTTAGTGGTCCCCTAATACTGTATCTGAAGTATCTTTTATATAGACCTTAGTGGTCCCCTAATACTGTATCTGAAGTCTCTTTTATATAGGCCTTAGTGGTCCCCTAATACTGTATCTGAAGTCTCTTTTATATAGACCTTAGTGGTCCCCTAATACTGTATCTGAAGTCTCTTTTATATAGGCCTTAGTGGTCCCCTAATACTGTATCTGAAGTCTCTTTTATATAGGCCTTAGTGGTCCCCTAATACTGTATCTGAAGTCTCTTTCCCAAAATTCAGCCTTGTCGCAGAATTCCAGCCACTAGAGCCAGTCCCACAATGAGCTTTACTTAGGATGTGCCATTTCTGTGTCTGTAGCTTTAAGGTCTGTAGCTTAAAGCTGTTGAGGAGGAGAGAGGGGCAGGCCAAATTCTCTAAGCGGGCAAAGCAGAGAAAGGGGAGGTAACCTTGCTCCTTATGACCTCATAAGGAGCAGATTACAGATCGGCCCATCTGAGCTTTCATTTTCTCAAAGGCAGAGCAGGATACCCAGTGCTCGGTTTACACCTATCACCATTTCTAGCCACTGGGGGACCATAGGCAGGCTGGGGGAACGCATATTAATGTTAAAAAACCTCATAAAGTAAAATTTTCATGCCACGGGACCTTTCTAATAAAGAGTCGATCAGTATTTCCCAAAGCCCAAGATGACGTCCTCAAATGTCTTGTTCTGTCCACATCTCAAAGATATTCACTTTACTGTCACGGAGGGGAGAAGAAACTAGAACATATTTAAGAAAGGTCAAAACTCAACCCGATTAGTCGATTTATCAAAATAGTTGGCGTTCAATTTAACAGTTGACAACTGATCGATTAATTGATTAACCTTTGCAGCTCTAATCTCTTATCTGTAGCTGCTGCTTCTTCCGTTACTTGAAATAAACAAAGGGAAGAAGGAAAAGAAAATCTAGTCTTACCCCTTTGTGACGTCCAGTGTTTACATATGCATAATAACACGTCCTCGTAATGAGTCATGGACGTATGAATCGTACTTTGCCTGCACAATATGTGTCATAGTGTAAACAGTTTAACTCCTGTTCTGAGGTCGGGATCAGGCTGCTGTTGGCTAAACCCTCCCATGTGCCCGTTGTTGTATCGGACGTCACAAAACATGTCTGTTCACGTACAGTAAAGCATTGCCACATTCCAGACAGATCATATCGGCCTTTCTCCCGCTGCCACTTTCTAAGGGCTTTACCGTCTTGCTCTTGGAGATGGAACATCCAAGAGAGAGGGGGACGGTGAGTGTTCATGCAGGCATAGGCGAGCAGCAGCCGCCTGTGTCCCACTGTCAGCTGCTGGGTCTGCTGTTGTTTTGCAGAGGGGCTTTGGGAAGTCCTTGCCCTCAGAGGTCAGCGGAGAACGCCTCCCAGTTCCTGCTTTGACAGACACCCAGCGCTTTCACAGACATTTTCCTTGTTCCACTTTATCTGTGGTCCCTCAGATGGGCCTTTCCCCACAAGCTACAACACTGGGGTGGCTTAATGTGACTGCAGTATCAAAAGTCAGATTAGTTTATCAATGTTGCATATGTTCTCCTAACAGGATCCTTGTGATTGACATAAGCAACCTACCACCAATGTAAATGATGGTAGGTTGCTTATGTCAATCACAAGGATCCCGTTATCATATCTGTTGATTATTTAAGCAGCAAATTGCCTTACTGAGGTTAACAATTTCTTTTAGTCTGATTAATCGCTTATTCCTTAGTATTAGAGCTGCAAAGATTAATCGTTGCCAACTATTAAATGAATTGCTATAAACTATTTTGATAATCGATTAATCGGTTGGAGTCATTTTTTTATGAAAAACTTACCTGATTGCAGCATCTTAAATGTGAACATGTTCTAGTTTCTTCTCTCCTCTGTGACAGTAAACTGAAAATCTTTGAGTTGTGGACAAAAGGAGACATTTCAGGACGTCATCTTGGGTTTTGGGAAACACTGATCGACATTTTTCACCATTTTCTGACATTTTACTGAGCCTACAACTAATCCATTAATTGAGAAATAATCCACAGATTAATAGACGATGAATCTAATCGTTAGTTGCAGCCCTACTTAGTATAGTACGTATCAGAAAATCCCAGAGTCCAAAAGTGACTTCAAACTGCTTGTTTTGTGCAACCAAAAGTCCAAAACCCAAAAAGCAGCATATTCTCAAATTTAAGAAGCTCGAAACAGGGAATGTTTGGAAGTCTTTCTAAATCTTCAGACTGATCTCATGAAGTGGTGTATGTATGACACGGCAAGTTGTACGCCATTTTGGCGTGTTATCAAGACACATACTCGCTTTTCAGCGTGTTTTTCAACGCCGTTTGGCCTCCATTGACTTACATTACCTTGCAATTGCGTGGGAATTTACGTCATAGCGAGTAGTATGAAAGGGTGAAAATCCACATAGGGAGGTTGGTCGGGGTGGAGGATGGGTCAAACACAGGACTTTGACCCAGGAGACCGGGGATCGTGTCTCGCGTGTCACGTTTCCTAAACTCAACAGTCGCTTTCTTCTTTTCCTAAACCCAACCCCGTTCTTCTTTTCCTAAACCCAACCCCGTTCTTCTTTTCCTAAACCCAACAGGTTCTTCTTTTCCTAAACCCAACAGGTTCTTTTTTTCCTAAACCCAACCCCGTTCTTCTTTTCCTAAACCCAACCCATCCACTGTATACGGCGCTCAAAATACGTACAGACAACACGCCACTTGGCTTTTAAAGAAAGTTATTATAAAGTCTATAAATATTAATTTAAATATATCTATCATCAAAATTATCTAAATAATCATAAAAATACAATTTGTTTATCACAAATTATACTTCTCAAGTTATCTATCATGTATCTTCCAATCAGAATTATAAAAATTTTCTTATATTTTTAAAAAATTTTTTAAATTTGACAGAGGTCCGCTGGCAGGGAAAGAAATTAAATTGGTCTGCGAGTATATAAATGTATTTCCATGTATCAAGACTCAGTGCTATCAGCTGACCTTAAAATAGTGCCATTCTGAAGGTAATTAGATCGCACTGATTTTTCTCTTGTGATTTGGACCAGCAGTGAGAATGGTTTTACTTATCTCCTCAAATCTCAGAAAGAACACTATCACGGGGGTGATAGTTTTATGTAATGGTAAAAAAAAGAAAACAGCTGACCAAAACAACTTTTGGGATTAATCCATTTTTATTTTAGACCCCTCTGCTGATACAGAGATCATAAACGATTACAGCTCAGGAAAGCATTACACCATTGATACCAGAAACCAATAGTTAAAGGTGCAGTGGGTAACACTTCTAAAACTAACTTTCTGTCATATTTGCTGAAACTGACCCTATGTTCCAGTAGAACTACATGAAGCAGGTCATTTAAAAAAATAAAAAAAACACCTACAGCCTGTAGTGCCGCTTCCTGTTCAGATGCACCAATCAGGGCCAGGGGGGGTGTCTAACTGTGTGTCAATCACTGCTCATGCACATGCATTCATTCTCCCTTGTGGGGGGAGGGGCTTAGGAGATGGTTTTGGGCTTTAGCGGAAAGGGGGGAGGGACTGAGAAGTTGTTGATGTTCACATTTTTTGGCTAAGTCCTGGATCATCACAGTCCTACCTACAGCACCTTTTAATTTGGCATCTACAAGATGCAGTTTGATAGAATTCTGACTAGCGCTGAACTATTAATCGTTTTCAAATAGAAATCGCGATTTGAAAGACTACAATTAGCTAATCGTGAAGACCGCGATTAATCGAATGGGAATTATTTAGTTGTGTGTTTGGTATAACATTTGATTTTTTTATTCCTCTTTTTACTGTTTTTTTCATTAGATAAATGCTGGAATGATATTGTTACTTATCACAGATTGTTTAAAATCGCAAATCGTAATCGCAATATCTGGCAGGAAAATCGCAATTAGATTGGACTATCACATAGAATGAAATGGCCTCTGATCACAGATACAGAATATGGTTTGTTTTAATGTCCTCCCAAGTGTGTCTGTGTGTGGCTACTTATCAGGAGCTACCCACTAAGTGTACTGAAGTACCGTTAGGTTGTTCCACTGTCTGTTCTTTCTCCTTAAAGTGAAATCTAGTTTGTGCACTGTTGATTAGATCCAAACACAAAGTCATATACAGGAACCGTGCTACCAGCTCTTACATGTGCTGGTAGCTTACAGTACATGTCACATGACTGTCATTAGATAGGCCTTCTGAAGAAAATGGGCTTTGCAGTAGTAATGTCAGTCGGTACAAATGCCTTATGGCCTCTCATTCAACAGCATACAAAGACACCAAGGTGAGAATGGCACAAAGTCATTTAAGTATCATTAGTAAAAGAAAAACCTGTTTTCATTTGTGTTCAGAAATATGAATACCAGTGCTGACATTTGAGGTTTCAGTGTGAGATACTTGCTTTGGCTTTGTAATATGTGCTGACAGCCATTTATTGTTCTCTTAGCATTTATTTACCCAGGGGTGGTTGACTTAGGTTGACGTAGGTTGACACTCGACGCTCTTTTTTGACCGGCGCCCTGCTTTACGCTCCCACCACGCCTTTCTGACGGCCCCTGTTTGAGCAGCTTGAGCTTAGACGCACCATGGTAGGTGGTGAGGGACAGAAAACCTGTGTTTTTAAACCTAGAAATACAATTAAAATCAACATACTTTTAATGAGTGAATGCAACTATTTGGATTACTACCACACTACAACCCTTTGCAAACGCAATTTACATAGGTTGCAATAACCATGAAATTCTTGCGAATGTGAAATATCTTGAAATAGATATCCGAATGTGTTATTTCCTCTGCGCAGCAAATAGGTAGATAGTGATATTTATAAATGTGTTACAGCCGGTAGAACCTGACATGTTGCCAGGAAAAAAATAGCCACCACGGCTATTTTCTTCCTGGCAAGATGTCAGTGATGTTTGTGAAGTAGAACTTTCATTAAACCGGAAAATGGTCTTGCTTTGTCGAAAATGGTGTACTATATTCTTGAAGTCTATTCCACATTGGGGTTGTGATGAGCCCCTAAATGTGCCACTTATAGGAACAAGACTATATGGAGTAATTTCCTGAAGAAATAATCTATTTTAACAGTATGCAACAGCTGCGAAATATATATGCCTACGGTACAATTCTTGAAATTTTAGTGTGACAGTCAAAACAACCCAGGGAAGCTCGCAGGGACCCACCTGCTGCAAAGACCAAAGATGTTTGACCAGATGATTAAAAGGTGATGAAGGTAAACTCCTCAAAACCAGACGCTCACAGTAGAATTGCAATTAAATGGCATTGGCATCAGCCAAAAGTTTAATAGTGTGCTTCCTAAGGGAAGCGGGAGCCGACAGTCATTTTGAGCTTTGTATAAACCAGCCAAGGATACTCTATGACCTGTGCAGGCCGTTGCATTGTGAAATAGGAATTTATCACTAACGGCTGTAAATTTGCAAACATTAGGGTGATATGATTTGTTTTTCAGTTTCATGTGAAACACTTGCCATGCTGCAATAGTTTGTAGGAGTTGAAAATGTGTAAGCAAAGTGCCTTTGGGCTGAGGTTGTGGTATAGGTGGTTATATTTGTCAAAATGAAAACAGCTACATGCTTGATTTAGGAAACATTGCATCTCTGTAATAAGAATATATTTAGGGTCGGTTGGCTCCTTTTAATGCTTAAATACCTCTAGTATAGACATAGTTTAGATTAGAGATTATTCTTTCTTCGAAGATCCAGACAGTGATGAGTCATTGCAGTTCTTTCTTAGGAACTGAAATTTCCTACAACTAAGACTCGGATAAGAAAAAAACATGAGTAATGTAGCCTGTGCACAGATACAGACTTTGCTGTGAGACACAGCGAGACAACATAGGACAATGTCATCTACGTAAGTTTAGCAGAGACAGTGATGCAGATCACTGACCTGTGTGTCCAAGGTTTTTAGGTGACTTAAAACTGGTGGAAGTAAAACCCACTGGTGGGCATCATGGGGGGGTTCACAGCCCCATAATATGTACAGTAGAGGAGTTGGACAGGAGGTAGTCTGGATGTTAAAGTGATGGTTCGGAGTAATTCACCCTAGGGTCCTTTGCACCATGACCTCGAGCCAAACACCCCCCCCAGAAGCTTTTTTCACCTGGGTCTAACATTGGGAGAGTTAGCGTAGAGTAGCATTATCAGCTGAATAGCTTAGCGCAGGGGCTAATGGATCCGAGAGTGTCTCTTGTACATTACCCACTAATAATGCCTGAAATGATACCAAACTTCTACACTAGTACAATAGGTTATGCACTCATAAAACAATGGATTGGAAAGTTTGTAAGTACACCAGAAGTTTATGCAAATGATACTTACCTGCTGGCTTCTGCTCTCTGCTGTTGTTTTTGTTGCTGCTGCCGGCAGTAAGACGAGTGCTTAGGGACATCTACAAATTACCACACCGAAAATATATGCAACAAAAATATTTATTAACTTATTTTTTAAAGTAAGTGCTGTAGTACAACTAGCAGGAGACAAGTTATAATTGAGGTAAGTTTGGAGACATTACCTTATTTAATCATTAAATTAATAAATATTTTTGTCATTTTTGTCTATAATGATCTATCTTGATATCAGTCTAACTTTGAATTCAAATTGCCAATGAAAAGGTTAAGTGCATGGTTTTCTTGGTCATCTCCTAGAATTGTTCTGTTAGAAAACAGAGCAATTCTGAAGCCCAAGTTTTTCAGTCTGTAAATTAAAATGACACAATTATAGAGCAACTATGGCTCCAGACTTTGGACTTAAACGTGGCTGGGGCATCTGTTATTTTCCTCAGACTGCTGTCCACCATCCAGTTGAAAACCTCTTCCTCTTCGGCTCGTTAACTTGTGTTCAAGTTTCCCTCATTCATAATTCAAATATCAATATTTGGCGCCAGTGAATCGATTATCCAATTGCACGAAGAAGGACAACGATATATATTTTATCCCACCCCTACTGTACGGTGTTGGATTGGGTGTGCTGGTGTGCTCCGGCAGCTACACAAACTATTTTCCAATATATTTGCTGGTCATACAGGCAAGGCACTGTGATGTTTGCGACAGAACAAGGTGCTGAGGTCAGACTTCCCCCTTGTATGTAAATGTTTCTACTCTCTGTGGTACTGAAGAGACTGTTTCAGAGAGTTCCCACCAGATTTAATGGGGCGCTATGCAGTTTTGGCAATTTCTTCACTTTTTGCTCGCAGGTTTCTCTATAGAGCTCCCACTACAGCTTCGGAATAGATATTTGGTAACACTGTGTAAAAACTCGCTCGGTCAGTCTGCCATTTCCTCTTTGTCTGTTCCTCCGACAATGCTTTCCTAGCTTTCTGCTTCTCTCAGCCATGACGATGGTGTGAAATACTCCATCGCTACCTTGTGCTTATAGCTGGCCGGTTCCTGGATGGGTGCGTGTATGTATGCAGTGCCGTGAAGCAATTCGTTACATCGCAAGACTTGATATCACGCAATACTTCCTGACGCTGGCTCGCCGGCCAAAATTTGCAAAGGTGGTTTTTCCGCTCACAGGCGCTAGGGGAGAGCGAGACGACCACCATTCAACCCCAAAAAAAGTCATATAACCATTCCAATGACTCCGAAGCTGTTCAGTTAAAGGAACACGCCGACTTATTGGGAATTTAGCTTATTCACCGTAACCCCCAGAGTTAGACAAGTCGATACATACCCTTCTCATCTCCGTGCGTTCTGTAACGCTGTCTGACGGCTCCAGCATTAGCTTAGCCTAGCACAGATCCTGCAGGTAAATGGTTCCAACTAGCCTACTGCTCGGACAAAAGTGACAGGAAATAACGCCAACATGTTCCTGTTTACATGTTGTGATTTGTAGAGTCACAGTGTGTACAAAAAACAACGTAACATGAGACACAGCCATCTTCTATCTGTAAACAAACCGGGAACTATATTCTCAGACAGGCTTGCTGCGAGCATATCACTCCGCCCAAGTACTATATTCTTCCGCCTGAGAATATAGTTCCCGGTTTGTTTATGGTTAGAAGATGGCTGTGTCTCATGTTACGTTGTTTTTTGTACACGCTGTAACTCTACAAATCACAACATGTAAATAGGAACATGTTGGCGTTATTTTGTCACTTATTGGGAGCAGTAGGATTACTGGAACCATTCACCTGCCTGTTCTGTGATGGGCTGATGCCGCTGGAGCCGTCAGACAGCTTTACAGCACGCACAGAGATGAGAAGGGTATGTACCCGACTTGTCTAACTCTGTTTTATCGATGATTGGTACAGATCCTCACCAAAACTATATAATCATTTTTTTATTTTAATATTTTTCAATGAAAATCGGAATAATATAATAACATTAATTAACAGTAATAATAAACTGATCATTCCCTACAATATCGTGAATCATATCCCGATCACAAGATCAGTCAAAATAATCGCAATTAGATTTTGTTTCTCATACCGTGCAGCCCTAATCTAAAGCAACCTTGGTAGGAGTTAGAGAGACCGGGAGACGCTCACGGAACACCATGGGTACAGCCACACAAAGTATGAGGCACACAATATTCCCTGTTAGTCAAACTGTCAGGGCAGGCTCCCGCTAAATAAGCCCATCCCTTTGCTGATACGGAGACATGGCGAGAGATTACTCATTTTGCTAATGATGGAGGTGTTCAACTGCAAATTGAGGCCGATTATATCTATTGGGAGCTTTTGAGAGGTTGTTTTTCATAGGATGCGCTGCAGATTTTGCAGATCATTGCTCCTGTGAAGGGAGTGAATGAGCACCGTAGGTACCAAAAGCAGCATCCCTCTTTATCATCATCACACCTGTAGGATGGAGCTTTCCGTCACAGTCATATGAAGACATTGTATGTGGAATCATATTTCCTATAGTGTCATGAAAGCCAAAGCACGTCGGGCTCTACTCTACGTGCACTAAATGGGATTCAAAGCTGATGTCTTGCTTCAAAAGGAGAATGTGAACTTGGCATTTCTACACATGAGGGAAACATCAGGAGTTAAGTGTTCCTAGGCTGTCTGTCTTGGCGCTCCTTGGCTAACCTCCCACCTTCTTTATTAACACACAAGAATTTATGGACCTGTTTGGGTCTTATCTGAATGTGTTATGTCTTGCAGCTGCCGGCCTTCCAAGGCCAGTGTTTTGACTGTTGGGAAAGCTGAGCAGTTTGATTTAAATTGCAACAGTGCTTTAAGCATCCGCTGGACTTAAACGCCTGTAGTTTTATACTCTCAGCAATTCTGTTTAACATCTTTTCATGTTTACTTCTCCGGGAAAGGGACAGAGTTGTGTCCGATCCGGGAGCATCTGGATCTCTTCACCACTCGAGACAGATAATGGAGCTGGAGCTGTAGAAAATGCAAAATGGCCACTCGTTGTTGGCACACTGTTGGACTCCTGTTTTGTTTGTGGTGTGATTTTATTGGAAACGCTCCAGAAACGTGTTATAAACGTTGTCTGGGACAGCTGTCTGCTTAACATCTCGCTCCGAGCCAAGATGGGGAGACCTGTGTAAACTGTGAGACGTCCAAGGAACTTCACCCATGCTCTCTCATGTCCATTTGTGGTGTATTTAAGCTCACTGTAACATAAACCGATGTCACATAGGTAAATGCAGATACACGACACCTGTCAAGCACAGAAAAGAAGACCAAAAAATATGTTTGGAGGACTATCCAGCTCTTATGTGACTTCATGTTCTGCTTTTCAAAAGTTTTTATGGAACGTTGGAAAGCATAACAATTAAAGCCGTAACAATTCAAGATTTTGCTGTATGATAAATTGTCTCAGAAATAATTGCGATTAACAGCATAATTGTCTCTGTCAGTCAAATTTCTAAATATTGATTTATTACTTTTTCAAACAAATTAAAGTTTTGAATGAATTCCAGGATTCGTCCTTTGGTTCGATCACTGTCATGTGACCCAGATCATGTAGTAACACAGGAACACAGCCTATGAAGTAAACCACGCCTATTCATTATCAAAACATTGTATTTTTTCCTAAATGAACATAAAATTGACAATAGAACATGTATTCTCATCACTAAAAAACAAAGGATTGATCATTAACAAACAGACTAATTTAGGAGTACAACAAATAGTCATCACTATTGGCAAAACCATGTGGCAAAATAGTCATCACTGCTTCTGTACTTTTGTTACTATGAACGTGTAAGTGCCAACAACTAACAAAAACTAACATATCTTTAGCTCAACAGTCCAACCAATAATCATTTATATAGTTACAATTTGCCATATCCAAACAAAATCAACAATTACCATCAATAGTCATTAGGATCTTGGCTAATGTTAGCAATAATTTACGGTTAAACAAAGAAACTGCGAATTACGTAATAAAATTGCAATTAGACAATTATGTAATAATGTAATAAATTACATTATAAATGTAATAAAACAACAATGCACATTTGAAATGTGTTTTTGTGCTGTGTGAATGGCCAGATGATGTTCTTCTAATGGAACTGGATTGCGTTTCCTCGCTTGCAGAAACTCCCATCTGTTCCTGGAATGTGGGCTGACGTCACGAGTGACCCGCTATCGATTAGGAGCACATAATCAGGGCTCTGTCGTCATTGTCTGCTGCAGCCCGTCCTGCTTTGTCCCCTCTTCACTACATTAACCAGAATCACAAGTGTTTAGGCATTCACTCATACAATCATGGCCATTATAGCAGTCCAACCTTTTTCATTCACGCATTGCAAAGTTATCCTTGCTGCTGCTCTGTTGTTGAGAGGCGTTTTCTGGATAGATGAAATTCTAATTCGCGAACATTCCTTATTCAGGCATGAATAATGAAGAAATGAAGTCACTGATGTGCTAAATATTCCTCTTTTGTTCTTCTGTAGCTAGGGCTGGGTTCGGAATTTGATACTTTTTAGGCACCGGCCGAATTGCCTCTAAAGTATTGAGTATCGAAAAATGCCTCGTCATTCAATACCAAATTGCAATCCCTAAGGAGTAAATCTCATCCGCTTCAGAGAGCCAATCAGCATGCAGTATGCTTCTACCAAGATCTAATAATGTCTGTGAGTGGCTGTCTAACTTACACGTCATCCAGACACGCAGAAAAAACACAGAGATAAATGCAAAGATTTGTGTCGTAATGTGTAACGTTGGAATTTCTTTTGTTGAAATGGGTTCAATAAAAATAGTATGGAAAAAAGTATGAATCAGCCGATATTGGTTTTTCAAGGCCGATACCGATTTCTTTTGTAGCCTTGTTGACACCAGACCCTTCTCAGTTGTAACTGAGAGTGGGTCTGGGGAAGGTTCATTCACAATTCATTTCCAAAGGGGCATCATCAACAGACACGCTCAAAGGCCTCTGGGCACAATTGGATAGTCCTTCAACCAATCAGACCAACGATCCGGGTGACGTAGCAGCGACAGCGGCATCAAATGGGTGGCTGCGCTTCGGTGGCCGTCATGTTGAATGTAAACAAGAAGCTGCTTGCCGTCACTGCGCTATCATCATCATGTAAAGCCCGCCTCAACGGTTGTGATTGGTGTCTCGATTTGGAAAAATTGGAAATGGGCTTGAATGGGCTCTTGGCCAGAAATTTGCCGGAAGTTTGTCAGGGTTTTCCCAGGCTAGATTTTTATATATCTGGAACCTGTATACATTTACAGTGAAAATGAAAATTTTGGAATGTTACAAACTCCAACACAAAACTTTGTTTAGATGCTTTAAGCAATTATTTAATAAATGAGAAACTTTAAACATAATACCCATTAACAGATACTCAGATAGTGTTGTGGGCGGAACATTAAGTCAGACTCAGTGGTGAGGGAAACCGAAGCAGAAGGACAGACACAGAGCTGTAGCCGAGCCAAAGTAGCTCACTTTTTAAATAATTAACTTTATCGGTTATCAGGCAAATAAAACGGCCCGCTAATCGACCAGGGCCAATACTAGGTCTATCCCTAGAAAAAAAGTATTGTTCAGGAACCAGTATCGAAGTCCCAGTATTGATATCGGTGCCAGTATCGAACATTTGTTATTCCCCTATCTTACTTGAAGAATATGAAGATGTTTTTCTACAAAACCATTTTTCATTTTACAAAAGAAGCCAAACTTATGGCTGTTCAAATGTTCAAAATTGTCAATAAACACAAGAACTTCACCTAAATAAAATACAAAATCAAAAGATCAAAGACTATCTATAGAGCTTCCAGATATGTTGATATGCTCATGCTGGACTTGGGCTGCTGGGAGTCCTGAAATGAGATACTAAAGACCCCCCCCCCCCATAATTATCTCCATGCTATATCCCATCCCTTAGAAGCCCACCAGTGGGACCTGTGAGAACACTGATGGGAGGCCTCTCCCTTCACCTTTTACTATAATTTAGCAGTAATGGCCCAGCACCGGTGCGTTTCCCTGCAGTCTCATCAAGGCGTTGTTAGTGGTGTGAGCTGTCGCTCACATCAAACGCTAGACATGTTGCCTGAGGCGTCCGCTCTGACTGCAGCCGAGTGTCTCACTAGAGAGTAAATCGCCCTGCCCCAACAACACATGACCTTTTACAAAAGCTGGTAATATATGAGAGCATGTACGCAGGCTCTGCCGCAGCGCCACAGTGCCGCTGCTTGTGCAGCTGTGTAGTGTGTGTGTGTGTGTGTACTGCAGCAGCAGGTAAAGCAGAGTCAAAGACGACTGCCTGGTGCCTCCTCTTTGTCTTTTGAAAATGCACAGGTGGGATGAAAAACACCCTGAGGGCTTGTACTGGAACCCACCTAACATTGAAATGAAATGCAGCTACAGTATGCATGCTTGCATCTATGGCTGGTTATCGCCAATGATGTCTTGAATCGACTCGATTCTGTTTTACAAGGTCCCGATTTGATTACTTTTCCGATTCCTTATGAATTGGGTTAGGTACACGAAAAGCCTTGTATTAAAAGATCGATTTCACGGGGGCCTGGATAGCTCTCCTGGTTGAGCGTGCGCCCCGTGTACAGAGGCTCAGTCTTTGCCGCAGCAGCCGCGGCCGCGGCCCTTTGCTGCATATCATTCCCCCTCTCTCTCCCCCTTTCCTGTCTTCAGCTGGCCTACATAATAAAGGCCGTAAATGCCCCCAAAAACTCTTAAGAAAGATGGATTTCGGGATTTTATTAATCGATATCAGTTCACTCAAACAAAGATACATTTTAATCGGCGAATCGATTGTTTTAACCCGGCCCTACTAGCCACCAATTTACAGATAAGCATAAGGATTGTTACGCTATTTACAAGAAAGAAAAGAATGTCTAACAAGTGGTACTACAGATGAACAAACAACAACAAAAATATGACCGTATCATATCGGCACTGCGTTAATACACTGTATCATGACTAAATTTACATAGTGCTGTACTTCATCAAGTCAAGTCAACTTTATTGTCAATTATCTCAAAACATGCGCCATACATACAGAGCAATGGAAAATGTGTTTTCTCTTTGACCCACTGTGCAATAAGTACAAAATATATACAATACAATAAATTGTAAAAAACATATATATATATATATATATATATATATATATATATATATATATATATAACATTCTAAAAATAAATGCAAAAGTGAGGCAAAACCAAACAGCATAGAAAACTAAAGAAATTGAAAATGAGCAATGGAAAAATATAAAATTAAAGTGAAAAGTGTTCCTGAGTGTCTTTTATAATCCTAATTTTTTTAATAAAATATTTTGTTGTTTGTAAGTTTGTTGTTGTTTAATCCTAAATGAGGAGTGACTGTAAAGGGAAGCATATAACTGGACCTCTGTAGCTGAATGTAAACTGGCCACGGTGGAAGCTCCTCTCCTGCTTTTACAGGAAGAGAGGTAAACAAGAATATTGTAACCCTTATTTTGGATAACATTCGTGTGTACTTTGGATGTTTGCTCATACGCATTTAAAAAACATGTAGACTGATGCTTATCAGCCAGACTGTTGACACAGCCTACTACTACCGCACACACACACACACACGCACACACTATGTATTGCTCTATTGCTGTACATAGAAGGCACACCTTGGATAATTGTCTAGGCCACACAACCACCACTGAGTTTATTAGTCAGTGTTACTAGGACAGCAGAGTGATGAGTTTAAAGACCTGAGACCAGGCTTGTTTGTTACAGTGTTGGTTTAGATATGTGCAAATACACAAAAGTGATTGCTCTGACTTATCAGCTGCCGCTGTGTATTTATCTCCCAAAATGCAGTATATAAAGCCATGGAGGACTGTCAACAAATACCAGACAACTGTATCTCCTTTTTGTATGAATTTGTTTGTTTTCCCACTGTATCATTGTTTCGCAGAGTGCCAGAAATAGAACAAACCGTGTCTACTTATCAACATGCGAAGAAACAAAAGAGAATTGGCCAGACAAGCCAGTTGTGATCGTATTTTTAGAAGAGAAACTCGCTCAGAAGATTGTTTTGTGTGGTTTTGTTATTAGAGGTTTTCCTTCCCAGTCATCTGAAATAGATGCAGACGTTATCCTCCGTAGTCTCTCTGTATCTGGAGCTGGCTGCCATCGGTGCAGGACATATGAGGCCATGTTGGAACAAGGTAAGATCAAGACCTTTATGGGATGTTGAACAAGACTGAAGGGACTAAACGCTGTGCGTTCATAGACACGGATGGCTGCTCTTCTTCTTGGAACGCTTCACGCGCTGGCAGGAAGTCATTTTACATTCTAGAGTTGAGACTCTTCAACTCTTTTGTCATTAGTACTAGAATTTTGCTCAGATTTGACGTTTATTTGACTTTGATCTCTTCTGCGAAAAGAGCAGCAGGATGTGATGAACAAAAACCAGTTTGCAGTGTTCTGCTCAAACAATAATGTATGATACCGTGTTTGCATAGGGTCGGGCTACAACTAACAATTGTTTTCATAGTCGATTCATCTGTAGCTTAGTTTCTCGATTAATCGAGTCGTCGTTTGGTTTATGAAATGTCAGAAAATGGTGAAAAATGTGGATCGGTGTTTCCCAAAGCCCAAGATGACATCCTGACATCTGGTTTTGTCCACAACTCAAAGATATTCAGTTTACTGTCACAGAGGAGAGAAGAAACTACAAAATATCCACATTTAACAAGCTGGAATCAGTCTTTTTATTTCCTAAATAAGCTCAACCCACTTAATAGAGTATCAAAATAGTTGGCAATTAATGAAATAGTTGACAACGAATCGATGAGTCTTTGCAGCTCTAGTATAGGGTGTGATTAGTGGCTCACAGCCCGACCAGTGGACCAGTGGACCAGTGGACTGTCCAGTCCAGTTGTTATTAAGGGCAGTGTGTCCCAGCTGAGCCATTTCTTTTTTTTTTTTTTTCGAGAACAGTGATGCAGCTTAAACCAAAGCTATGAGGGGGAGGGGAAAGTTGGAGAGTCAGGACAGTTCAGCCTAGTTTTACACTTCCCACTGCTCAGACAGTGATCGATGGGCTTAGACATGCTCTATAGGACAGGCGGTGGGTGGATTAGGCTCATTTTGTTGTGTCCTCCTCCCCCATGATTTACTTCGCCAGGGAAGTTTGCTCATATTTGAAAGAGTGCGTGAGAGAGAGAGAGAGAGAGGAGAGAGAGAAAGAGAAAGGGAAAAGCTGCACTGCCAGTTGTGTTGTTGAAAAGGCTGATTGGAAAATAAATGCACTTTCATCGTGCATGCGCGGTTTCCGTGAGAAGCTTAGCAGAAAGGGTGACGAAGGGAAACATTATTCAACCCTCTTCATTCAGACCAAGCCGTAAATGAATTTGTTCTTGAATTAGGCAGCAGCTACTTTTTCCTGTGGAAACCACTCATTCTATTTTAAGTACGATAAGGCCTCCTAAATGAGTTGTCTTTGCTCCGTGGTTGAGAGTGGCTGTCCTGAGTTAATATGCCCGCCGCAGCTGAAGGATGCCAGGAATAACCCAGCTGGGTCGCGCTGACCTCTCGAAACTGGGCAGCGCTCCAGGTCTCAATTAAGTGATGCTCTCTCTTTCCAGAAAAGGCAAAGATATTTAATATAAGGGGCTTTGCAACAGTTATAGTGATTTCTCTGTGCATGGTCTAATGGCAATGAAGCAAGCACAGAGCTTTGTGGACCCCCCCCCTCAAATGTATTTGTCTTTGATGACTAGGGCTGCAACTAACGATTAGGAGAGACTTCATTTAAAGCTCTAGTGCATAACTTTTTGATATTAACGAACGTCTGTTACATTCAAGCTGTTGCCAAATGAGTTGATACAAAGCTAATTAAGACAAGATCAGCTCCACACAACTCTCTCCGGATTTCTCAGTATGACTATGTTCAGGAGATTGTGGCGTCCGGTGACTTTACTGCGCAGAAGCTCGAGTGAAGATAATAACCATTTCCAGTCCATCATGTTCTTCTAATCCTCCATGTCCTCTTTGGCTACAGTCAACTGTGTGTGTGTGTGTGTGTGTGTGTGTGTGTGTGTGTGTGTGTGTGTGTGTGTGTGTGTGTGTGTGTGTGTGTGTGTGTGTGTGTGTGTGTGTGTGTGTGTGTGTGTGTGTGTGTGTGTGTGTGTGTGTGTGTGTGTGTGTTGGGGGTGCACGGGCACGGAAGGCTTGTATCATGTGGACGCGCCGACAGTTTTGTTTTCATTACTTAGAATTCCTCATGGGGGCAACAGAAACTACGCACTATAGCTTTAAAGGAACACGCCGACTTATTGGGACTTTGTCTTATTCACCGTATCCCCCAGAGTTAGACGAATCCATACATACCCTTCTCATCATCTCTGTGCGTGTTGTAACTCTGTCTGACGCACCCACCGCTAGCCTAGCTTAGCCCAGATCCTGGAGGTAACCGGTTCCAACTAGCCTACAGCTACCAATAAGTGACAAAATAACACATTTTCCTATTTACATGTTGTGATTTGTATAGTCACAGGGTGTACAAATAACAAGGTCACAGCCATCTGACAAAGCCATCTTTCTTACCATATATAAACTGGGAACTATATTCTCAGAAAGGCGAAGCACTGCTACTTCCGCCAATTTATTATTTATTATTCTTAAAAAAACTGAAAAATGAAATCAAAGAAAGGCTTTTACGTCCGTTTTGGTGAGCCCAGAGGGAAAATATGGCATTTTAAAAGTAGCCTACATTTACGGTAGCTAGCAGACTACAGAGAAAGTGTGATATTTTTACGTCCGTTTCGGAGCGAGAGGGAAAATATTTCAGTCGACACGTGGAATCGAAATGAGGAACCGGAATTTTCGTTCTAATCTGGTCCGATTCCTATCGGTTGCGTAGGTTTTGGTACCCAACCCTAGCGATGAGGAGCGGGGCTTCTGATGATGGAGGAAGCCTGGGCGCTGCTGGGAATGATGATGAGAGTTAGAGGTGAATGGGGTGGAGGAAGGGTCGCATTGATTTAGCCTGAAATGACAACTGACAGCAGCAGAGAGGAGAACAGGTTTAAAGTATGAACGAGAGAGAGAGAGAGAGAGAGAGAGAGAGAGAGAGAGTGAGAAGCATAGAATCTGTTGATTATTTTCGCGATTAGTTGTCTGGTCTCTAAAATGTCTGAAAATGGGTAAAAAATGTGGATCAGCGTTTCCCAAAGCCCCAGATGACGCCCTCAAATGTCTCGTTTTGTCCTCAACTCAAAGATATTCACTTTACTGTCACAGAGGAGAGAAGAAAGTAGAACGATATTCACGTTTAACAAGCTGGAATCAGAGAATTCTCAAACCGATTAATCGATTATCAAAATAGTTGGCGATTAATTTAATAGTTGACAACTAGTCGATTCATCTTTGCAGCTCTAGTATAAAACATTAGCTAGCGCTACACTCAGCCAGTGTTGATGAAAACAGTCAGGGGAGCAACGCCACATTCAGCTTTGCAGCTCTAGGGATGACTGTACACTATTTTTTTCATTTCATATTTTTTTTTTTCACACTCAGAAGAAAGCTTGAGTCTGCTTTGCCGCCCTTTACCAGTATAATCTGCATTAGTTTTCATTCATAACAACTTCCCATAGTGAGAAACAATGGTGGAATATAAAGTACATTTACTCCAGTACTATACTTAAAGGGGTGATAGAATGCAAAACTGATTTTACCTTGTCATAGTTGAATAATGACAGTTTAGTGGGTAACTAGGACATACATAGAACCTCTAAATCCCATTGACACCTATTTTCTCTGCAAATCTCACTATTTGAAACTGCCTCTGAAAACAGGCGAATCTCAACGAGCCCCATAGTTGACGTCAACTATTGCGGCTCCTCCTCATTTGGCTCTAGTCTTTCTCTTTGTCACGCCCCAACATTTGCATAGGCTACACAACTGACCTGAGATCAGTTAGTCTTCTGCATCTAGGTCGTGCAGATCTCAGAAATTGTATACATTGTTCATATGCTATTTTACCATTAAATTCACTTCTGAGACTTTTTTATGTGAGAAATCAACTATGTAGAGGTCAAATATGGGCCGTTTTACGAAAATTGATGTCTAATTGCAAATTACAGTTATCGGACAGTCGCAGCTAACGAAACACCTAGCTAGTCTTCACAAATATTAACTTGAAATCGGACACCGTTGTTAGGTTTATAAGACATATAGTTAGATGTTGTGTAAGTGGCGTGACGAAATTCAAACTGTAAATATACTCGAATTAAGGCGAAAAGGAAGCTAACTATCCGTGGTTTGTAGCTACACATAGCTAGGATTGAAGGGACAGTCGCGAGCTAACGAAACACTTTGTCTTCACAAATATTCATTAACTTGAAATCGGACACCGTTGTTAGCTTTATAAGACCTTTAGTTAGATTTTGTATAAGTGGCGTGACATGTGTGTAACATGTGGTAAGAGATTGCTGGTGTAACAAGGCTCGCTCGCCGGCGCTCTCACTTCCACACCGGGCCATTTAGCTAGCAGGAAGAGGGGAGTTGAAGGCCCTGGAGCTCTGTCAGGGCAGCGGTGTTGGTAGTCCCTGCTGTGGGCTGCCAGCCGTGACGGAGCTCCAAGTACCTCATAGCAGGCCGGAGTCTGTGAAGGAAGGCAGGCCGGGCGGCGAGGCAGCACCGGCGGGCGGCGAGGCAGCACCAGCGGCTGAACTCCGACACACAGTCTTACCAAATTTGCAATTAGCCATCAATTTTCGTAAAATGGCCCATATTTGAGCTTTATATAGTTGATTTCTCGCTTAAAAAAGAAGTGAATCTCAGAAGTGAATTTAATAACGAAATAGCCCGACAAACAATGTATAACTTTGCAGTGTCTGAAATATGAGGCCTGCTGCCGAGTCTCCCATATGTTTCTATGTAGTTTGCTCAAACCAATCAGCGTGTAGCTCATTCTGAATATTCATTAGCATACCATATTTGGAAGAAAAGCTCTTGTTCCAAATAGAGCCATATTCACAGGGTAGTTAAGGGCCTAATAAAATAGCATTCGGGCCATTTTCAGCCCAACCAATGTTACATACCCCATTAGGAGACCTTAAGGAACAGTGTAAAATAACCTATATAATCATTCTATCACCCCTTTTAAGTACAAATGTTGAGTTACTTTATTTGAGTCTTTTCTTCTCATGCCACTTTCTACTTCTACTCCGCTACATTTCAGAGAGACATATTGTACTTTTTACTCCACTACATTCATCTGTTACAGCTTTATTTACTACTTACTTTACACATTAAGATTTGTACACACAAAACGCATGTAGTTTATAAAATCTGATGTTTTATTATGAATTAAACTAGCCAACAATATAAGGGCCTACAAGTCCAGCTGAAATGATTAGACCATTAAAACACACAACTGTTTGGATCCTTTACACTTTCTAGAATATGAGGACTTTTCTGCATAGAGTACTTTTACTTCTAATACTTTAAGTACATTTACCTGATGATACTTACATACTTATACTTAAGTTAGATTTTCAGTATAGGACTTTTACTCGCAACAGAGTATTTTTACAGTGTGGCATTAGTATTTTAACTTAAGTAAAGGATCTGGATACTTCTTCCACTGCTGGTGAGAAATGACCTTACAACGTCTTCTCTAGTGGTAAGATGCACACAGCAGCATGGCTCTACTCTCAGTCTGACAGAAATTAAAAAGAAGAAGTCTTATACCCCAACACCTCAAGAGCACGTCAGCCACACACGGAAGATAAGATCGGAATCTGCACTTCCTGGGGAAAGAAAAGAGAAAGAAAACATGTTGCAGCCTCTTTCTTTCCTCTGTTGATTTATCAGAGGAAGAATAAACACAAGTTTGAATGTGTCAAAGAACACGTCAGTAACATTTGTAGTCAAATATTGATATAAAATATTAGAATATGCGTCATTGCCTTACGTTCACATAACATTCACATAACCACTTACCACCACTGTCTAACAACGTATATGATGTAATAATAATGTTAGAAAATGGGGGGAAAAAATGTCTATCAGTGTTTTCCAAAGCCCACGATAACGTCTTCAAAAGCAGCGGTGGAAGAAGTATTCAGATCCTTTACTTACATACTTAAGTACTAATACCACACTGTAAAAATACTCCTGCATTAAAACTGTTACTTAAGTAAAAGTATGTGTATGTGTCTAATCATTTCAGCTGGACTTGTAGGCCGTTATATTGTTGGCTAGTTTAGTTTTATGTGTAAAGTAACTAGTAACTAAAGCGGTAACAGATGAATGTAGTGGAGTAAAAAGTACAATATTTCTCTCTGAAATGTAGCGGAGTAGAAGTAGAAAGAGGCAGGAGACGAAAAAGACTCGAGTAAAGTACAAGTACCTTAACATTTGTACTTAAATACAGTACTGGAGTAAATGTACTTAGTTACATCCCCCCACTGCTCACATCTTCTTTTGTCCACAACTCAAAGATATATTCAGTTTACTGTCACAGGGGAGAGAAGAAACTGGAAAATATTCACATTTAAGGAGCTAGAATCAGAGAATTTAGTGGGAAAAATGACTCCAACCCATTCATCGATTATCAAAATAGTTGACCGTTCATTTAATAGTTGACAACAAATCGATTTAATCAGCTCTTGTCGTCTCACGACACCGCTCCCTCTTTAACTGATTTGATTGGTCCAGAAACACCACAGCAGTGAGGTGCCAAATTAACAGTGGCACTGTTCTATGTGTCCCAGTGTCCCAGTAAGCCATGACATGTGTGACAGACACCCAGTATGCACAATACCGGGACGCTGAGACTGTAGCAGCTACAGTAATTCAGCCATCATTAACTTTACCCCTGAAATGCCTTTTATAAGCCAATGTTGCATGCATATTTCCAGAGAAGATTAGGAATAGAAAAAGCACAGAAGAGATGCAATGCTATCCATTTGTCTGCCCTGTGTGTGTGTGTGTGTGTGTGTGTGTGTGTGTGTGTGTGTGTGTGTGTGTGTGTGTGTGTGTGTGTGTGTGTGTGTGTGTGTGTGTGTGTGTGTGTGTGTGTGTGTGTGTGTGTGCGTGCGTGTGTGTGTGTGTGTGTGTGTGCGCGTCTGCATGGTGTCACTGTGGTTTGAGGGGTGTGTGGGAGGGGGCAGTTAGCCTTGCAGCAGTGTCTGTGTTGATGGAGAGAGAGGGGGCCTGCAGGATCCTGTGTGTCAGCAGCCTGCATGGGAGAGACATTGCCTGGCGGAAGTGCATCACTGGCAGATGTCCAAAAAAAAAAAAAATCCCCTCAGCCCCGCTTCCCCTTCCCTTCCTGGTCTATCTTCCTCTTTTGTCTCTGAGCACAGAGAACACAGAGGCCCTTTAAGACAGCCACTGGGAAAACATATGGACGCCACTGTCCTTCCGTTCTGCTTTTCCAGTTGACGAATACAACAATGGTGTTATTGGTGTGAATTGTAGGCTTCTTGCTCTTGCATCATACGTGGGTGCATTGTTGGAGCATGTTATTCTGCTGCCTTTCATGTAGTTATGAAAAAAAGGGGGTGTTTATTTACACGTTCAGAGGAAACTCCAGCTCCAGTGACACCATCGTATGCAGATGGAGGTTGGTTTGGATTGGAGCAAAGCCGTGTCGATCACCACTTCCCAAAGTGATCTTTACACTATGACTTATCTGGGAGAAACAAATTACACCACGGTAGTGTTTGGTTGATGTCAAGTTTTAAAATTCTACTTCATGGCTACAGACTGAATTAGTATTTGGTGTTAAGAACCAAAGAACTAAGACCTCTGGATAGGGTGGATGCAAGGTGGGGGTCAGGGTGGATGGCGTGTAAGTGTGTGTGTGTGTGTGTGTGTGTGTGTGTGTGTGTGTGTGTGTGTGTGTGTGTGTGTGTGTGTGTGTGTGTTTTTGTGTGTGTGTGTGTGTGTGTGTGATTTATTTATCAGTACTTTTGTACTTCATCCTCATTTATGTTGATTAATCACAACTCTTCTTTTTTTTTTTAAACATTTGTTTATTGAATTTTTAACACAGTAACACGTCTTCACATCTTATAATGGTGTGTTTTTCTGTCACACAGGGGCTTCAACACCCCCAAAAGAAAAAAGGCAATAAAAAAAGACAAAAAACTGAACAAATTCCAATTTATTACAACTTTTGATGAGAGGGGAGACCAGTGTTTATGCATTTTTGGACTATGTCTTGTTCGTGATTATCATTTCTTATATATTGTTCCCCCCTCCCAAACTGGAATATAAAATAAAAACCATTAAACCCTTGGTAACAAAAAGAAAGTTCTTACAGTGCAGCCTGCAGTCGCGTAATGAAGTTGTCGTGGTGGTGGAGTTGTGCTTCTCCCTTAGCACACGGAGGGATATCAGCACAGGAAATACGTTGGGAGGGAGTAAACACCTGCTGCCCCCCATCGCCTCCAGCACACACATATACACAAACCACACACAACCACATGTAACCTGCTCCAGTAAGCAGACTTTAGTGTCTCTGCAGTGTTTGATCAACAGTTAACATCGCAAAAGTCCAGCTGTGGAGTGTGTTACCACGGCAACATTCTGCATCTCGAATAGTAAGAAATCAAACGGAGTCTGTACAACTGTTGAGTATTTTAAATGCAGGTGAAAAAATTATTTTACGTTTCTTTTAAAAACAGGTCATCATTCTCCATCAACGCGCGTACGTGTCTTGTCTCTACTGGCTCGCAGGTTGTGTGTTTTGTGTGTGTGTGTGTGTGTGTGTGTGTGTGTGTGTGTGTGTGTGTGTGTGTGTGTGTGTGTGTGTGTGTGTGTGTGTGTGTGTGTGTGTGTGTGTGCGCGTGCGCGCGCGCTGAGCTCATGGTATTACCTTTCACTCTCTTTTCCCAGGCATGGAAGAAACGCTGGTTCATACTTCGCAGCGGCCGCATGAGTGGTGACCCCGACGTCCTGGAGTACTACAAGAACGACCACTCCAAGAAACCCATCCGGGTCATCGACCTGCACTGCTGCGAGCAGGTGGACGCCGGCCTCACCTTCAAGAGGAAGGAGTTCCAGGACAGCTTCGTGTTTGACATCAAGACCTCCGACCGCACTTTCTATCTCGTAGCTGAGACTGAGGAGGAGATGAACAAGTGGGTCCGCTCCATCTGCCAGCTGTGTGGGTTCAACCAGTCAGACGACAACCACGGTAGGAAACCCTGTTCTCGCTCTTCTATGCCTCTGCCACTGCTTTTCCCCTTTATCTCTCCATCATCGCGCTTTTTACCTTTTTACCAAGGTTAGTTAGATGGAAGAAGTACTCAGATTCTTGACTTAAGTAAAGGTACTAATACCACACGGTAAACATACTCTGTTACAAGTAAAAGTCCTGCATTGAAAAGTAGAGGTGTGAATCTTCACTGATCTCCTGATTCGATTACGATTATCATGTCAGCGATTCAATTCGATTCGATATCTCGATGCATCTTGCATATTAAAGCCATGCAGGATATTTAATTCATAGCTTTTCACGCTTCAAAATCAAAACATTCTGCAGTGCTCTAATTAATACTAAATAAATTGGATACATAAAACTACAGCACTGAGCACATGGCACTTCCTGAATGTGCAAAACATACCAGAATATGTAAACAGAAATGTTGTTAGGCCTACATTAAATTGTAAACAGAAATAATCGATTATGAGTCTGCCGATTATCGATGCAGCATTGTCCATGTCCACGATTCGATGCATCAATTATTTGATTAATTTCAACACCTCTATTGAAAATGTTACTTAAGTGAAACTATGTATGTACTTCAGATACAGTATTAGGGGACCACTAAGGTCTATATAAAAGAGACTTCAGATACAGTATCAAGGGACCACTAAGGCCTATATAAAAGAGACTTCAGATACAGTATTTGGGGACCACTAAGGCCTATATAAAAGAGACTTCAGATACAGTATTAGGGGACCACTAAGGTCTATATAAAAGAGACTTCAGATACAGTATCAGGGGACCACTAAGGCCTATATAAAAGAGACTTCAGATACAGTATCAGGGGACCACTAAGGCCTATATAAAAGAGACTTCAGATACAGTATTAGGGGACCACTAAGGTCTATATAAAAGAGACTTCAGATACAGTATTAGGGGACCACTAAGGCCTATATAAAAGAGACTTCAGATACAGTATTAGGGGACCACTAAGGTCTATATAAAAGAGACTTCAGATACAGTATTAGGGGACCACTAAGGTCGATATAAAAGACTTCAGATACAGTATTAGGGGACCACTAAGGCCTATATAAAAGAGACTTCAGATACAGTATTAGGGGACCACTAAGGTCTATATAAAAGAGACTTCAGATACAGTATTAGGGGACCACTAAGGCCTATATAAAAGAGACTTCAGATACAGTATTAGGGGACCACTAAGGCCTATATAAAAGAGACTTCAGATACAGTATTAGGGGACCACTAAGGTCTATATAAAAGCATCCAGAGAGCACCATGTCATGGGACCTTTTAATAATGATTATTTGCTTTTCTTACTTTTTTAATCAATTTAAGTTGAATACTCATAGATGTTATAGTCTGTCGCGAGACTCAATGTGCTGACATGTTGTAGACTAAATACGCAGTACAACATATGCGGTAGAATATTGATGTGCTGTATTTTTACTGACTGAATAGAATGTGTTTTTTGGTGTTTAACAGAATACAATAACTCCTCCCTTGCATTAGTCTCCCACTCTGCTTTCTCGTGTTATTTGGAACAGATTGCATCTTAGTTTTCACAAAGAATCCGCAGCAGAGGTCCAGCCCCATGATATCATTGGCAATTGTGTTTTTTTCCCCCATCTTTGTTATTTGAGAGAGTGGAATAGGAACATCGCTGCCAAATAAACAGACACCGTCTCTGAGAGTGTTATTGATTTTTTTTTCTCTCCATTTGTTTTGTTAAAGAAAGGGTCTGATCTCTGCCTGTTGTATTCAGGATGATGGAAACTCTTATTCTTGATATGCACCATTTTAAAAAGTCAGTAGCAGATGCAGAAGCTCCGTTTTGTGTTTTTTTGCCACAGCTGTTTTAGATCTGTTGTGCATGGGAATGGCTTGTTTCACTCTGGGGATACCAATGATAAAAAAACTAAATGAAGTCACTAGTGGCACCATTAAGCATGTTGGATTAAAGCACCTATCAGACAATAGGGCTGGGTTTAAAAAAAAAATAATTTCCGATTCAGATCGATCTTCATTTGAATGATCCCATATCAATTCATAAAATCCTGAGATCGATCTTTTAAGAGGTCTCCATTTTAAAGCTAGAGTAAAGATATTGGTATCATATGAAACTAGACGATCTAAGGAATCCTTGGCATGATAAATAACGCTCCAAAGGTAGGCTACATTTTGGCGAGGGAAAAACTGCCATGGCCTTTTTCACAGATATAAGGTATGGCTTAGTTATACCATCACACCCTCTGCACTAAAGAAAGCACTTTTTCTGTCTTCATGTAACTGCTTTGGGGTTAGGGAGATATAGAGAAAATCAAATATCACGATATTCTTGACCAGATACCTTGATGTCGATGTTGCGACGATATTGTATGGTTGACTATTGGTGCTTTAACAAAATGTTATTTACACAATGAGATTTTGGATAAATAATCACCAGAAATGATTTAATGACTTAGTGGGTAAAGGTAAATAATAGAACAGCTAGAACAGTCTGATAAGTTCAGAAAAAGACATAACTTTACTGTAATGCAGCCTGTAAAACCAGGAAAAGACTGGTGCCATATTATGAAATCACGATATCCAAAATCTAAGACAATATCTAGTCTCCTATCACGTTATCGATATAACATCGATATATTGCCCAGCCCTATTTGGGGCGACAACAATAATGTTTTGTAATAATGCTCCAGGTTAGAGGGTTCCTCGCACTATTTACGGCATTAGTTCTCTGAGAATCTCTTTCATATCCAAGCAAAATTGGTATAGTAACTGGAAAGGAAATTGATAATGAATCGAAAATCGAAATCGAGACCTTTTGAATCATAATCGAATCGATTCAGGAAATCATTGGCGATACCCAGCCCTATCAAACAACACATGCTAATGATACTATGCTCTGTGGTAATGCTCTTGCTCACGTAAAACGGCTTCTAATCATATATTCAGTGTATTTCATGAGAGTTTGTGAAACATACGGTACACTCCTCTCAAATTCTCCTTCCTACCCATCCAGATTGCACTCATGCTGTTGTTTCCCCTCCATCTGGCAGCTGGTGGACGTTAATCTTTGTGCACATGGTTGATCATCTGTGACATGCAATATGTCCAGGTGTGGACTTACAAACAGCTGTGTAATAATGCTCACATCAGGAGGGGATCCCCCTGGTCTAGGTTCAGTAATTAGCCCTGTTCTGAATCTCAAACTGTATCTACTGTAGCCAGCAGGGTGTGGCTGGGAGAATGGGTCGGGGGAGTGAGAGGCTTTACGTCAGGGCAGCTGCATTAGTGATTGCAGTCCCTTTAGGGTAAACATCATGCAGGGGCGTAGCACAAAATTCTGGGCCCTGTAGAAAGGCATTCTCTACGGGCCCCTCCCAACATCCACAGCTATTCATTCTAGCATCTTTTTGGGGATGCTATCCCCATTTCCACCCCCAGTTCGACACCCCTGACATCATGTATAAAACTCCCTGTTTCTGCTGCGACTTGGACCATTCCACATCACGCCCAGCAGTGGCAGTAATGGACTGAACCATGTTTCACATAAAGCTTTTTGGATCATGGAACACTTTATTTTCACACATAGGTCCTCATGTTTCTGAGGAACTGTTAGCTCTCTGTGTTCGCTCTTTTTCATACTTTAAGTTTAAAGGTCCCATGGCATGAAAATTTCACTTTATGAGTTTTTTTTTAACATTAATATGCGTTCCCCCAGCCTCCCTATGGTCCCCCAGTGGCTAAAAATGGTGATAGGTGTAAACCGAGCACTGGGTATCCTGCTCTGCCTTTGAGAAAATGAAAGCTCTGATGGGCCGATCTGGAATCTTCTCCTTATGAGGTCATAAGGGGCAAGGTTACCTCCCCTTTTCTCTGCTTTGCCCGCCCAGAGAATTTGGCCCACCCATGAGAGAGAGAGAGACATCATGGCTTTCAAATGAGCAAATTCAGATACAGTATTAGGGGACCACTAAGGTCTATATAAAAGAGACTTCAGATACAGTATTATGGGTACACTAAGATCTATATAAAAGCATCCAAAGAGCACCATGTCATGGGACCTTTTTAAATATGGAAGTACAAGCAAGTTTTGGTGCTAGCTTATTCTCTGGAAAAACCACTTGCAGCTTCTTCCCAGCAAAATCATGATTCTCAGCATTAACTGTGCCAGAAGGCTGTAATTTTCCTAGAAACCCTGACTGATTTTGACAAGCCAAAACTAACACCATATTTGAATGTTTTAAATGCCCTAGACAGGCGTGAACATCTTGTGCAACTCGTATAAGACAAGTATCCCCTGTTCTATCAGTCAATATCTTTAAGCACTTACGTAGTAGTAGTAGTAGTAGTAGTAGTAGTAGTAGTAGTAGTAGTAGTAGTAGTAGTAATAGTAATAGTAGTAGTTCTCCATGTGTGCGTGTTTCAATTATGAACTAAACATTCTGGAAAATGTAGATGCTATTCTTTCTTGTTCCTCTGTTCCTTAAGGGCATAGCCGCTTGATTAACCACTGGCTCCCTTTTACGTCTTTATCGCTGTCCTAAGGATGTGGAAAAGCAAAGAAATGTGCTGGAAGAAGCAGCCATGGATCTTGAGGTGGTTAATGAGACGCCTTCAGAGCTGACCCACTGCTGCTCTGAAATCATAGACCCATCAGCTGATTGTGTTTGTTCACTGAAGCTCAGAAAGATGTGCTTCTTCTTCCTGGTGTCTTTTTTTTATTTTCTTAAACACACACACACACTCATGCACGCACACGCCCACACACACACGTAATTTCCTTGTAAAACCAACTTTGCGTGAGAGGCTTTTCGGTACAGTGTCTTTTCCAGGGAATACGTTGTTGGCTTTTATGCAAACTCATCACTCTCATCCTCTGAATAACTCCCGCCTGCTCTCTGTGTGGTGTCAGATTATCGATCGATTGACTAATTGATTAGTTGTCAACTATTACATTTATCTGCAGCTATTTTAATAATCCATTCATCAGTTTGAGTCATTTTTTTTAGTGAGAAAAGATTCTCTGTTTGCAGCTCCTTTAAATATGAATATTGTTCTAGTTTCTTCTCTCCTCTGTGACAGTAAACTGAATATCTTTGAGTTGTGGACAAAACGAGACATTTGAGGACATCATCTTGGGCTTTGGGACACCCTGGTCCACATTTTTCACCATTTTCTGACATTTTAGAGACCAAACAACTATAACCATTAATCAAGAAAATAATTGACAGATCAATCAACAACGAAAATAATCGTTAGTTGCAGCCCTATTTTATAGGTATTTTTTACACAATTGGAAAACTAATTTGAATGATTGGCTGAAACTACCTGTTATATAATAATGCAAAAATACTGTACATATGGATTATTATTACAAGAGCTAGGCATATTCCTCGTCAAGTCTGTTTCATGTACGGTGTAAAGGCCAAAACATTTTTTTTTAAGGATAAACCAACTAAACATTTCAGCACTAGTTGTGAGTGTATTGTCTCAAAGGAATTTATCATTTTAAAACAAAGAAAGCTTCCTGGTTACTGCAGTGCCATGGAAACAAATCCCATTTTTGACAACACAGTCTTGCCGTGTGGAAATTCTCAGCGCATTCGGAAAATGCTTTTGCCCGATCCGGCTGGCAGAAACTGCCTGTCGATTAAAAAACGTGTATTGATGCTGACGTTGATGCCATCGAGCATGTGTGTGAGTGTTACAAAGAGAAGAGTAGGTGAGAGGAGGGCACTCCCCAACTGCATCAGTATTCCTCCCGCAACATCACCGATCTGGATCTTTGAGTCTGTGAACACTCGGTGCTCGTGGAGCTGAGCCCCGGGTTTAACACCAGCGACACATTGACTGTTGTTTTAACACGCTGAGCTTTAATCAGTGGATGCAGAATCTTGTAATTGTGGGCTTTGCGATGACAGTCTGAAGAAGTGACTCAGATGTGCGGATTGCAATCGGAGCCAACATAGGATAACTGTTCACAAGCTTCTTTTAGCAGTAAAGCAGTTTTTTTGTGGGTTGTCCTCCTGGCAGACTGGCAGCTGCAGATGTGAGCCAGTGTGTCACCTAACAGACTGGGAATTCCCTCTTTGAAAGAAAACAAACCACGTTGGAAAAACATTACCTGAGAAGAAGTTAGTTCCTCTAGTGGAAAGTACACAAGGAAACCGAAGAAGCACAATGCCAAATTATGCACATAGTGTGTTTTGTTTTCATACAGAGCCAGACAGATGGTTAGACCAGTAAATCAGACCACATCAGCCTGGGTGTCTGAGAATTATATTGATTGCATTCTGCCGCCATAACGTTACATAGTGTAGTGTACACAATATCATATCTGTTGTTCTAATACGGCTGCAGTGCCAAGTCTAGCGTTATTGTGAAAAGCGATTAACCAGGCTTAGCTAGACAATGGTGAGTCTTAGAAAAACGGGTTTGTGTCTCTCAGAGGATTGTGTTGAGACTTTGGCTGCATCAGTTGTATCAGCACCTTGATCTGGACATAGTGTTTGTCAGTCAGAGTTGGCCTCTGCTGCCTCCTGGGACTGTCAGGAAGGTTGGCCAAGGGCAGCACATGACAGAAACTCACTGTTACACAACTCCAAAAAGCAACTTTCTCTCTCTTTTCTGTCGTTCGTTATGTCTCATTTTGTTTCTGTTTCTCTCTCTCACACACAATTCCCCACACATTGTCACACACCCACACACACACACACACACACACACAGTGACCATTTGACACACTTATTTTGTGGCCTGTACCTAGACTTTTACAGTACATATTATATTTGTGCTTGTGTTTTTGGTGTTGTTCATCATTCTAGATACTTAAATGCTACTTCAACATTTTTGCAATGCTATAATTTACTCTAGTGCGCACACGACAGTGTTGTTGTCATTACTTAGAATTCCTCATGGGGGAGACCACAACTACCCACTATAGCTTTAAAGGTGGGATATTTTAAAGAGATTTAATACCATGCATACATAGAACTACACTTGACTTGAATTTAAAGGGTTAATTCTGGGGCGCTCTTGTAGCTCACCAGAGGCCTGTACGATGAATCAAGATCAACACGCCCTGGATTTCTTTCAGTTACCCGGCTTCACCTAACCTAACAACCGCGGTCCCCGCATAAGCTGTGTCACAGCGCTGGTTAACAACTAATTCAATCAACCCAGGGTATCCCAATCCAGCGACGAGCGCGTTCACATAAAAGGGGCGGTGTTTGCACAGCACGACCAATCGCAAACATCTACCAGAGCCGCATATTTTGCATAAGTAGAGCAAACTATAATTCTACATAAATATAAAGAACACATGCACGTTTTTACAGACAAAACACAATACAGTCGCTGCTTCCTAAAACAGAAAGGAAAGCTGGCAAAACAAAATAGCCGACGCTGTAAATGCGTGGTTCACAACGGTTATTAATATCACTTCCCCATCAGTCAGGACCAAGATCTGACCATAATTACACTTGTGCTTTCCATAAACTGTCGTTGCTTTAGCCTATTATTTCAGTTGCAGCCCTGGCAGTGGGAAGTGATCGTGAGAGCAAATAAAATATATAAAAACATAATTCAAACCGATGTGTGGCATTGGCAACATACGGCTCAAGAATCCGACAAATAGCTTATACGTAATTCCCTCCGCTGAAAATCTATATCTTTCATAAAAGATACCCATCAGGGAATGTTGGCGGGGTTATCGCTCTCTAAATGTTTTAACTTTTCTGAGCGCACCTCTCTCTCGCCGCGCACCGAGCGCCGCCTGATCTTCTATAAGGACGGTGACGCTGTTGTCTATCGAGTATTGATTGGTCAGTGGGCGGTGCTTTTACACCGGTTGATCTCTGATCTCCAACATAACCTGCTCCCGACCAGGTTAGGTGTTCAGCTAGGGCTGACGGAATGACGCATTTTAAATATCGCTCGATCACGCAAATTTGATCGTGGGAAGCCAAAATCGGATTGTGATTAAAATTCGATTAATTGTGCAGCCCTATGTTCAGCATATGTTACCACGGCCCGGTAACAAGTCATCCACCGTCGTGATACACAAAACCCTGGGTTGAACCTGAAGTTACCTCTGTAACCCCAAATCTTGCTTCGTAGTACAGGCCTCTGGTTGAGCGTCGCCCCATGTACATAAGGGCAATTAATCCTGGTGGCTGGAGATAGTTTTGCTTTTATGTGCTGATATTTTAAGATATTTGCCTCCGAAACGTATGCCTAGGTCACATCAGTACATACAAACAAATACATTGCCTCTCCTTTGGCTTCTCACTCTCTACACATGCACTCCTGCCTTTTCTCCTCCCAAAGTGCCCTTCGTGTGCATTGATTTTTTTTGTTGAAATAATGAGACTCCATGGCACTGGGAGGTCAGGTTTCTGCTGCCACAGAGCTGTCGGAGGTCTGTTTGCTATTGCTGCCGCTGCCGTGCACCCCCCCAACACCACTGGCAGCATCTGAAGCATTGCTGGACACCAGAAACCTGGGAACACATTGTGCACACATCCATTATCAAAATAATCTGAAGTCTGAAAAAAAAAAAAATCAAGAAATCCTACAGAATGTAGATGTTCCACGAGGATTAGTGAAGCATTTTCAATACATAGTTATACGCGTGTATGTGTTATTTGTTTCTGTATTTACTTGTTAATTTTATATTGTTTTTAAGTATGCACCTTCAACCAAGACAAATCCCTAGTAAGTGCTACTTACCTGGCAATAAATCTTTCTAATTCTGATATAAATGCAATATAGAAATAATTTGAACTTAACAACTGAATAGAGAGATGCAAGTTGTTTGTGCTCGTCACTCGTTTAATTTTGAACAAACGCTGACAACTTATGCAAGAGAGCTTTCTAGAGAAATTGGACAGTAACCAGTCATTATAGCCCCCGGTACACAGACGCCTAAGCACAGTTCCACGTTTTTTCTAATTCTTCCAATCTGTTGATGGTTGTTAGCGCTGTTGTTGTCAGATACTGAAGCCTGGGTGTGTGGCGTGTGCCTGCACCCAGGGAGACCCACCCCCGAGCACAATCTAATGAATGGAACATCATCCCGTCAATCATGGGCTTTGTTCTGCTCTCTCCCAGCTGTTTGAACTCCGAGACTGGGATAATCTCAACTAAGGGATGAGGTTTTTACTTGTCAGCAGTCCTCTTTTTTTTTTATTTTATTTTTGTCGTTGCTGTTTTTGTTCCCTCTTGTGCATGCCGGCTCCCACTCTGTTTTGTTTTTGTCCTCTTCATTTCGGCTGTTCCCGTCTGTCCGTCAGTATTGTTTTTCAGTCTAACTGTTGACCCTTAAGATGGCTAGAAATGGAAAAAAGGAATAACTACTAAATCAGCATTTCCAACAGCAGCCTCAGCAGTTTTTGTCAAATAGAGAGAGAAAAGAGATTAGATTTATTCAAAGGGGGTTTACACTAAACCCCCTATGTGGAGCCAGATTGATGATTTGTTGACTGCAGATGTACATCTCGATATGACTTAAAAATGGGTCTCGGTGATATCAGCTTCTCTGTGACCATGCCATGTCATCGCGGTTGCCAGTTTCCACAATGATGAAAATGTTACTGTTTGGGGATGTCAGAGAAAACGAGGATTGGACCCAAAAATGCAGTGTAGAGGATTTATTGAGGAAAGACTTTGACTTGACAAATGAAGGTGTCCTGAGGCAGGCAGGCGGATAGTCAAAACCAAGACAAATCAGAAGAGACGACAGGGGAAAAACAACCAGGAAGGAGCAACGTGGGGAAAGACAAGGAGGGAAGACAATGAACCGACAAGAGACAAAGACAGCACAGAGACTAAATACACAAAGCAAGGAGGGTGAAACAAGGGACAGGTGACACGAGGGCTCAGGAACAGGTGAAACACATCAGGGCGGGGCAGACAGTCACAAAGGCGGGAAAACACAAGGCAGGAAGTAAAACAAGACATGACCAGGGAGAAACCGAGACTACAAAATAAAACAGGAAACTGAAGCATAAAACATACACAACAATTTATTCCAAGTGAATGAATGAATACAAGTTATAAATTAACACAATAAACAGAAAAAAACTATAACAGACAACCACAACTTCCCCATTCGCTCATTCTTACATAAGAAAGGCAGATATGTGTTGTCTATGTGAAATGTAGACTTACCAGCAATGATTAAAGAGGAACTTACTTGAAAGATAGTAAACAGTGGCTGTGCCCTGAGAAATGTCAGTTAAACTGTGACTGGTGTTGGCAACACATAAACTTCCCTTGAAAAGGAAGGAATTCCACTAAATACAACAAACCAAAAGCATCCAAGCAGCTGCGTAATGTTATGAAAACAATCAAATTTTTAGAAATTCTGGTCATCGTTATGAGTAAAAGTATGCTGTAGAATCTAAATATCTTCCAATCAAAATGCAAATTCAGTCTGGATTAGATGATTTTATGCCACATATGTACATAACTGCTCCTACATGGATTTCTCTCCATCTCTGTTCATTCTAAAATACCTGGTGTCCACTATCTATTTGGGTTCTAATCTTTGTGGATTTAGGTGTACAAATTCTGGTCGTATGTGTAGTCATTTTTCATCTTTTAAGTTGGCATCCGCTACGTTGTTCAAATGACAGGTTTAGTACCGGCCTGTGGCAAAGCCAATCACTCACTAATTGCTGGCTGCTACCCAGCCTACAGTCACATGGAAACTGCAAATGGACTCATTTTGGAATGGGATCTTTTCTTTGGCCGGCTGTTTATATGCAATTCAGCTGATGTAGGTAGATGTTTATACCTGTCTTCATCTTGTAATCAGCAGTTTGGAGTTGAATCTGCTTTCTGTTGTGTGCCTTTGTCACACTATTCACTGTAATCAGTGGGCTGGTAGTGTTGTTGTAATTACAGAGCTGCCTCCTGTACACAGGAGTGTGACTGTTGTAGATGTAAAGAAGTGTTTGTGGGCAGCTGGTTACAGATTTACGGCATTGCTGCGCAACACATTATCGCTCCCAACTCGTGAACATGCTGATGCTTGGGCAGAACTCCTTGGTGTCACTTTTTAGCACTCTGGGTATCCCTTTTGCGTCCCTTTTTCAACGTTTAAGTTACACACGGGACACGAACTCTGGTCTCCCGGGTGTGTTGTTTGACCCATCCACCACCCCAACTTTTTACGCAGATTTTCATACTACTCCTCTATTATTGTCTCTCTTCATACCACGTCATCTTACAGCGCTGCAGTCAAGCAGCTGCTCTGCCCGGCCCCGGTGCGTCCCATACAGACGCTAAGGAGTGCCTTGTGCGTCGGTATCTGACGCTGAGGGCCACTGATAAAGCGTCAGTATTTAATGGCTTGGGCTCCATGTCTACAGTATTTGCGGATTGTCTGCGTATTTGCAGTGGAGGATATTCTGCTTTTTTATCAATGAAGAGGTCATTTCCCCAAATGACCACCATGGAGATATTTACTTTTTTCGTCCTAAAAAGGTAACCTGGGTTCTTCCTGAACTGTGGCTTTGCCAGCACTGTTAACAGGGGACCAGGCTGCATATGAACACGATCAGACAGAATCGATTTAGCCCAGAATCTAATGTATTCACTCTTAGAAATGCACTTACATTTATTGGAGCGATTGTATAAATTATCCTGAGTACAGTGTATATTGTAGTTGGGAGCATACACAAGTATCACATTCTCCATTCATCATGACTTCTGTGTTTCCACACCAAGCATGTTCCCATTCTGTAATGCAGAGTATTGTCAGAGCAAATTATCCTTTTTGTTTTTGGCTTAGTCTGCACAGCGCCTTCCAGGTAACTCTTGCATTTTTTCCAGTGAGACAATGAAAACCAACACTCAACCTTCACTGCAAATTGTCTCAACTTTTCATCTGCATCCACCCTACCGTTGCACAGCTACGGTATTTATCCACCCATCGCCTTACAGAAAGGAGGTCAGAGCGTTGAAAATGAGCTGCTGTTTTAGACGTTAGCCAAAGCAGTCCGATGTAATTCATTGGTCCCGACAAGCCTGAGCCTTTTAGGTTGATTGATCAGCCCAGTGTTTTGAGGCGAATTGATGTCGCAGTATAGTCGAGGGGCGGTGCTCACATGAAGCTGTGGAGCGGGCAGGCACAGGGGAGTAATGTGATCAGGCAATGCTCCTGTGTGTCTGCTCTGCTTAATACTCTTCTGAGCTGGGAGAATGAAGCCCTGTCACTTTGTTCACTTCAGACTAACTAGCAGAGCAAGGACGCCATTTTCCCTCTTCCTGTTGAGCGTCACACTCTCTCAGTGCTAACAACTCTCTGCAGTGTCTACATAACCCTCTGTGCTGCAGCCAGCCTTTAGAGAGCCACTGGTCCAGCAGATCAATGCAGGACAACAAGTAATGTATCAATATACTTGGAATCAGCAGCGAAAAGACATTTAGCTGGTGCTCTTTGCCATTTCCTTTTTTTTTTCTTTGTCACTTTTTGACGCTCTGGGTCGGGACCTAATTCGCGTTTGGTCGGGACTCTTGACGTCATTTAAACAGTGTACGTTTAACTGACATGCGGCACAAGAACGGGACAGTTAGGTTTAGGGAAAGACTGTGGGTGGGGTTACAAAATGAACGTTTAGTGACACGAACCCCAGTTTCCTGGGTGAAAGTCCTGTGTTGTTTGACCCATCCACCAACGTACTCACGCGGATTTTCATGGCGTTCATACGACTCACTACCGTTGTCGCTCATAATACTACGCCATCTTACAGCTGCTTCTCTACCCGGTGTGTTCCATACGGAAGCTAAATGGTGATTTTTGCGTCAGTATCTGATGCTGAGAGCCACTGACCGAGCATCAGTATTTGAACAGTTGGGAGTGACAGCAGGTTAGGCTTGACTTAAACTGAGTGAGCAGGTAGAGGCCTTTTTCAAGGGCGCTTTGACAGGACCCGTGGGGGGATCAAACCTATTGCCTGACCTTTATGTCACAAGATGTCCCCCCCCCCACTACTACTCCACCCAGAGCCATATCTGAGGTTAATTTGCAGCACTCCTTGTAGCTGTCTCAGCCCTGAGGCTATATTTTTAAGTGCAGTCTCATATGAAACCATTAAAGAAATTGCATTTTTGCAATTACATTTTTCTTGTACTCAAATTGAAGGCAGGTGGACCAACTTCAGATGAATGATCTTGCACGGAATATTTAAGGCATGATTGTAATCCTGATGAAAAGCCTCCAACTGCTTTATTGAGAACATTCAAATGCTTCCTCTTCCTTCCTTCATGTTTCAATCAGAGACGTTTTAAATTCAATATGTCAGCGGTATTTTTATATCTCATTTCAGATTAGATTATCATATGTCCTCGTCTAAATCTGGCTGGACTGAGAGGAAATGAGCACCCTACAAAGACGCCCTTGTCCACAGTGATCCAGCAGGGTTCTAATTTAGGCCCCCTGAGACCAGCAGCCAGCTTCTATTAGATTATGGCCACAGAGCAGATGAGACAGTAGGTGATGTATTATAGAGCATAATTGGAAAATTGCTCATGAACTTAGGAGCTCTTTGACCCAGAATAGCCATATGTCGTTCACCAACCAAAAGGGGTCTTTTAATGCATTGCTGTTGATAGTCTGATGTTTGTTTCGAGCTAAGGGATGTCATGGGAAGCAATCTTTGTCTCTTTTAACTGCCTTGTTTGATGTTGAGGTTTCAGCTCATTGTCGTAGAGCAAACTAGTCTCCGGTAATGACATTGGGCTTGTTTCTCAAAAAAACCAGTCCCTCCCAGTTTTATTACTTTTCTGTGCAAGATGTAGTATAATAAATGACTTCTCACTTTGGTTAATACATATTTTACTACCTTATATTGAGGGTCACAGTACATTAGCCAGTGGAGGAATATTACTAGAAGCACCTAGGGGAAAGTTTCAGCGTTGATATTTTCTGCTCTTTTCTCTATTTCGGTTTTGTGGACTGACTTGATGGAATTGCTCCCCAGTGGTAACATACATCATCAGAACCATTAGTGTCAGTGATGAGCCATGTAGGCTATTCCATCAGCAGGCTGTACCGGTCATCTTTCCTCTTCTTCTGATTCTGACAGTCAGTAAATCAAAAATCATTTAGGGCACACGCAGGAAAAGAATGCTCTCATATGCACACACACACACACACACACACACACACACACACACACACACACACACACACACACACACACACACACACACACACACACACACACACACTGCATGGAAATGGACACAAAGTTTAGTTGTGTCCTCAGTCTTTTAGTCATTAAGCCTGCATGTGTTTTTTCCATGCAGCTCTCCACTCTGGTAGGGTGGGCTGTCTTTCTACAACAAATCAATATATCTACCCATGTTAGTGGGCCCTAGTACTCACCGCACTGGATGAAAGCTTTTACAAAGCTTTTTGTGGACAGTGGAATGGCTCAGAACAATGGTGTAATTGAGGATCATTGGGGGGGAGTCCCTGCCTGTGTGGCTGTGGGACTGGCCATCTCACTGATGTCCACTGGCCTGGAGACCCCACAGCAGAGGCCATTTTCCCCTCAGGCATGGATGTGACCTCATTCAGCTAACTGGGCTTCAGAATACACCCCGCCCTCCAACCAGCCCACATGCGTACACACATGCTCACACACCACAATCGTGCGTGTTTTCTGTTTTTCTCAGTGGCTGCGGTCCCCCTGCATGGTCAGCCCCATTATTATGACTCACAGGACATTGTCCTCTTCATAAAGGGCAGTTTGACCCATGGCATGCTTTGTAAAAGTCTGTTAAAGGAGGAGGAGAATGGTGGAGGATAAGCGAAATGCATGTGCGTCTAGAAAGAAGTGAAAAGTGGGAAGTTACTTTTCAGATATGATTTAAATCAGAGCTGAAGGAAGTGATTGCTAGATAAATTGACTGGCAGAAAATCAACAATTTTGTAATAATCAAACATGTAGATTTCTTTTCCGGTTTTATATCCTTGTACAATGAAATGTCTTTGTGTAAGAGACTGTCTGGCAAATCACATTATCTCAATTGTTTGACATTACGCAGATGAAACAATTATTTGATTAATAAAAATCATTCATTAAAATAATCATTACTTGCCTTCCCAATTTGACATTGTTCTTGTATAAATACGCTTATGCAAACCCTTGCATTTACTGTACAGTGAAAGAGCGAGATTAGTATCAGCAAAAGATGATTGTTGGTGGAGTTTTTTCCCTCTCTCCCATCAGCTAGTGTTGCATACCGCACCATGGGTCGATGGATCAGTGGGCCACCCACTCTCTACTCCTACAGCTCAGTGTGCGCCTCCTCATTTTGGCCTCCTGCCTAGTCTATTTGCAGCATCCCCTTCTCAGATTTGTCTCTTCTTTGTAGCCTTTCAATGCAGATATCAGGGATGTCACACATAAACAATGAGACTGTATGACCATGTTGTTCTCACAGCCCCGCTGTGCAAAACAATGCAACTCAATCAAACCAAACAAAGCACATTGACCCTGGTCAAAAAGAACCATGTGATGTTGAATCACTCGCACCCTGCAGCCCAAAAAAGCAGAAGGATACTGTTTTCTCTCCTCCCTTGAGACATATCACTCTTCTCTATTGATCAGAGTGCAGAATGAAGGTCCATGCAAGGCAAGGTCATTTAAAGGCTTAAAACCCATGGCAAAAATGAGCCAGTACTCACCAGTACGGAGGATCGGCACTTCTGATTTTTGTCCACATGAGTATCCTTACTTCTAATTGTTATCAACAGTATTATTAATAAGAAGAAGAAGACCTACTTTATTAATCCTTTAAAAAAAAAAGGTGAAATTACACTTTTTACACAAAGGCCTGTAATACGCACACATGCTCAGGACCAATACATGGTCAAATGGAGAGATGTCAGAGTGAGGGGGCTGCGGCTGCCCATGGACAGGCGCCCCAAGCAGTTGGGGGTTTGGTGCCTTGCTCAAGAGCACCTTGGCAGTGCCCAGTAGGTTAACTGGCACCTCTCCAGCTACCAGTCCAAAACCCTGTACGGGTACTTGAACCCGCGACCCTGCGGTTCCCAAGCTAAGTCCCTACGGACTGAGATACTGCCACCCACATAGGTTGATATTTATACCAACATGGGCTATATATTATGATTTTATTGGGAAAGACCAAGCAGTGGCTTGTAAAATCAGACATTCAGCACTCCCATATGAGCCGATGGAATGATCCTTTGTTTCATAAGCACATTTTCAGACACTGCGGCGATTCCACTATGAGACTGTCAGTCGAATCAGGCTCCTTAGATCGAACAAATCGTTAACTATTTGGGGTCACTCCACCAAGATATACGTATAAATGAAAATATATCAAAGACCCATGCAATGATCATGTCACGCAATTGCTGAAATAGGGTACTGAGCTTTTTTTGGACTAATTAAGGTACCGCTTAAAACCCTCAAATGAATGACTCACTGCCCTTCAAGGATTGTGACAACAAAAGGAAAATGTTTCAATTCAATTTTATTTGTAGTATCAAATCACAACAGGAGTTATCTCAAGACACTTTACAGATAGATTTGGTCTAGACCACACTAATTTACAAAGACACAACAATCAAAATTTTTCTTTCATTGTTACTTTCAGTTTCTTTTATTTTTCTAGCATGTCCAATCTGGAAACAAAACTGCTTTTAAATTCTCAAGACAAGCCTATGGTGTTTTTTTTGGAGAAAAAAAACATCTTATGGGTTAAACGATCAATAACTCCAATTTCTTCTGTCTGCAGATGGCAGGTTACACAATATGCCCCGTTCTGTTGGAGCAGATGTCAACGGCTCAATGGCTCCGCTGACCGGCGAACGCAAGTCCTCTGCCCCCATCCACTCCAGCCAGCCTGTCCTCTTCACCTTTGATGTGCCTGTGCGCCACACACACCATGGCTCCCTGTCCAACAGTGCACCCCAGGACTACCTCCTCCTCCACCAGTGCATGAGCAGGAAGACAGAGAGTGCACGGTAAATGTCACGACCCTCAGGCGTCCTGTGGCAGGTTTCCTGTTATCCGTTAATGCAGGTCAACATACAGGTTTACGACGCTTCCTCAGTTTAGAAGCCCCTAAGGGTTACAACTACTGTTACGGGGGGGGGGTATCCAACTGCTTTGTGAGTATGTCTGAGTGTGATAAAGCATTGTGGAAATATTATAATGTACATTTTACAAGTGTGATTGAGGAAATGCTCATTTTTAATAATGATATGAAATTGAAAATATGAATTGAAGACGAAATGAAGACTGTCTGAAATAAGTAATGGATAATATTAAAGACATGTTTCAATGAGTGAGGCAGCCTAAATCCAGAAGCCTAAGGAAATCTATAAACACCCAAGGTTTTTGTTATTTACTCAAATTTTTATGATTTCAGAATGATACAATACATGGATAGGTGGGGCTAGGCGATATGGATAACATTTTCTAACACCGAATATGCAGTTTTATTTTTGCAATATTGAGAACTATTTGAAGATATGAAATAAAGGTATTTCATCACAATAATGCAAAAATCTTGTAAATCCAACATTGCCATAAATCAGACGTGATTATACAATTAGTTGAGCAATCATTTAAACAATAAAACAACAAAATATGCACAAGTTTAGTTAAGAGGTGTGAATACTTGTTGAGTAAGTGTTATACTATTACACTTTATACTATACTAAAGTATAGGGGCATGCATGCCTGTCTCGGCTATATGCTGAGCGGGAGAACAAAAGGACCAAGTGTTTATGTTAAATGCACTCCATTGACATTCCCCCCGCCTCCTGCTGCCATCATGCCTGCTTCCAAGAATCAAAAGGCAGCTTTAATAATGATGCCATTCAGCAGATAGCCGGCACAGTAGATGATCAATGAGGTTGAGGCTGTGATTTATCACTCCAATAGGTTTAGACTCGCACAGGGTAGAACTGCCCTCTCAGCCACACGATTTGCACATAAATCCGCTGTGTTGGACCTGTGTGAAAGTAACCCAGGAAATCAAAGCTCACAATCCATCTCATCAGCTTTCTGCAGATATTTCTGTCACTCCCTCACCAGCTTCTGCTCCGTGGGTCTGCTAATTAAGACAGGCATCTGGTGGCGGGGTATGATTCACGTCAGAATGAAACTCCGCTGGTCTGATGACCAATGGTATGAATTAATCTATGTAAAAAGCCCCCATGCAGCCGCAGTGATGGAAGGCAGTGGGATGAACAACATTATTGATTGATGATTGAAATCCTGAGGAGACGGAAGGAGAATTTGATGAAGCACAGCCTGCCATCTGACATAAGAGAGAAAAAAAAAGAGAGTCAGAGAGAGCAGAATGTTTTGTCCATGTTAATTACATTACTTTGATGCATTATTCATTTAAAGGTGTTACATTTATAATCAAGATTGAACGTTGGAACATTAGAAACCTGCGGTGTAGCGAACACATCTGCATACATCTCAAGAGAGATTAGTACAGACATAAAGAAAGGACTCATTGAGGGTATCATATCTTTGCATAGGCCGACTAAGTCGGACGATTGCTCAGCTAACTGGCTGGAAATGTCTGAGCTGTAGGTTTGCTCTGGTTGGCACTCAAGGTCAAGCCCTACAAAGGAGCCAGAATAAATGAGGCATGTCCCTAGGGTGTCTAACCTGAGGCTTGAGGCTGAGAAACTGTGGGAAAGTCTATAAGATGGATGCCCTCTCTCTGTCAACATGCAGAAAACATGCAACATATTTTTTTTAAATAAGAAGAAATCTAAAAAGAATACTAAGATTGAATGTGTATGCTATAGCTGCATGAAGGTGCTCAGGCACTGATAAGTTGTGTTGTTATTTGAAACTGTGCTGAGTCCTGAAGTGCTACAGTGCCATCTAGTGGCTATATGGGTTAGATGGTGTAGTGCTAGTGAGTTGTTTGTGCCTACATGAGTTACTACACTTAGAGCTGTTGGGAGAACAAAAAAAAAAATTGCGTATAAATTAATTTGCCCACGCTTCTGTGAATGAGATTACCTTGGTCATATCCAACAACGGATTCAGTACTGGTTGTTATTAGTCTCAGTTATGGAGACAGTGGCACAAATGCCTCTTTTTTAGAGTATACATACTATATTATTTATATTTATATATATTTAAATTTTTTATATATGTATGTATGTATGTATGTATGTATGTGTGTATGTATGTGTGTGTGTGTACTATTTTTATTGGACCATGACTCTGAAGTATATTACATATTATTACATTGGAATTGCATTAAATGCTACTGAAAAAGAGATGGTTGTCAACCATTTGTCATTATTTGAACTAGGCTGGCATTGGAGTAAAAGACCGGGGAGCATTTAGGCACTGTGGAAAGTTTGGACAACAAAGACTTCATGTGTGTAATATGTGTATGTCTTTGTCCATGTTGCAGGAGTGCCAGTTTCTCCCAGGCCACACGAAGCAATCTGTTTGTGGGGAGCGACTCTGCGGTGCAGAAACTCTCCCATGGCTTTTCCCACTGTCTGAATGGCATGGGTGCTCAGTTGCACGGCTTCTACAGCCTGCCCAAGCCAGGAAAACACCAGTTACCGGGGCATGATGACTCCTCCCAGGAGGCCTGTTACGTGCTTCCCCGGGGATACAGCGTTGAGGCACCGGCTCACAGCGGGCTCGGTGAGCCAGAGCTGGAGGACGAGGAGATTTACACCTTCAAAACGCCCTGCAATGCGCTTGCCACCATGCACAGCAACGAACGTCCAACTGACAATTACGACCTTCCCACGCCGCCTGGCTCCTTCTACCAGATCCCCCGGACGTTTGATAAGAATCACAATGCCTTGACACCCTCCAGCTCTGAGTCGTCCTGTGCTCCTCCTCCCAGGCCCCCTAAACCCAGCCAAGGGTCAGAGGGACAGTGGGGGAGTCCCCAATCAGTAGGGAGCCAGAATGGAGAGGTGACGCCCACAGTGTCGGTTATTCCACGCAGGAATACTCTCCCTGCTGTCGAGAACATCAGGCTGCACAGAGGTAGACTAAATGCCATTAGTGCTTTAACTATTTTCTTAATAACTATTATGCACCGTTTTCAGGTTCATGCTTGTATTTTGTGTATGTTTACATGCTTTAATGTTCAAAAAACACTTTATTTTTCCTCATACTGCCCGTGGCTGCTTCACGTGTATCCACCCTCTGTCTGAAACGTTCTGTTTGAGCACTGTCTCTTTAAAAGCCCCCACCCAAAACAGCCCAGTCTGCCCTGATTGGTCAGCGTTTCTGGATCTCCAGCATCTCCACATCTGTACACTGCTGTCGATGCCTGTGTACGGTCCGTCAGTCTCCGGCTGCAATGGTTTTTACAGTATATAGCAAGACTTAATACTGTAAAAAAATCACCAATAAAGGCTTCTAAACCAAATATTACACAACCGGGCATGTCCAATCAGGAATGTCACCCGCATTTAAGGTGAAATTAACAACATCGGCAGCCAAGATCACACCTTTCCTTGGCGCTAGCATGTAGCTACATAGTTAGTAGTGGATTGTAATGGGGTATAGCAGCATGTTCTTCCATCAACAGCCGCAGATAAAGGCTTCTAAACCAAATACTACACAACTGGACATGTTACAGCATGAATGTGATCCGAATTTGGGGAGAAGTTAACAAATCTACAATCAAGGTTGCAGCTTTCCCTGGCGTTAGCAGGTAGCTACATGTGGCAGGGTATGTAATGTAAACTCTGCAGTAGCCTGCATCATACAGACCTGAGTGCTGAAAAAACTGTTGACACCGGAGCGCTCAGAACAGTGGGAAATCTGAGGTTTTTACTCACGGGGATTTCTTTTAAATACTTTTACCTCATTATTTGTAGCTTTGGCCACGTTTTAATATGAACATCCAACATTGTAACAAATTTAGATATGACAATACAGAAAAGCACAATAGGTCTCCTTTAAACACAATCTCAGTTGACTTATACAGATCTTTTGAAATCACACATTTGACCCGTTTCCTGTTTTCAAATGCAAGTCTGCCTTGATCAGTCCGTTCTCTTGTGGTATTGCAGTGACTTTGCGCTTCCTCTTCCTCCCCCTCTTTCGCTCACTCCTTCCCGCTTCTCCAATGTCTCATTTTACTGATATAGTAACGCTAGCAGCTGAGCAGAAACAAACGGGCCAGTCTAGCAGACACTGTTCTGTTGAGACGCTAATGAAATTCAAGCCATACAGCCTGCTCCAGAATGCCTCGTTCCAGGCCGATAAGCAATGGAAAAAACACACGAGCAAACACAATGCAATCCTCTTATTATGCTGTGTTCTCTGCTTCGCCAAGCCCATGCTCAGGCCTTGTATAGCCAGAGACAACAATTGACCTGTGACCCTTGTTAGTGAGGTAGAGTACAGGCTGTTCACACACCTGTGCTGCAAAGACCAATTATAACCCAGTGAAGCATTTAATGAAATGTCACTTGTGTTCTGTTAGTTTCATTAGAAACATAGAGTTTTCTCCTTGAAATGTCTGGCAATTTTTTTTCTACATTGGCCCATTTTTTGCGTTGTACAGCTTCACTTGAGGAGCCCTTTTTTTCCTTTTAAGAGTTTAAGGCAGTGGTAAATATTGATTTCTCTCCTCGCCTCTCTCCCCAGGCTCCTCCTTTGAAACTAACAGCCATCACCGTCCCATTCATTTCAACAGCTCAGGCCAGTCTGTGGAGTCTGTCAATGATGGGTTCAGCTCTTACCTGGTGAGTCACTCTCTCCCTTTAACTGCACTCTCTCCTCAGACAGACGCTGTTAGTGCAAAATCATAAACTGCAGGGATAGAAAATGCATTTCTTCTATAGTTACTCCAATTGAGTGTTGCCGTTTTCCTGCAATATTGAGCCCGGGGAGTTTAAGAGAGTCGTGTGCCATCTGTCTCTTTTGACACCAGAGAACCAAAGCGCCTCTGACTCGCTCAGACAGCGGCAACTCAGATGACAACTATGTGCCCATGAATCCTGGCTCCTCGCCACGCAGCGCTGCCCAGGCTGACAGTCCTAAGAATATCTACATCCCTATGAGCCCTGGGCCGCATCACTTTGATTTCCCAGGATTCTCTGCAACATTACCTGCCCGTAAGGGGAGCAGCGCCTCCCTGTGTCACCGGCCCAGCCGCCTCAGTGATGTCACACCGCCACCCATCAACCGCAACCTCAAACCTAACAGGAAATGTGAGTTTTTGACAGCAAAGTTCTAAAAGTGATCTGAAAGTGTGTTTTTTTTTTTTGCTTCTTAATCGCCATTTTTTTGGCATCAAATCAGCCCTAGTCTCGCATTGCCAGACCTATCTCCACAGCGCTGTGGAGTCGGGGCTGGCTACACCACACAAACATTCCAGCATAGGAGAAAAAAAAACGCTCTGGGTTGTTTCATTTCTTTAAACCAATCACAATCGTCTTGGGTGGACGCAGCGATGGTGGCTCTGCAAAATAGTCTCGGGAAGGAACTTGTTTTGGTGGGAAAACTGCACCCCGCAAAAGAAAACGCCACATACAATATTAAATGGAGTTAAGTGTTGACACAATACAGAAACGTGAGCTATTTAAATTAGCGGGATACACGGTTAAACCTCATTAGCTCTTACCAGTGTATCACCGTGTGTATTTTGTCCACAGCGATCCCACCAATCGGTCCCGAAACGTCCCAGTTAGAGAGGAAATGCTTTAAACGTATTCTGTGTAAATCTTTACAGTCATTCCCTGAAAGAATCAAGCCGGCCTGCCTTGTTGCACAATCCACATTTTCTTCAAAACTTGTCAGTATCAGCATAGCAAGCTACAGCTTGCTAGCTCAACGATTGTTTTAACGGAATTACACAGCGGCAACAAACATCAAACGAACATTATCCTCAAAATGATCTGTCGATTGAGACCAACTCGGCTCCAATATCTGCATTGTGAATTGTTTTTACAAATACGAGACAATGATTTTAGTTTGACACTGTCTGCTTTTGTTTTCCACAGCGAAGCCAACACCTCTTGATTTGAAGAACAATGGGATCATTGACGAGCTGCCATTTAAGAGCCCGGTCACTATGTCCTGGACACGGCCCATGTGAGTCTCATATCAGTCATCCAAGCTAGGATACTCAAGGCCATGCACGCACGCACGCACGCACACACACACAGAGTTTGATGGCACAGATTGGTGCTGTATTTGGTTTCTGCCTGAGGTCAGAAGGTGGAAGCACTCACAGTCCTGTCTGCTTTCTTCAGGCCTGCAATGAACTCAATGTCCTCCCAGCATTGTCGCCCCATCTCTACACAAAGCATCACCAGCACCGACTCTGCAGACAGTGAGGAGAATTATGTGGCTATGGTGAGTCCCAATAGCTGGAGGGGAGATCAGGAGAAGCACGTTGTGTTCTCTGTTGTAATAATTCACTTGTTTTTCGTGCTCCGCTTCCTCGCTGCACCCTGTGTGAGTGAAAACCTCCCTCTTGTCCCCCATTAGCAGAACCCAGCGTCTACCTCGCCAGCCGTGAGCGGTACCAGCAGCCCGGCCCCTAGGAAGTGTGGCAACGTGGACTACCTAGCACTGGACTTCCAGCCTGGGTCACCCAGCCCACACAGAAAAGTATGAAGAAGATTTTGTAGACCTAATTTAACAGTAGGGATGTAACAATGCATCATGAATCGGTTACAAATCTTTATAAATGTATAAAGATTACAACTTTTAAACTCCCTAGGGCAGGGATCTTCAAAAGGGGGTCCTCAGAGTCACTGCAGGGGCGGCCTCCAAATTATTGTAAAAATGTTAAAGTTTTTTCAAAAATTGAAATGTCCTAACATGAATCCAACATATAATTAGCAAATATAAATCCCCACCGATGATAGGCTTACTGGCCTATAAGGTAGTCACTAAGATAGCTATCCACTGGTACAGTTTATCCTAAGGATTCACTGTGCCACATGTATGTTTAACTTTAAAAAATGATTTATAAAATCATGCTAACAATTATTATTTAAATAGCATAGTATTCCATGCACTAAAACGGTATTTATAAAGGCTTTAGGCCGCCCTACACTTTATTGTAGGCCCAGTTTATTACGCAAATGCATTTTCATTGATATTTAAGATATAATACAATTTCAGTTGCACTTTTGATACGATTACACCTCTGTTGTTTTGCACAGTTTATATAAATAAGAGAATATTTTTCATTTCATTTCAATGTTTTCAGTCACTGCAGCTCATTATATTAAAATAATCATGAGAAAACCCATTGTGAACTTAAAATCGTAAATTGCATCTAATCGTGAGTCGAGCGTATTGTTACATCCCTGTTTAACAGCATTTGGTCTTATTTGTACCACAGTGCAGTCCGCCCTCAGACCAAAATCTCACTCCTGCCTTGTTTATCATCCCACAGCCCTCTACATCCTCTGTGACGTCTGATGAGAAGGTGGACTACGTGCAAGTGGACAAGGAGAAGACCCAGGCTCTGCAAAGCACCATGCAAGAGTGGACCGATGTGCGCCAGTCTACTGAACCTGCCAAGGGGGTCAAGTCCTGACACTGACCTGTACAGAACAATGACAGAAAAAAATCAACACAATCCCAACCTTAAGTCAAGCATCTCTAGTATCATGTCTCTATCATTCCTATGAATACCGGTTGGGCTTGTTGAAGACTGAAATATTTGGACAAAAAGCCATAACCTATCCTATGCCTGTTCTCTGTGATTATTTTTACTGCAATGCACTGCTAACATGCAGGATATCAGGCCATACAGGTGAAGCGCCCTGCCAAAGCTCTTCACGCAGACTGTTAACAGTTAACAGTCTATGGACAAATGATAATGTGTATGAAAATATGATCCTTACTCATCAAATCCGTCCTTTAGAAATGAAGTGTTTCGTCAAAGCTGTCCCGCCCACCCTCTCTGCAACAGTCAAACATTTTGCATCTAGCAGGTCATTTACCCAACTGCTGCCGTTTGAAGAGCAGCAGAAGCTAACTGGTGGTCGATAACCATATTAATATACTGTAAGAGTATGCTTACTGGTCTCAGGAATGCCAAGATGCACTCCAATTTTGGCATGCAGGCAGACTCTCTCCTTTCACTTCAATCTATCATTTGTGCTGAGTCTTGCAGAAGCAGTGAAGAGATTATTTTCACTGTGGGCAATCATTTAAGCTTAGCAGTGCATGTCTGGTATAAGGGGGGTGGGGGTGGGGGGGAATACAGCCTTACAAATATGTACAGGCCCGTGTCAGAAGCCCTAATGATAACTGTACTTGGCTGTTGCCTCGGTTTCAATTAAGTATGAGACCAAACCAGCTGTCAGGCTGGATGGCAGACCAATTATTTCAATGCAGGTACAAAGTCAGTAACGTCTTAATGTACAGAATAAAGAGAGCAAGACCGCAGAGAAGGAGAAGCATCTTGTAGCTTTGTAGGTTTGACTTTGGTGGTCAATTCGCTTCAGGTAATATTCTAATACATTTCATTGTAAATGTGCACTGACTAAGAAAATGATTGAGTTGAAGGAAGTAAAAATAAAGCAGGAGAAGTAGTTTTCAAGGAGTTCAGATATCCCCTCTCTCTTTTCTCTCTCTCTCTCTCTCTCTCTCTCTCTCTCTCTCTCTCTCTCTCTCTCTCTCTCTCTCTCTAGAGACCGTAAATACAAGCTAAGTAGAAGGAGAATAGTGTATTTATGTTTTCCTGGAATTCAACCATTCACCGATGTCTGTCTTTAATATGCCACACACTACAGCTATGTCTCTGAAGAGTAATTGTCACCTGTATGTAAATTATTAATAGAATGACATATTTGCAGCACATCTTGTCGACTGTTTGATGCACTTGTCTGAGACAAAAGGTGCACTACAGTAATGTAACATTGTGCTTTTCTTGCAAAGGCAACCTGCCACCATGAAGATTCGCCGGTGATCATGGTCACTTACAAATAGTTTAGGAAAGAATGTTTACTTAATTTCCTAAACTCTTTCATTTGTTTTAATTTGCCTTATATTTTCATTTCAGTAGTAGATTGTAAATTTTGCCTTGGAGAAATTGAATTATTCACAATATTATTCAAGCGAGAGCCATATTGTATTTAGGACAACTGAACGATCAGTTTCAACTTAAGTCCAGTATTTCATTGTGGGCTGGAACCACTGGAGGGTCAATACCTATTTGATCTTTCTATGAACAGTGTGGCCATGCAGTGCTAGGTGGTATTATTGATTATTTCATTAGGATTTTCTTCTTAATGTTTTTCTACCATTTTTACTGCTTTTTGTATTCTTTTTATCATTATTTTTTACTGATACATGTAAGCGAGTGATAAGCATAAGGATGGGGGTCAGGCTAAATGAAGCTAATTTTTTTTTTTTTTTTTTTTTTTTTTTCTTTATTCCCAAAGTGAATTTTATGATCTATACATGAAACGGGGAGGCAGGCAATTTGAGTTGCACTGGCAAAGAAATCCCCCCGGTGAACTGTGATTCACAAAGAGCGGGAGGAAAGAACAGACTGAAGAAAAAACCTGTCTCCCTGTCAGCCTCTGAAGTGAAATGGATGTGTAATTTATTATCTAGAGATACGCGTTGTAAGCAGAAGAGCTGTGTATGTGTTGTGGTAGATTGTGACTTGTAGTATGTTAAATGACAGCCTGACTGGGCCAGATTGAAAACCCTGCTCAGATCTACTGTCAGACTGTCACTGGGTTGACGTACTGTACTAGTAGAGATCGTTTTTTTTAACCACTGTTTATTGCTACTACTGTAAAGCATTTGCAGATTGCTTGTGTGTTAATTTATTAATTTATTATGCATTTTGCAGTTGATAATTGTAAAAAAAAACAAGGAAAAAAAAACAAACGACAACAACCAAACAAGGAAACCTTCTCTCTACTAACGTTAATGTATGCAAACATGTCTTGATTTTGTGAAGCAATATGACAAACGATGCCAGTGTGATGGTAATGTGGTACAGTTCATTTGGGATACTCGAGAATACAAGACTTTGTTATTCCTGTATTATGGTAGACTTAAACTGTGGACATAGAATAAATCAAGAAGTGAAAGTTTGGCGTTAGGGTCCTCTTTAAATATATACCCAAAACAGCAGCCACTGTGCCATTGCTCATTACCCATCCACCCATTCTTAACCCTTGTGTTGTCCTCTGGTCAAATGTGACCCGTTTTCAAAGTTTTTTATATCAGAAATATGGGTTTCTTTAGGGCTGGGCGATATGGAGAAAATCAAATATCACAGTATTTTTGACCAAAAACCTCTATCGCAACGATATTGTAGTGTTGACTATTGGTGCTTTCACAAAATATTTACACAATAAGATTTTTGATAAATAATCATCAGTAATGTGGATATAATGACTAAGTGGGTAAAGGCAAATAATAAAACAGTTACAGCAGTCTGGTAAGTTCAGAAAAAGACATACTGTAACTTTACTGTAATGCGGACTTTAAAACCAGGAAAAGACCACGCTTATGCCATATTATGATATCCAAAATCTAAGACTATTACGATATCGATATAATATCGATGTATTGCCCAGCTCTAGGTTTCTTTCAACTAAAATGCCCGAAAAATAACATGTACATTGTATGCAACCCATACAACATTCTTCGGAGGTAAAGTTAATGATTACCGCCATTGGATTTTGGTTGTTTTATTCAATTTCATAGCATTTGGAGAAAAGAAATGTTAAAGGGGAACTATGCAGTTTTTTTTAAGCTTAATTTACCTTAACTGAACAGCTTCGGAGTCATTGGAATGGTTATATGACTTTTTTTCGAGTTGAATGGTGGTCGTCTCGCTCCCCCCTAGCGCCTGTGAGCGGAAAAAAAACACCCTTTCAACTTTGGACCGGCGAGCCGCCGGCCTCGGCGTCAGGAAGTATCTCGTGATATCAGGTCTTGCGATGTAACAAATTGCTTCACGGCACTGCACACGTACACGCCCATTCAGGAACCGGCTAACGAGGTATAGCGATGGAGTTTCTCACACTATCGTCATGGCTGAGCCGGTAAAAATGAAGCAGAAAGCTAGGAAAGCATTTTCGGAGGAACAGAGGAAGAGGAAACGGCAGACTGACTAAGAGAGGAATCAGACATGAGTGGAGCTGCCAAATATCTATTCTGAAGCTGTAGGGGGAGCTCTAGAGAGAAACCTGCCAGCAAAAAGCGAAGAAAAGGCTGAAACTGCATAGCGCCCCATCCTGACTAAATGTTGACATAAACCAGTAGGTGATTCACGTAACATCCTCTGATATTAACTATTAATCAAAATAATTCCTAATATCTGCTTTTTTATAAATTAAAAAAATTGGTATAATGTCATTTAAATTAGGTTTATTGACCATTAATAAAAACAAAGTTGAAAAGAGGGACAAAAACGTTTGAAAAAAGCACCAAAAATTTTGGAAAAAGTTCATTTTCAATTGTGTCCCCGGAAGGAAAACAAGTTCATGGTCGAGGGGAAGACAACACAAGGTTTAATCGGAGCTGTGATGCCTGCTGCCCCCTGTTGTATGGGACAGCAGCTGCATCCATTGGCATTGATAACGTGTGAGATCGATTGATATGGGTTTTTGGAAGCTGATACACATACTTCTGGTTTTAGTCAATTAAAATGCCTGTATATTGAAATGTCTTTTCATACCAAAAATTTACAAATAAGCATTGCCACCCCCATAATTTAATTCTTGGCATGCAGGAAAAGTGACCAACATTTGCATTTTGACTTCAATTGGAAAATGATACATTTAATGTATTATTACTTATAAATAAATATCGCAAGACATAACAATGTGTTTCTCCAGGATCCTGTTACACTCATGTACTTCTGAAATGAATGTTATTGTGCTTCATGATATAACTTTCCTTTTGCAGGATGACTAATATCTCATTTCCCCATAAACAAAATAAAAAGGACAAGTCGGGCTAAATATTTAACCAAGACCCCGATGACAGATTGACAAACTGAGAGGGGCAGGTAAAAAAAAAAAATCAAATGTGCAATGAAAAGATTATTTCTACTCCTTCCTTTCATATGAATATCAGTGATACTGATACTGGCCAGAGTCTGCTTACAGGCCAGTATTGGCCCTCTGTGTACACGTGTGCTCCTGCTATGGGCAGCAACAACAGCAACAAAAACATTTTCTACACAATATATTTATGGATTCTCTCTCAATATCAGTTCTTATATGATCCATAAGGACACCCTTCCAAAATTCATTTGTATGGGTCCCTAGGAATCTGTGGCTTTGTTAAGTATAGCAGGTTTTGCAAGTGTTATGATAGGAGTTTCTCTGGATTTTAACCCTCTTTTCTAGTTAGATTTCTGTTAGACTTGTAAGTGGAAATGCAGAATTCTACATTTACGTACAACAGCATTAGTACCTTCCAGAGAATAGAACCTTTCAACAGAGTCAGTAATATGTTGTAGCTACAGTCAGATTTCTTCCAATCCTTGCTGGACTACACACAATCCCCCCCACAAAGGATGATGTAGATAGATAGATAGATAGATAGATAGATAGATAATAGATAGATAGAGTCTTTATTGTCCCACAGGGATAATCATTTCCACACATCTTCCTCTTCTTTGTGAGATCTGTAATCAAAATTATTACTGGACTTGTAGGTCAAAAGACTAAAGCTTACATTGTTACTCAGTTATTTACCAGTAAAGCCTGTTTTATGGTTCTGCAGAGGCTCCACGCAGAGCTTTCGCCGTAGCCTACGTAAGTGGCCTGATGTTTATACTTGTGTGCTGGTGTGTGTGTCGAGCCGGCATATGTGTGTGTGTGTGTGTGGGGAGTGGGTGATAGAGCGAGGGAGAAATGAGAGAGTGACGGCGATTAGCTTCTGAGTGAGTACCGACTCTAGAGTCATAGTGAGAGAAACAAAAAAAAGTTTCTTTTTATTTATTTTTATTTTTTTCCCCTTTATTTCAGAGTGACAGTGGATAGGCAGGAAAGGTGGGAGAGAGAGATGGGGGATGACATGCAGCAAAGGGCCGCAGGTCGGATTCAAACCCGCGCCGCTGCATAGGCCTAAGCCTACATGGGGCGCACGCTCTTACTGGGTGAGATAGAGGTCGCCCCTCCCCTGTTCTTTCTGATCACGGTGGGAAATCTGCAGCAGGAAAAGTTAACCCTCTCCTTGATTTCATGTTGTTTATGGAGAAGGAGAACCAGGAAATGAGTCGGGGGAAATGCAACGCTACCAATTCACGGCCGAGCGACGTGCGTCGGTGCGACGTGTAGTTATATTTTTCAAGAGGTGCGCGTCAGGCTACGGCGTAGGCTACGGCGTAGGCTACGGCGTAGGCTACGGCGTAGGCTACGGCGTAGACGCAGAGGAGTCTGTGGGGCTATGCTGTCGATTCGACGCAGTAGCATAAATGGCCTTAGGGGACCGTTCGGTATTTATGGAATGGACCACCGTAGGAAAATAGGGGAGGGTCATGTGTTTTTATTCTTTGTTGAGGGGAGGGTCATCCAACATTTTTTAGTCCAGACTTTTGTATTCATCGAAACAGCCAAATTTCAAAGTGGCTTGTCTGGTGCATATTTTTCCATGTAGCCCTCAATCTCGGCCCTCCTTCGCTACCAGATGGGTCTGACCCATGAGTTTGCTGGGGGGCAGGGGGAAATGGTGGCTGAAATGAATAATTGTATTGTTTAAAAAACGAGTGGAATAATTATGTCTGGCATGAGCAGATATTTTATAAATATCCTAAATAACACAAAACAACTAAATGGTGGTAGGTAATACATCTGACTTTATATACTTCTTTAGTAAAAAAAATATTTCCTGGCTGACGATGGGAGCAGCAGGACGCAAAAAACGAAAATGACTGTTGCACTATGTCTGGACACCTTGCCGGCCAAGGTTGCAATAAAGGTTTCCTAAATGCCACATGTGATGTCACCTTACTAACTGATTGCAGGTTTTGTGTAGATTTGGACTTACGTTTATTTCACTTTCTTTAAACGGCGAAGTGGAGGAAGCCTAGTGACGAGTCCATAGCAACCAGTTTGTGTGTTGAATGTTACCCAGCGTGCCTTGCTGAATGGTCTCAATGTTTTATTGTTTTATTTCATGTGAATACTAGTTTACTAGAGGAGTAACTTAGTATTTGAAGTAATGCAGTAATGCAGGAAGTGTGCATTTAGTTTCCATGCTTATAGTGTTTCCACAACAACGTTAGTGAGTAAATCTACTGAAATGGCCACCACACCATAACAGAGGAGTGGGATGCGTAAGATGAGAATGCAGAGGTTTAGTCTAATTTTAATGTTTTGTAGTTTAATGTTGTACAAAAACAATGGTAATCTGTATATCTTTGCAAAGCGCAAAGCAGTACAGAAGGTATCAATAAATTGTTTGGGGAGGGCCATGCCTTTTTTTCAAAATCGTTTTGGAGGGTCATAGACAAATTATTACCGGAGAGGAGAGGGTCATGTCTATTTTGACTAAAGGTCCCAAAAGTCCTCCGGTGGCCCCTGAAATAAATAACGAACAGTCCCTTAAGTGTTCTGATGTAGTCCTGCTATAATATCATATCATGGATTTAAGGTGTTCTTAAGTATTGCAGGATGTCTTTAAAGCAACTTCTATTGTCATCCCCATGTGTTTATAACAATGGTAGTCTTATGCTACAACTCGAAACCTGAGCTGTAGTTAGGGCCAGGTTGCTTCAGTAAGGCAACGCAATTTATTTATATAGCACAATTTGGGACCAAAGACAATTTAAAGTGCTTTACATGAGCATAAAGGCAGTGGTGGCCTAAAGGTTAGAGAAGCGAGCTTGTGACCGGGAGGTCGTCGGGTTAATCCCCAGACCGACAGGATAAAATCTGGGTGGGGAAAGTGAAAGAGCAGCGCTTGTCCCTCCCTCATTACCACCACTGAGGTGCCCTTGAGCAAGGCCCTTGACCTCCAACCACTCCAGTGGAGCTGCTCAGTGGCCAGCAGATCAGACTGTGGTTGTGCAGGTATGAATGTGGAATTGTGTGAATGTGATCAGGTGCAGCGTTCCTGCAAAAGAGAGGGTGCCTCTCAGTGAACCTTCCCTGAATAAATAAAGGTTAACCCTTAGATGCATGACCTACCGATACCTACACTCTTCCATGAGTGGGGTCAAAAATGACCCCAATTAGAATGAATGCGTTTGAAACACACACACACACACACACACACACACACACACACACACACACACACACACACACACACACACACACACACCTCATGATTGTGCTCAAGAGTATATTTACATAGTGTGCATGTCTAAGGGCAGCATGGTCTCACAGCAGTTCGTGAAATGGTGATTCATGTACACGGACACGATTATCTTGTTTATTTCGTGTTGCTGAGAATGTCATTTATTTGTGTGGTCAGCACATAATGGGAAGCATCTATACAGAGGTTGGGTTTTGGAAAAGAAGCACAGGGAAAGGACACACCACACGCCGGGACTCGATCCCAGGTCTCTGGGACGCCGACGCCTCACAACAACGGGACGGTTGGGGTTAGGAAAAGAAGCACGGTGAAAGGACACGCCACATGCCGGGACGCGATCCCCGGTCTCTGGGATGCCGACGCGCCACAACAACGGGATAGTTGGGGTTTACGCCGGGACGCGAACTCCGGTCTCCGGGGTGAAAGTCCTGTGTTGTTTGACCCATCCACCACCCCAGCCAACCTCCTTCCTTGGATTTTCGGCATTTAATACTACTTGCTACTGTAATCGTGCTGTGATCACGAAATATGCTTCCCATTGAAATTCATTAGTTTAAAAACCGTCCTCACCAACATGAAAAAAATTAGAAAAACGTGTCCTTGTACACAAATCCATAGATTAAATAACGTGACCATTTCACTAACTACTGAGAAGTGCTGTAAATGCTAGCAGGTTTAGAGCCACTACTAAAAATAATAAATCATTTTGAAATCATATTTGCGCTACTGAAAGCACATGAAATCTTGCAAAACGTGCTTGTCTTTATATTATATTATTATTATTGCAGCCATAATATTTACAGTCTATGGTTGCACCCCAGCTACTGACAGGAAATGTAAACACACCAATATTTAGTTTCATCAAGGCTGACTGTCGTGACACATTGTAATTGACTGACAATGTTGAGCACTGAAATTAATTTTCAAGTGGAAATGTCAAAGTGCCAACAGACCTTTCTGACATGTTGGTGGTTACCAGTTAGAAATTATATAACTAACCACATCACTGCCTCTTGAAAAAACTACTTACTAATAAACAATACTTCCAACTTAAACTTCAAAGTATTTGTATAACTTAACTCATGGTAAGGGAATTAAGGTAAAGTAAAATAAACATGAAGGGATTTTGGTAAGCACTGTTTCAAATAGGAATACACTAATGCACTGTTAGTAGCAGTGATCAGATCAGTGATTGGTAGAGAGTATTAAAAATAATGTTAACATTTAGTAAAAATAACCTTCAGGGTGGTGAGACTGCTGGCATTAGATGTGTGGATCAACAGTAAATGTATACCTGACACTCACAGTTGATAAAAATCAAAGGCCCCTGGGGTTAACCTTTGAAATTCCATAGAAAATGCTTGGGGTCATTTTTGACCCCACGTATGGAAAATTGTGGTACTGATACAAAACATGCAATTAATTAAAGAATATAACAATTAGATACAAATCCAAATGGCCTCATGTCAAAGACAACCTATTTGAGGAATACATGGAAGATTAAATGATACAAATTTAAAATTACAAAGATATTGCAAAAAAACTACCGCTGGGGTCATTTTTGACCCCACTTATGCATCTAAGGGTTAAAAAAATAAAAAAATAAAATAACAAAGACAGTTGATTTAAAAGACTTTAGAAGAATGACCATCTGTAAATGAAAGCAATGGCAAATGGTTCTGACCCTTTGGACGGTGAGGGCCAGTCTAATGAATCTGGGGCCCACTTCCAGGTCAGCGGGTGGTCTGGGTGTGGTAAGAGATAGTCCCATGACGGCAGACTCAATAGGTGGGTGACCACAATAGCCGATCTTTCTTCCCCTTTTCAAAGCAGCCTGGAGCATGATGCTAAACCCTCAACTACTCTATTAGCTACCATTATTGTTATGATACTTTTTAATTACTTTTTTAAACCCTTGTGTTGTCTTCTGGTCGACCATGCACTTGTTGTCCTTCTGGGTCAAAATTAACACTTTTTTTTGGACCAGTGTTTTTAATTTATTTTTGACAAATTTTTTGTCACTTTTTTTCATCACTTTTTTCAATGTTTTTGTCACTTTTTTCACACTTTTTTCAATGTATTTGTCACTGTTTTCCATGTTTTCACTAACACCAACTTATTACCAATAGTTTTACACATATTTTTGGAATTCATGGTCAATAATAGGAGATTACACCTAAGTTTGAAATGATGAATGATTTTGTCTAATATTAGAGGAACATATATTTGTGGAGAATCACAGACGTGTGTCAAAGTTTAGTCAGGTTTTGAAACCATTTCAGTTTTTTCTAATGCTATAAAATTGAATACCCACAAAGTAGTAATCGAGTAGTCGCAGTTTTACTTAACTTTTTGAGTAATTTGGTAAAAAAGAAACCCATATTTCTGATACAGAAGTTTTGAGAACGAGGACAACATGAGGGTTAAAGGGCAGCAAGGCAGGTCAAGTCAGTGTTTCGCAGGATTGCTTTCCTCTTTGGTTGGTTCCGTGTGGACTTTGCATGTTTCTCCATGTTTGTGTGGTTTTCCTCTGGGTGATTCCGTTTCCTTCTGCTTCACAAAAACATGCATCCTGTCTCTGTGAATGGCAGTGTGATGGCCTTTCTGTGGTTGCAACCCTTAATGTGCTGGCATCCACTATAAGTCTGCTGCATCTCCAGTGTAGCTAGTAGCTAATTCTGCAGCCACCTATGACTGTTAACCCTTGCGTTTTCTTCCATTCGACCATGCATTGTCCTCTCGGTCAAAACTGAAAACCAACACTTTTTCTGACGTTTTTGTCTGTTTTTGGAGACGCTTTTGGCGCTTTACTCAATGTTTTTTTGGCAAATTAGGTAGTTAAAAAGAAACCCATATTTCTGATATAGACATTTAGACAACGGGTCAAATTTGACCCGAAGACAACACAAGGGTTAAATTAGCAGTGGATAGCAGTTATAGAGGCAGTATAATGAATGCTTGCTCTTGGGGGAATTGTTGGGTCTCTGTAGATTCTAGAGTGTGGTCTAGACCGACTCTACCTGTAAAGTGTCCTGAGATAACTTCTGTTATGATTTGACACCATAAATAAAATTGAATTGAATTGAGGCAAAAACAACTAAATTCAAAAAGTTTGAAAATGTCTTTTTGAAAAGTGCTAAGTAGCCTACATTTGTTTCCACCTTAACCTTTTAGGTTTTGAGGAACACAATAAGTCTGCGGTTAACTGCTGTGTGACACACACACATACACATTAAAAGAGAAGTGTTAAGAAGGGTTGCAGTTCACATAGATTTCAGCAGCCGCCCTCAGTTTCCAGAAAATTAAGGACCCCATTTGAGCATGTCAGGAGCCAATCAGCTGCTTTAAAGTGCTGATAGAGAATTAGTATGCTTCATGTGTGCCCTCTTTGTAAATGAGTGTGTCCAGTGTTGTGGAACTGGACTTGCATGCTGACAGACTAGTTAGCAGACAGTGCCAGTAAGAGGTTAACCAATCGCCAACTTGAAACATGGGCTGAGTTCCAAATCTCAGACTCTTTTCTTTTTCACTTTTAGTACGAACTGCAGCTGCCCTTACGAAGTACGTACTGTATGCACACATACTACTTCTTCACAACATTGCGCCTTGAACTTTGACCCACTTGCTCATATATGCTGCGCAAGGGATTGTGGGTCAAACGAGCCAGAAAAACATCCTGGCTTGCATACTGCAGAATCTGACCGGATGCAGTGGGACATCCTGGTATTTGTGGCATACTGCATTTGATATAGTATGTATTGGGACATACTAAATCTTTTTCTGGCATACTAAATAGTGTGGTAGTATGGGTATTGGGACGCAGGGATAGATCTCTTGTAACTTGACAGTCTTAATGTTTAAATTTCAGTGTCATAATTTGACAAGTGAATACTTTCCTACAAATAGAAGCAGTTTGGCTGTCCTTATTGTCCTTTGAGATTAATTATATCTGTATATCTGATGCTGTATTGACACCATGTTGCCAACATTTTATAGGACTCTCTGTGTAACTAGTTAAGTTTGTGTTGTGTGTTTTATTCTAGGTAATTATTGTGATATTTATATTCTTCTCCTGTACGGCCTTTTGGTAGAGTAGCCTGCAAGAAACTTTTGTAGGCCTTCTATTGTATTAAGGGGGGGGGGGGAGCGGGGGGAGCCAGCATTGAGCTATCATTTTCTTGGTTGCAGTTGAGCCGGCTAGCCAAATTTTCCTCTGTCTGCCACGCAGGTGTAATTTAGAGCCCTCGTTAAGTAACAAAACAATCGGGTCAGTAGGAAGTCGACATCCTATCACATCAGATATTATTGATGTTGTTTTATTCCAGAACTCATGCACCTGTTCACACTCCCAGACCATGTGCAGGAAAGTTCCAGTTTGTTCCAAAAGGAGATCTTTTAAACCATAAATATCTTATACCAAATCTGCCACTGCTTCATCAGCTACTTCTATCTGCACATGCACCATTTGTGTCATGTTGAACAGTGGTGGAATGCAACCAAGTGCATTTACTCAAATGTATAATAATAGTAAATAATACATGCCACTTTCCACTTTTACTCCGCTACATTTCAGAGAGAACTATTGTACTTTTTACTCCACTACATTCATCTGACAGCTTTACTTACTTTACTTTAACTGTTTGGATCCTTTACACTTTCTAAAATGGGAGGATTCTTCTGCATGGAGTACTTTTAATATGATGATACTTACATACTTCTACTTAAGTAACATTTTTACTTTTTACAGTGTGGTATTAGTACTTTTACTTAAGTCAGAGATGTTCAACAGGGGGTCTGGGACCCCTAAGGGGTCCTTTGAGTTGCTGCAGGGGGGCCTCCAAATTATAAGATAGTTAAAAAAAAAAGTTTTACATTGATGATAGGCTTACTGGCCTATAGGTAGATAGCCATAAGGTAGCCATCCACAGATACAGCTTGAGCTTAAGGATTCCCTGTGCCACATTCTAACATTAAAACATGATATGTAAATATGAATGTTAACAATTATTATTTAATTGCTCCATCTCTTTTTCAACAGAGGGGCCCTTTAACAAACGTTAAAGACCCCTGACTTAAGTATAGGATCTGAATACTTCTTCCACCATTTCTGTTGATCAAACATGAATGAGATCCTGTCCCTGTGCTGTTACTGCATGTCTGGCATCCCCCTTTCTCTCCACTAGAGCGCGCATTAGGACCCCGCCGCGTCTACTGGAGTGGATCATGTCAGAAGAGGAATGTTCGTACAATGAGGGTCTGTGTATTGTAGTTCCGCTATTGCCTCGGTGCACCACACGGACAAACGATTGTCAATGGACTATTTGAGACGGATCTCAATCGGTTTAATGCAACGGCTCCCTGCGTTTCGGCTGCGTGCTTTTTGACTCGTAATTTGCAACCAGATCCTTCTTATCCGGATGGAAAGCGAAAGACGGAGAGAAAGGACTACAAAAAAAAAAAAAAATCCAAACCGAAATGCCGTGAGTGTTGAAGTTTAGGGGCTTTTGTGTGTTGGTAGATTCTCCTGTTTTGGCGACCAATCGCTCAATTTAAATGTCTAGTTATTCTTACTCTTTTCTGACTATTTAAGAAGTGGGGCACATTCGCGATAAAGTGAGATGACATGGTAGCTTAATACCAGCCATCGATGGAACTGAAGTTGTGCGTGCTAAGGTTTTGAATCATCCGAGGGCTTCTTAATGAATGTAATGTATCCGTGAGCAGAGGTCCAGTCGTTAAGCAAGAGTGGATTCATTCCAGCTGTGAGTCCACGAGCCTTTCATGTGTGTAAATCATATCAGTTTTAATTCTAAGCTGACACAGTATAACTCCCGGGAGGAAGAAATCACTAATACAAATCTGCAACATTGGGACTTTTTTTTTTTTTTTATTCCTCTGTGGAACCTAGAATGAGTTTATACTGACCTGATCTTACTTTCTAGGCAAGTGTTTTTGAATATTTCCCATCACTATAACATTCCTATCAGTTTGTCGGGATTATTGTGTAATCTTTCAACAAACGGGCTATCATAGGCTAGTCTCTCGAGTGACTTTGTGCGTGCAGTGGAGTATTTTTTTCTTTCCACATGGGATCCTAGCTGAGTCCATACGTCTTGTTGTCTTCCATGCCCGTACTGTGGTCCAATCTAAGCTCAGCGGACCTCAGTGTAAACGGCATGGGAGAGGCGACCCCTGCTCAGTCTGCCGCGGGAGCGTTCGTGCCCATGTTGGGTGTCGGTTTAGGAACTGTGCCCGGCGGGGTCGGCAGCGGGCCGGGGGTGGCCCCATCCAGAGGCTCCGCGGTGCCGCAGCTGCACAACGCCATAGTGGAGCGTCTGCGCGCCCGCATAGAGCTGTGCAGGCGGCACCACACCACCTGCGAGAACCGCTACCAGAGGGGCCAGGCCGAGAGCTCGGACCGGGAGCACGAGAGCACGCTTCACCTGCTCAACATAGTCCACCAAGGGCCGGGGACCCGGAAGGCAAAGGGCAGCCGGGGATCGAACCAGCAACCTCCAGAGTACAGCAGGGCCAACGGGGAGCAGAAGGGCTCAGAGGGCGAGCAGAAGATCAACACGCGCATAGCGGTGAGTTTGGCCCAGTTGGTGATGGTGGGGTGGGTGGATGGGGGGGGGGGGTGTAATGAATGATCAGCAGTGCCAATAATACTAAAGATGATGAGTATGATAATGACGTTAAAGCTTGTGTTAAGAATGACACCATGGTGAATATGATTACCATAGTAATGATGAGGATGATAAGGCTGTTGTTACTTGTAATGATAAGCATTATAAGCTGTTTTTTTGTATCAGTTTATCAATACATTAATCACCAATCACATGTGCAACCCATACCAGTAAAAAGCCAGTAATGGGTCGGGTGCAGATTTTTAAACCTGTATGACCTAAGTGACCCGAAATGTCACAGTTGGGATGTCTCCTGCAGGCTTTTATGTTATTCATAATCTCACCAAGGACAACAACCATCAAAAACCAGGACAGTAACCATCAAAAACCAACAACACTTCCTAGCATTCAACAGTTACAGTTCTGCCCAAACTTACAGGACAACAAAACTCAGACCATGAGAAAATAAAAGCATTATTTCTGCGTGTCAATCTGCCGGTCATCTGAGAGCTGTATAGTTTCTGTATTACAATAAGTAATGTTTCTACACAAATTACTCAAAAATACGCCGCTCTGACTCTTAATGAACAAGCAGTTAAGGCTCTGTCCAACCTTACAGGACAACCAAATCCAGACCAAATGGCACAACAGGCAGGCATTGTTTTAAAACCAGAGTAATAAACTCTGGGTTCCTGGTTTTGCTGATTAAAGAGGCCCTACAAGTAGATGGGATGATACAGGATCACAATGCTTGTTTGCAAAGCAATCCATTCAGAGGAAATTGTTTTGGGGTCATTGGGCCATGGGGATGTTTTGCATTTACCGCAAACCTTGTCAGCATCTGTACTGTGCAGCTGATCCAAACAGATGGATGCAGATGCATTCCGTGGCTTGTTGAACCCATTTCATATGCACCATTATCTCATTTTTGCAGTACAGATACGTCAGTTTCCTTTGTGTCACACTGATTACCAAACCCTCAAGAGGATGCTACCTGTCATTGAACGGGGTTTCTCAAAGTGTTTCTTAACAAAAGTTATTTTTTTGTGTCACGCAAAGAGCAGTGTGGCTATTATTTTTGAGTAGTTTTGAGAATCTTCTGAGAAAAGGATATTGAGAATAAAGGACAGTATAGTTTGCATGTTCTCCCTCAACATCAGAGCCTTGCAAAGAACACAGGGTTGGGAAACTCGACCGTAAAACACAGCAGGGCTTTCTGTGTGCCTGCTAGTGCTGATAGGACTGACTTCCTGCACGGCATCTGTTAAGGGCACAGCCAGTAAGATGCGAGATTTATTTTGTTGTTTTTCTTTCATTGGGCATGGGGGAGTTCAGCATCTACACTATGAATTATTTCCCAAGCAGCGTTTCAATATAATGTCAAAAGGGTGAAAGCTTGCAGATGTTCCTGCTCTAGATTTGCCTGAGATGCTGGATGGAAAAATAAACAATGTAATATATATTTTTTTTCTTCCAGTAAAGCCATAAAAGGGCAGCGATGATTGTTCTGTCAGTTCGTTTATTGTCAGCACTAGAAGTGAGCACGGGATAGCCTCTACATGTCATGCAACTGTATTGGCTTAAGCCTGGATCGAGACTTTCACATTCAAGAAAAGTCGATCTTTCCATGATTTATAGTGCTAATACAAAGAGCCGTTTAGCTTTCCACATATTTGTTTTCATGCTGTTAGGTACGGCACAGCCGCGGAGCATGATGAGTCGCAAGACAACAACAACATCATGTATTATACTGACTGTCTAAAAGGGGTCAGGGAACATCATTATCATGTACTGTTTCATTTTTCCTGATGTTGACTCTGGAGTAGCGTGTTCTACATAAAACTGATGAGTGCAGCAAGAGGGCGAGGAGGAAATGAAGTCCTGGTGCACATGTTTATATCAACCCTGGGGTTAATATGTTTTTCACAACTCATGATGATTGGGTGAAGCAGAACAGCAGCCGTTGCACAAATCCCCCCCCCCCTCCCCTCCCTAATGCATTTATACGGCATCTTTCCAGCATTAACACTGAAGAGTTCTTTCTGGAATTTGTTGTAGTAAGTAGTAAGTAAGGTGTCAAATAACTCTCGCAACCAAATACTGAAAAGTTAGAGCCGCAAAGATTAAAAAAAGAATCGTTTAGTTGTCAACTATTCGATTAATCGTCAACTATTTTGATAATCGATTGTTCGGTTGGAGTTTTTTTTTTATGAAAACATTCTGGGATTCCAGCTTTTTTTTCACTCTTCTGTGTCAATAAACGGAATATCTTTGAGTTGTGGACAAAACAACACATTTAAGACATTTTATAGAACAAACAACTAATCGATTAATCAACAAAATAATCGTACATATATATTTTTTTACAACTTGTGTTTCAAGTATGTCATGGGGTGCTGTAGTAGTTGAACGCACTACATTCTTCTGAATTAAAAAGTAAGGCTTTTACAATGGCCACATCTGTGCATGTTATTGACTGTTCACATTGGAATTTGCGATGGAAATACACACCAAGTGAGGGGCAAACAACACAATGGATTATGACTGGCTGGGAGTGCAGAGTGAGCAGCACCTAACAACGGTGCTCATTGAGACCAGATTAACAAAGGATATTCTTTTAGATGAAATTGGAGAAATGGGAAAGAAAAAAGGGATGAGAGCCGACTTTATCCAACCACTCAGAAAATGATTTTCCATAATGTGCGCGTGAAATCATCGAAAGCTTTTGGGTACTCATAGATTCATTCGATTATGTTGTTCCACAACCAGTTTTCCAATCTTTCCCTTCATACCTCTATCAGTAGATTCATTCAGCACAGAAATGGGCTTAGAAAACATTAGCCCTGTATTATAATGTACGGACATTAAGTTTCATCAGATCAGTATTCAGCAACCATCTTACATTCTATCAGCGGCACAGATCGAGTACACAAACTAAAGGCTTAACAAACAGTGACACAGCCTCACTGCATGTAGCATGCCATGCATTGTCATGCCCTATTATCATGCCTTTAACAAATGGCTCACTAAGCACCTTCTTGAAAGATGTGCTGGCCATGAAACTGTTTGAAGCACAAGGCCCCCATATAAATGTTTAGAGCCACTGAATACATTTCCTGCACGTGTTTACTTTACGTCAAACAGGCCTTGAAAAAGCAGTAGGCGAGGGATGCCTGGTGATTAACAGTCCTGTGTGCACTGGGAGGATTTTGTTATTTCCCAGTCTTGTTCTAGTGACAGATCTGAGAACTATAGGCCTAGAGCAGCATGCGCTCGCAGGGAAAGTGCTCTGTAGGCTGATCTGTTTGCCCACTCGCAACTACCACACGGCAGCAGCTCTTTTTAAAAAGCCGGCGTGTGAGGTAGGGCTGCTCGATTATGGAAAGAAATCATAGTCACGATTATTCTGGTCAATATTGAAATCCCGATTATTTAACACGATTACTCACTGGCTTTTGGAAAGATGTTGCAATTATTGAATTAAAAAATTAGTGAAACATTTAAACAAACCAACAGTAAAAACACATTGAACTGTCAAATTTCCCTTAATACGTTTCCGGCAGGAGCCAACTTGTAGCAGAACCTTTTGAATTCCCCCTTCAGAACACAAGACAAAATAAGAGTTTACTTGCAAAACGTAATGTACAAAAAAATAGTTTTTCTTGATTACTACTGTGGTTGTAATCATTAGGACCCAAAATGGCAATCACGATTAAAATGTGATTAATTGCACAGCCCTAGTGTGAGGGATCTTGGTCATCCTTGCAACGTGCCAAGTTCGAATCTGGCCGAAGAATTTAGTCTTTTGGCGTTTTTCCATTACATGGTACCTGTTCGACTCGCCTCGACTCTACTCGCCATTTTTGGTTTTCCATTACGAAAAAAAGTCCCTGGTACCTGCTAACAGGTACTTTTTTTACTATCGCCTCCGTCCAGGTTCCAAGCGAGCTGAGCCGATACCAAAAGGTGACTTGAAAACCTGCAGTCTACTGATTGGCCAGAGAGAATCGTCACTAATCACTGCGTCATCATTGCTAGCGACAGACGAGGGTGTCCTGAACAAAACCGCCATTTTTAAATAGTTTAGTGGGTTTTTTTGCTGCCTCCAGCTTCTTTTGAAACAAAATTTGTCTTCTGCACATGCCGAGAGTCAAAAACAACACACCTTCGACATTCTGTGTGTCGCGTTACGTCATGGCAGTTTCCCGCGGCGTTGCTGTGACGACCAGCCACGCTCGCCTCAGGCATGAGGCGGTACTAAATCTGCAATGGAAAATGGAGGACGGGGCACCGCGGCCGAGTCGAGCCGAGTAGAGTCGAGTCGAGCTGGTACCATGTCATGGAAAAATGCCATTTGTCATCCTCCTCTCTCTCCCTATGTGTCCTGTCACTGTCTACTGTGAGCGGCCCAATAAAGGCACAATGCCAAAATGTTCTTTAAGCTTAATGTGTTTGGCACAATTGCAGCACCCTGTACAAAAGGTCAAAACTGGCAACTGCGGTCAGTTGTACTGTTGTTGACGGATCAGATGTTTCCGACTTGGGGTTCAGGACCCCCACAAAAGGGTGTAAATTGGATAGGTTGCAATATTATTAAAGGAGAAATCCGGCGCAAAATGAACCTAGGGGTTAATAACACATGGGTACCGAGTCGACCGTTCTCTGGGATATGTTTTCATGCTAATCAAATGTGACCAGTTTTAGCGCAAACCGCTAATTAGCTTATAACGCAATACAGTAGCCTACAGTACCTTTCACGTATACAGGATACAGGCAGGCGCCATCTTGGGAAAACAGTCACGATCAGTCGAACAACGAATGCCATGCTTGAGCTACGTTACTGGTTACTGGTTACACAGCGTTCGTTGTTCGACTGATCGTGACTGTTTTCCCAAGATGGTGCAGTGAAAGGTACAGTCTTTATAAACTATCTTTTTAATAAACGGTCTGTACACTTAGAAGTTACAAGTTCTCAATGCTTCGGTTCACATGTAGGGACACTCATTATGCTACCGTGGAAGTGTGGTGCTATTTTGAGCCTTGTTAGTGGTATAAAATAGCGATTTCTTTCTACTTTACCAGTGCCCCGACGACTAGCGCTACAAGCTAATTAGCGGTTTGTGATGAAACTGGTCACATTTGATTAGCATGAAAAGACATCCCAGAGAACGGTCGACTCAGTATACATGTGTTATTAACCCCTAGGTTCATTTTGCGCCTCATTTCTCCTTTAACAGGGGAGGAAAGCACACACACACACACACACACACACACACACACACACACACACACACACACACACACACACACACACACACACACACACAAAAAGATGTTTTCTTTTTCAGACTTTGCTCAAATTAAGACTTTTATTTTTTTTACCATTTCTTTGATATTTCCCTCTTCCTTTTAGAAATGATTAAAATAAAAGAAAGAGGGTCGCCAACGAAAAATGTTGCAAACCACTTCACAATGCCGTTGGCTGCAGATTATGTTCGATCAAGACAAATGGGCAGAATGTCAATTTCTGCTATAACATTAATTCATTATTCTTTTTAAGCACAACAAATGCATCACTTCTTACAGCACTTCACTTTTCATTATGAGAGTATTTCACTCTCAGTATAATTTTTGTGTGACACCTTTTGTATTTACATTTCAAGTACATTTTGTTACAATTGATTGTGACAATGAAACATAACAACCACACCTCTTAGTTAATTCATCATGGCTGAGGTAACTACCAAGTGACCAGTGGATTGACAGCTTACTCAAATAGCATGGAGAAAAATAAATTCCTTGTACTCTCTGGTGGTCATGTATGATGGATGGTGTGTGTGTGTGTGTGTGTGTGTGTGTGTGTGTGTTTTGTTTTTTTTTTTGTGTGTGTGTGTGTGTGTGTGTGTGTGTGTGTGTGTGTGTGTGTGTGTGTGTGTGTGTGTGTGTGGGCTGGGGTGTGCACTGTAAGTGCTTCCTGGCATACCCTGTTTGGCTGTTGAACTGCCTGAATCGGAGCTGCCGGTGGTCTGATCTCAGCCTGGCTCGCCTGTGATGTGAAACAATTAGCCAAGGTCCATGGGGGCCACCCACAGTGAAGCCCACAGCTTTACCCAACCCTATGGGTGCAGCACGGATCCATGTTCACATATGCACAAATCCCATCCATGTTGTCATGGGAAGGCTAGAGTTCTTCTTTTTCGGAGTAGCTGGTTCTCCGTTGGTCTGCTGAATGAAGTCCGCTTTAGGGAGGACTGAAATGGCTGCGGCTGCTGTTTATTGACAGCACGACTGCACTGTAAGCCTGATGTGATTAAGCTTGTCTCATTGTATACACTGTAGCTGTGAGATGAGTCGAGCAGCTCACAGTGCTCTGATTAAAAGACATTAAGATAGGCCTCCGTATACTGTAGTAAAGCCATCTGCTAATCTCCTCCTTCTAATAGGGATTAGTGCTCATTCCAAAGTATGGTTTAAACACAGCCACAATCCTATTCTGTTTATGCCTAGTGCAGTTCCGGGTATGGAATATGTATTTTAAATGTCCTCTGTTATTTAAATGAAAGTTTTTGTAACAACAAACACCTAAATTTAGACTGTAATAAACGTCACAGTACGCTGTTTTTATGATTTCTTCTGATATGCTACTGTGTAGACTGTATATTATGATAGTTGGAAAAAAAATAGAATTAGTTTAGTCAAAAGGGTGTTAATTGACAATTAACCATAACTTATTCTCCAACTATTTCAATAATTGATTAGCCGGCTTGAGTCATATTCTTATGAAAAAAAAAAAAAAACATTCTCTGTTTCCAGCTTGTTAAATGTGAATATGTTCTAGTTTTTTCTCTCCTCTGTGACCGTAAACTGAATATCTTTGAGTTGTGGACAAAACGAGAGATTTGAGGACGTCATCTTGGGCCTTTGGAAAAAAACTGATCGACATTTTTCGCCATTTTCTGACATTTTATAGACCCAACAACTAATCCATTATTCCAGAAAATAATCCACAGATTAATCGATAATAAAAAATAATCGTTAGTTGAAACCCAACACCTAACCAGACCCTAACTGGTTGAGAATATAATACTTCTTTGTACAAATGCTGCAAACTTGTCAGATTGAAAGATTACAGTAATTATATAAATGCTTTATCCCCCATTCGCGACCCGTCGTAGATTTCTTTTAACAAATCTATTTGTAATATGGGTATCAACCCACTGGCATGGGATGTGATTGAAGCTAGGAGTCAGGAGATGACATTTGCTTATTTAACAGTTATTTTAATACTTATTTGCCCATCTATTTCCAGATTAATTTCAACATGTTTCCAAGGGGGGATATGACGTCATACATTTCTGTGTTGTGTGTTCTGTTCTGATTGACACGACAGAAACGGTAAGGATTAGCGATTTGTTCAGAGAAACATGGCAGCGGCTTTTTAGCTGATATAGACGTCAGCCAGATTTACTGACTTGTGTAATAAAAATACGGGCCATGTAACATTTTGTTCTGGACATTCCACAGTCATATCCAAGGGGAGTTCATAAATAGTTTTTACACTCTTCTATGCAAGCACAGCTTGTCTTTAAGTCAGGGGGAAGTAGTAGGTTAATATCACACACAAAGCTAATGCTGTGGCTTGTCAGTTTCCAAGAAAGCGCGGCCTCTGGATGACATTTGTTTGGACAGTATGTTGATTCTGACCTAGTTAATAGCTACCGTATCATCTTCTGGTTAAATCGTGCATGAAATGAACGTCTCTATTCCCCGGTAAACATAGATTTATGCACACATGTGTTTGAAACAACTTAGCTACGCATATGTTTTGGGATCATGATTGCTATGTCCTCGAGGGAGGATGGGGTACAAGCTTCAACAAGCTTCTCTTTCGGTAGCCAACCCAGACACCCGGTTTTTAAGTAGCACGAGACAAAAGTTCACTGATGACTGACATTTCTCAGAGGAGCTTTATTTTCCAATCCCTTTTGAGTTAATGAAAGCATATACTAAATATATTACAGAGACTGCATTTCCAATCTTATAAACTGCAGCTTTTAGTATTATCCAAAGTCATGATGGCATAAGTCAGGATCTTCAGCACATCATTAGTTCTAGCATGATGATGTCCGAATATGTCAAATGAAATTTGAAGTGGTTGTCCAAAAGATTGTTGTTGTTCTTTTTATTTTGAGGACATCTTTAGTGCTAAGCAGTCATTTTGCCTTTTTTTTTCCTCGTCTACCTCCATGGTAGCTGTTGTTGACTACCCAGTTCCAAACAGTGTTGTTAATGCCAGAAAACGTGTATCACTTCCTGTGCACTGGCGGGTTTTCCCAGAAAAGACCTATGAGGCATTATGTACACTAAAAGCTTTCATTAGCCGAGTGTAAGTTATATCAGCGAATGATAAGGAACAATGAAATGTCAGATAACTTAAAGGCCTTGTTTAGTGCAAACAAAAATGCACAGGTGTGTTGCTCAGCAACGCAGAGTAAAGGTGGGATTATGTACATGTGTGGATTATGCAGTTTTAGTAATTAATAAAAATGTCCTTGTCCTACTCCCTTTTGTGTGAACTGCAACACTTAGTGACCCTTCTGACAAAAGAAATCAATGTAAGTTGATGTTATTCATGTAACGATATTGTCATGTTCTTATTGGATAATACATTTAATGTTAGAAAGAAGTGGTGCATTCAATATAATATTCCAAGCAGCAGCAACATGTTAGAAACAGTGCTGTGTGAATCTGGGACATCTCTGTACCTGGCAAGATTTGCATTGCCTTCTCCCGCTGAAATGAGCACACTTTCATTCTTTTTCTGGACTAATTTAGATTTTGTTAACAAGTTCCATGCTACCGAAAAAAAAAAAACCACACACATAGAAAAATCAGAAAACAAAGAAGAAAAGTATGAATCGGGAAAGACAAAAGCTTCCGGAAACCCAGCAGGGCAGTGAGGATGTGTCTCAAATCAAAGGCATTCACGGATCATCTGTTATACAGTATGTCTAATAGTGGTGTCTTAAAAACCCCCTCTTCCTCCTTCCCTCCTCCCACTCCCCCACTCAACCACCTTTCCACCCACACACACACACACACACACACACACACACACACACACACACACACACACACACACACACACACACACACACACACACACACACACACACACACACACACACCTCACCCTGCTGCACACGCCTCATGTTTAATTCAGCAGCCTATGGGAAGGCTGTATCTGTCTTTGAAGAGGGCTGCCGAAATCATGTAGTAGACCCATCTCATCCTCAGTCTTCAAGGGATGATACAATCTAAGTGAGTACATGCTCTGAGGAACACAGGCCCCTGACAGTCCAGGTGGGCCAGGTCTGCTGCTGGATGAGCTACTGTATATAAAAGCCTGGTCTTCAAGGTAAATTTAGCCTGTAGTTGTACTGGACCTGCTGCCCGTCCCCGGGTTAAAAGCCTTTCCTCCGTAGACATGTGATTGCAGTCCTTGGCTGTGGTCCGCGGCCGCTAGCAGAGCTTGCAAGGTAACAGCTTTACCTTCAGACACAGCGTTAACTTTGTAGAAAATACATGATCAGCATCAACCTTGCAACATCTCCTCCCTGGTGGTGCAGCTTCTGTTTGTTTTTGTGTCCACTCTGCTGATTTACACCCCGTGCAGTTATAAATCACAGGTCACGTTTATGTGTTTGCCATTGTTTATTCTCACATGATAAAAAAAAAACAAGTATAATGTGAAGTGTCTGCTGCTGAAACAATCAATCGATTTAATCATCGATGGCAAATTCATCTACGCCAATTTCGATAATTGTTTAAGTCATTTATCAAGCAGAAGCACCAAGGATGTGGTAGTTTCATCTTCTTAAATGTGAGAATTTGCTGCTATTGTATAACAATGTTGTTGTAGTCTTGCCAGACCTTCCTTCACAGCGCGGACGATCTGGCTAGTCCACACAGCATTCTGGGATGGGAGAAAAACGTGCTCTGGTATATTGGCACTTCTTTCAAACCAATCATAATTGCCTTGGGCGGGGCTAAGCGCCGGACGGAGCATGGGTGCCTCTGCAAAATAGCCTCGGGAAGGAACTTGTTTTGGCGGAAACTGTGCTCGTTCAAAAGTTATTTTAGTCGTGCAACAGGAAACTCAGATCCGGCGGAATTTCCGGCGGCACCTAAACAATCCCTAAAATGTAACGTCGTAGATATAGACTAATGTTATTGTAAACTGAATATTTTGTGGTCTTGGATTGTTGGTTGGAACAACAATTTGTTTCTCTTAGAAACTGTATTGGGCATTTTTAAGTACTGACATTTTGTACAGAAAAATGAATAATTGAATATAAATCTACAGAGTAGTCAATAAGAAAATACTAATAAGTTAGTTGGAGCCTTACACGTGTCAATATATGTATCTAATGCTCGAACCTGCAAACTGATAAGTTCCCCTAATGTGAAAATGAGTTTCAAAAAAGCTGCACAATTGTTTGAATTTCCTTGCTGATCCTCCGACTGCAAATTAGACTTTTGTGCAATAGACTCTTGAGAATATGCGTGGATACTCGTTTCATGTTTTGAATATGAATTACCCCACTATTCAGTGTTTCATCCAAGTGAACATTTCTCTGGATTGAAATACCTCCATTCCCAAGGGGTTTGGATTAGAGAGTCCCCACTGTATCCCTTTGTTGCTGATTTGTGCTTTCAGCATGCTTCCCGTTATTGCCAGCACTTTGTTAGAATATCGAGCATTATGTGGACCTCAAGACCGAAAAAAAATAAATCTCATCTGTGCCACTGAAGTCAATGGGGAATTTTAGGACGACCAATATATTAGTGCTCCATCGTTGCTATTAAATCCATTTGACAAAGGAAACATGTTTTATTTTTTCATGGCTTTTCATCATCTGGAATTTAGACATAAAAATATAGGAGAAGCTTGGGGCAATCACTTAGCAAGAAAGGGCCATGTTTATGTACATCTGTATCTTCAGAGGGGCCGTGTAGAGGTAACCATTCATGCCTGATGTGATTTGAAGAGAGCCTCTTTGAGGTTTGTCAGGTTTTTCCTGCTTGACTTAATTGAAGAGAGGGGCAGGATTGTGTGCAGAGGAGGAAGGGGGTAGTGCCTTGGAGTGTCTTTCCACAAGTGCTTTGCTACCCAGTGCTGAAACTGGAACCCTGTGGGAACCAGCATGTTCAGGTGTATCTTATGTGCAGTGCGTGGAGGGTGAATTGAGGGGACAAATTGCACGCAAAAGGAAACACAAGCAGTATGTTGCTGCCTTGTTCACGACAAAGCCTAGAAAATAGACACCCAGTGTTAATGTTTTCTGTTGAATTTTTGCATTTATATAGTGCACCAATTTGACAATGAATGGAGGTTCTGACAGTTGTGTGATGCTTGGATAAACAGGCGCTTATCTATCTAACGGTTCTCCCACTCATCTGATAATCAGCCATCTGATATGTCACAGTTTCCTGGACTTGTAGCTGCAGTTGTAAACAGATCTGATTATCACAGTTGCCACTGGGGAACTGGGTGTGGATGTCCACTTATGCGTTACCATGTTGACATAATTTCCTCACCTTGCTGTTATTCTTTACTCCAGCCTGGCTTTATAGGTTCACAACAAGATTTATGTATCGGACAAAACCATTCGAAAGCTCATCTGCTGGGGAACAATTGGGTTCAGAGCTAAGCAGCTTTCTTTGCAGGACTTCAAACAGCCTATTCTCCCCAGGGTCATTACCCTGCTCAGGAAATGAGAAAGTGGGCTCCTGATGTCACTGGCAAGACCCTTGCACAGAATTCCGGGTTAAAGTGGGAGAGGGGGGGGGGCATGCTAGATCAGAGTTCAGACATGTTTACATTACAGCTCAGGATATTTCTCAGAGCCCGGCCAAACTGCTGAAGTTCCCAGGCTCCAGAGTTGCGGAGTGCTGAAAAGAGGCACAAGCATTCACTTTTTCTTCTCTTCTCCCGCTCCTGTGCTCTGTGGTCTAAGTCACAGTTCAGCCTCATTTGCATAGTGGTAATGTTCTGTTCTTTGCTACAGTTGTCCTTTGGGGAATATTATAGATGTGAAATATATGGAAGGTGAAAGTCACAAACGCAGTTGACACAGTGTCTGAAATGTGGTTGCTGACATTTTTTTTTTAAATCAACAACAGGAACTAATAGCAAATTCCGCTCAAGTTTACATTGTTACAGTTTTTGTTTTTACAGTCTCTAGTCCTTGACATCTCCTTTTCTTCATCTTCTTCTCCTCTGAAGAAAACGTGTTTAATATGCATACCCCTGTCTCTGTCTCAGCAGTGACAATAACAAAATGTGGCAAAATGCACAAAGTGAACACTGTCCTGTCTTCTAAGCATTTAAATCGGATTCAAAACAACAGACTGAGCTTATGTTGGAGTTTTATCAAATATCAGGCCTGACCACAGAAAATAAATATGGTTTAATTGTTGTTTTTCTTTTTAGACAGGGTCTTCTTTCCCCGCTGATTCTGCCAAGCCCGTTCCCTTGGCTGTGGTTTCGCTAGATAGGTAGGGACAGTGGGAATCTCGATCATCCATTCATGCGCGTCACTAATTAGATGACGAGGCATTTGGCTACCTTAAGAGAGTCTAGGAGCATCATGGCTGGCACTACAACCTCACCCTGCCAGCACATTTAGCAGTATCATTAATTTGTGGAGAATTTAAAGGATTTTCCAATTTTTTTTTAACATCCTGGATCTTATTTTCATAGCCTTTTGGGAATTTGTAAGCCTTTATTTTCACAGGACAGACGAAGGGGGGGAGAGAGAGGGGGAATGACATGCAGCAAAGGGCCGCAGGTCGGAGTCAAACCCACGGCCGCTGCGTCGAGGAGTAAACCTCTATCTATGTGCGTCCGCTCTACCAACTGGGCTAACCCAGCCACTCTATTGTTGGTTTTGATAACATTGTACCCACCAAGATAATTGCTGATATTTGGGAAGGTGATGACATTGCTGAAAAGGATTCCGACTAAGAAATGAGTGTTCAGACCATCAGACTTCAGGTTAGCCAAATTATTTGGAGGAGAAACAAAGTAAAACTTTGTTGCCCAAATATCCATGACAATTTCATTGTGATCTACCGTACTTGCCTTAGTTGTGTGCACACAGTTTTCCAGTGCAACAAGGGATTAAGAACTCTAGGGGTGTGCTATAACCTTTGGCTCTACCTCCATATAAATTGTCATTTAATCTGGCTTAACTTTAAGCTCTCTGATCATTTGACCGCTCATATTTTTGCCCCTTCAGATTGGTTGTTGCGATGCTACTGTGATCCCAGATGAGTACAATAATATTATAACCAATTTGTTGCAAGAAATTTGTAATAAACTGGAATTTTCTCATAGTAGTAGAGGCTTCCCCCACCCTTCTGAGTGTAGAGAGCTCAGGGAACAACAAAATCCTTGTCATTTCTGAGCGTGACCATGGTCAGATATAAAGCAAGTAAATATCAATCACAATATTCTGGCGATCAACTGCTTATAAAACATAGGCATTTCTGCTATATCCGCCTTCAAAATCCCACAGCTGTCAAATCCGAAATCAAACATTTCAGAGTGCTAGACCAGGCTGTCTGGAGCATCAGATCTGGGTCTAGAGGAGGAACATAGATGCTCTTGTTTCTCGCCTTCGGCTCTGCCAATAAGGCTGAGAAGTGGCAGCTGGAATGTTTGTGTTAGTGCTGTGCTGTGGTGAGGTGTCACGGTGCAGAGCAATGCTCCGGCGCCTGCTCTCTCTCCACCCTACCTACAGGCACACAGACACTGCTGTTGAATCTCCAGCACACAGGAGGTGAAACCAGGGGACGGTCTCTGGGCTTTACCTGCCCTGTCCAATCATCTACAGTCTGGCTTTAACAGGAAGCAGGCCTACAGTGGCAGGGCTGCTGCATGGTGTAGGGGTTACTGAAGACTAATTTCAGCCTGTACTGATTATGGCATGTATTTAATCGCTAATGCTTACTAATTTTTAGACAAAGTCCTAGTGCAGGATTTTGACTGGCCAACAACAGCAGTTCCTCTAATTCATATGAGGCCAACAGCTGATTCTAAAGTGGAGTGAAACGTGCATAACGTTTCACAATCTAAACACTATGTGCTCTTTGCATGACAAGTGAGAGAAATCTGTTTTCCCACCGTGAAAGGATTACATGAAGGGGTAATGAGCGGGAACATGGAGTCTCGCACTGAAATCGTGCGCAGACAGGATGGATGGAAGGACATAGTATTTGCCTTCAGCTTCTTAGTTAAAGTTTGTCCTTAATGTCAGCCAATTTGTTTAAATTGTGTAAACATAACTGCAATATTCATCTTGACTTCCTGTTGTGATTTGCCTAACATTTATGGCATCTTTGATTAGTGTATGTATCAGATACATATACACAGTGGTGTTGTGCTGGATTACATGTAGAGTGGTTTCTGTGGTTATTAAGTGTATTTTTAATCTTACAGAGAAAAGAAAAGAACATATTAATAAAGGGAAGTTCAGGAAGGCGATTCCTAGCTCTGTAAGGGCTTTCATTTTCAACCTCTTCCTCTCTTTGAAAGACCTCTGCACGCTCTCACGGTAGTACAGAAATGGTTCCTAATTCTCTTAAATTGTTGTTTTTGCCCCTTTACGTTTTCTTATCTCATTTTTTTCCGTTCTCAGATAGTACAAAGTATGTTTAATCCATCTGGTAAAGCCAGGTGGTGAATGTTGCCTTAACAAGATGAGAATGAGTCTTACAGCAATTAAGGAGGTGAATCCTATAAGTATATAGCGGGGTTGTGCAAGTCCAAATGGGGCACAATATCTTAAGTAAGCATTTAGAATATCGCACCATAATGTTGCAAAGTTGGGGCAAAACCAGATTCAATTCAATTCAATTTTATTTATAGTATCAAATCATAACATAAGTTATCTCGAGACACTTTACAGATAGAGTAGGTCTAGACCACACTCTATAATTTACAAAGCCCCAACAATTCCAACAATTCCAGTAATTCCCTCAAGAGCAAGCAGTGCGACAGTGGCGAGGAAAAACTCCCTCTTGGGAAGAAACCTCGGACAGACCCAGGCTCTTGGTAGGCGGTGTCTGACGAGCCGGTTGGGGGTGTGATGAACAGTGGCGATAGTAGTCACATTAATAATGGAACAGTGTGTAATCTGCTGGTTGGCATTTAAAGGGTAATTTCGGTATTTTTCAACCTGCACCCTATTTTCCCATGCGTTGGTGTCTAAGTGACGAATATGAACAAAAGAAATTGGTCCAGTATTGAGCGAGAACGCTGTAACCAGCAGCCGCGAACCTGGCTGCAATGTAATCCTAAAGGGCAAATGTGCATCCTCAATGTACAGTACGTCCAATAAAAGTGCTGTTTTTTCCACTGACAGGCTCAGATTATTATTCTAAGTGTCTGACAACATTATGGAAAGGATCTCTACAGAGATAGAACTTTTTGTTAAAGAGTAATTAAAAATAAATAAATTAAAGTGCTCATATTATGCTCATTTTCAGGTTCATAATTGTATTTAGAGGTTGCACCAGAATAGGTTTATGTGGTTTAATTTTCAGAAAACACCATATACTTGTTGTACTGCACATTGCTGCAGCTCCTCTTTTCACCCTGTGTGTTGAGCTCTCTGTTTTAGCTACCGAGTGAGGCATCACACTTCTGTTCCATCTTTGTTGGGAGTCGCACATGCGGAGTACCTAGGTAAGCACTGCTAGCTGTCAGTTGCAGAGTATGAGGGCGTGCCACGCTAGCAGCTAGGCGAGGATTATAAAGTGTGTTACAAAGTGATGAGGAGCAGTTTGGGAACAGTGTTTTCTGTTGGAGATGGTAAGTCCCTTTGGGGTGGACTTTGGGCTTTTTCACTTTGTAAACCTAAAATGTGCACAAAAAAGATATATAACACAATAAAGGAAAGGGAAAAGCCAAAAAAACATAATATGAGCACTTTAAGATCCTTTTTGTTTAACTAGAAACAGCCCAGAAGCCATCTCCAAACTTACCAGACTCCATTTAAATAAACAATACTTTTAGCGTGTATATAGCCAGCATATTTTCACATGTAAATGGGTGAGTTAAAGGTTAATTTCAACCAAACCAGAATGGTGACTGTTGGAACGGTGAAAAGACAAACCAAGACAGCTTTTGACAGCATTTTGTTTCTGTCAACCTTGAATTACTGTTTATATGAATGGAGTCTGGTGGGTTTGGCGATGGCGATTTTTGGGCTGTTTCATGTTAAACTAAAAGGATCTTACTCTTTAAAGGTCCAATGTGCAGGAATTTCTCCCATCTAGCGTTGAGATCATATATCACATCGACTCTCTCGCACCACGCAGTTCAAAGTACCTATTACAGCTACGGTAGCCTTCACGCTTCAAAAAGCCGGTCTCTTGCTCTTTTCAATATCCTTCTCTTTCTGGATGAAGAAGAAAACTCCTGTTCCTGAAATTTGGATTTTGAATACGTGCAGTCCTCCATGTTTCCTTCTTCAAACTTGCCGAGGCCGAGAAGCTACGATACCCATTAGCAGCATTAGCAGCACCTGGGAGTTTATTATATGACAGAGAAAACGCGAATGGCGCAGCAGTGTGCCCTGTATGTCCCTTACCGGCTAACGTATTTCAAGATGGCGCATGAATTTGGAGCGTCTATACCCCAGTTCATGCGAATGCAAATGTAAGATTTCAAGCCAAAAGGAATACTTGGAATTGATGGTGGTGGTAAATATTCATGAAAAATGAGAAGTTTGGGAACGGGCAACACAAAGTTTGATAATGAAAAACTAAACACGTTACACACTGGACCTTTAACAAAAAGGTCGACCTCTGTAGAGATCATTTCCATAATGTTGTCAAACCCTTATAATAATATACTGAGCATGTCAGTGGCAAAACAGTACTTTTTCAGTGGACGTGAATTAACGGTGCGCAACTGCCCATTAATGTCACATCGCTGCTTCTTTCACCGCTGCTTTCCTAATACTGGACCAGTTTCAAAAATTGTTGTTCCAGTCACTCAGACACAAAAACATGGCACACAAACCCAGGGCATGATAATCAACTTTGATTAAATGTATAAGTGGACCCTTAAAACAAACTTTCATCATATCAGACTATATCTGGCACAAGAAGGGGAGGTATGAGAAGTGCTGCCTCCTAATGATCATTAATCAATTAATTATTCAACTCTTCTCCTTCAAAGTCTCAGCCTGTCCAAAAATTGAGAAGTATTTCTGCATGCAGCACATGAGCTCAGACTTCTGAGTAATATGAAAGAATATGATCAATGTTATTGTTTGAAAAATATTTTTTCTGTCTCTTTATGTCGGAGATACCTAAAAAACACTTATTCACGCACTGTAAGTACATAGCCAGAGGGAGTGGTTCCTGTCACAGGGCCCCGCTGTAAATTTATTTGGTCCAACTGGTTCTTTTGAACTGATGGCAAATGATCATTAAGCAAGTAAGGGCTCTTTCTCCTGCCTTTCTGCTTACGGAGAAAAAACTGTGATGCTGCAATCTTTTCATAGCTGTTAGTAAGAAAGTGGGGTTATTATGTGTGCATGGATGATAACAAGAGGGAGAACGAGAGTGAAGAGAACATTCCTTTCTCACTCCCACTCTCCACCACCACACCCCCATCGCTACTCACTGCCACCCCACCCCCAGTTTCCTTCCTGTGCTTTTTTTAGAATCTATTGGATGTTTTCCCCACATCCGGCAACAAAGCCAGCCTTTTTATGCCATAAACTACCAGCATAGTGTTCTGTGGTTCAGCTACACAAGGGCATGGTCAAATGTGATCAATGAATTGAAGCCCGCTCATTCCTAACCTCACATCCTTGTTCACTTCACTTGACAGATTGTTTAGGTAGTGCAGTTGGTTGGGGTGTGTCCTTAAAGAGCAGAATTTTCTATCATACTGTAGAGTATTTCTGTAAACAGTGTCCTGTAGCAATGGAAGATGCTAATACTGAGATATATATATATATATATATATATATATATATATATATATATATATATATATATATATATATATATATATATATATATTGGTTGTCATATCTTGAACTTCAGCCTTAGCACTACATAGGAATTTAAGACTGCAGACCCCTTTCTTTTGAGATTAGTTTTCACATAAATTTAACAAGATCAGAGAGCGGCTTGAACTCTTGAAAACAATCCAAATATTTACAAGTGCTGATAGAATGTGTGAGGGAACCGTTTTATTGCTTGAGGTCTGGACATAATATGCTAAGTGGACCATATTTCTTGTTCTTTTTCCCAATTTTAGAGGTTAACCGCACCTCATGGAACTGGTTTGTAACTCACAAACTCGCATTTAGCAGGCTGCAGATTCTCCTCAAGGTGGAGTGCTTGGGAAAGTAGGAAGGAAAGGGATAAAAAGTTATGTAAATATAAAACCTTGCTAAATCATAAATTTACCTTGTTTGTAGTTGAATGTGTCCTGTAGTTGAATGTGTCCTGTCAACAGTTTTGCAAATTTAATTTGCACCACAGGGGATTTTTGTGTTGCAGATCTGCAGTTAGTCACTGGGACAACATATTGGCAGCAAGGCTGAGTGAAACCTAGGGATGCTAATTTAGATTTTTCTTCTGAACGATAGCCAACCCAGACATCATGGATAGCTGAGGACTTGTACCGGTTGCGCAGCCACGATGTTGTTTACATTATCGTGGACATCAGCCACTTTCCTGGAACCGCTATTGCGTCCAACGCATTTTGTGGTATTTTGCACGTGCACCGTAGCAACATGTCCACAGATAGAAGATGGACAGCACTGTGTGTACGGCTGATTTTATGAGACACAGATATGGCAGAAGTGCTAAAAACAGGATATGCATACAGCTTTCACTACTGTTGATGCTGGGAGCAGCAATGTTGGATTGTGTGGTGAGGTTCTCCCGACTTTCCGAGTGGGAAATCCGACTCCAGTTGACATTTTCAGTTCTACTGGAATGCAGCATGTGTCCGAGCCTGCCTCCACCGCATCCACCTGCAAGGTTGTCAGCTGTGTGTCTGCCTGGCATACTCCATACTACGTGTTTGAGACAGCCGATTTAACCTGCCAGTCCTCGTTGATTTATAGTGGATATAGTGACATAGTGTCCCAGAGCACTGCGTTTTGACCAGTCAGCTGTAAAAGTCACGAACTGAGCAGAAAAAAAGGAAATTGCTAGTGCCAAGTTAGCATTAGCACTTTAACTAGCAAGTCCAAAACGGGGCTGATAACTAGCGGTGGCGATAGAGTATTAAGGTCCTTGTTTCCATGATCCTGTTTAAATCGATCTAACATAAAAACCATAACAACTAGAGCATTCATTTTGTTTGCAGCAGAAAGCTAAGGATTCAGTCTTTCCTGATCATCATGTCCGGTACGTATGCCGGCGGGCCATTTTTATTGAAGACAAAACTATCAAAACACCTTTACACTCTGCTCATAAAAATGAGCATATTTCAAAAACATTTTTTTTTTTACATAGTTCAAATAACTTCTGGAGTGTTAAGAAATATTGTAAACTTTGATGAAAACACATTGTGTTTTTATCGTTTTTATTATTTTATTTTTTCATTCATGACACAATTTTAATACTTTTATTAATTATTATGGTTTATTGACTTACATAACCTTTTAGCTTAGGTTGTACTGATTTTAGGGATGTAAAGGGATGTTACGCCAAGAAATGACATCACCATAAGCAAACATACCAATGTACCAACTTGAAGGACCTTTTCTATTGCAGAGTTCAAACGGTTAAACGGTTAATTATTGACATCCCTAGAAGCACCTTATCAAGCTCTCATTCAAGTTGCCTCCTACAGGCAACAATGTTGTTGCAATTTTAACACGTGCCCCACCTTGAGGTGAGTGTTAGGGCTTCAGCTGTTTCTGTCCTGCTGATTGGTGCCAGATCTGTCTGAAACTGATCGTGTGGCCCTGCTATTGGTATTATGTGGTTTATTTACATCAATGACACTGTTAAATGCAGGTCATTTAAAATTACCTGCACTTCAGTATGTGTTCACCATAGATTTTATTCATTTATTTATTTTTACATTTTCTTAAGTTGGTCTTTAAATTGTCACTTAAATGGACCAAAGACATACAGCATATCCAGTATTTATATAAAATTTAGCCTTTTCAGTAGTTAGTTCATTATACCAGAATCACTTTTCAAAGCACTGACTAAAATACTGACACTTGTGTTTATCAGTGTTGTCCTCTTTGTCATTTCCAGTGAATTAAATCTCTTGGTAAGAGGGAATTTTCCCCTCTATTATGCTGCCTCGGCTGAGTTTGAATCACCAAGCTCATCTGTTTTGCCTGAAGTAGTCAAAGCAGGGGGAAAAAACAGCTGTCTAGTCAGTGAAGGGACGCCTTGCTACTTGAGCTGTGAAATCCACACAAGCAAGCAGGATAATCTCTTCCACCTAGACCAAATATCACATCCGGGGATGGAAATGCAGAGAGTTCCATGTGCACAGCCTTGACCTAACAGGGTGTAATTTAATGTGACAGCAGGATAAAGTATAAAGTAATATCCCAAAACACTCACATCAGCACTAAAGGTAAATGTTGCTTTTTGTTGCGATCACATTTCTAACAGCAAGGTTACCTCAGACAATGCTGCATTTTAAACTTCAATAATACACGTGCTTACATGTTAATGTACAAAATGATCAGATTTGCTCAGCCTCCAGTAGCCACATTACGCTAGCTGGGGAACTTGTGTAGAGTACACTGGAAGTGAGAGATTGATTAACTCCCATTTCCGCTTCCCAATCCAATTTCTCCAACTTGTGCCATCGCTGCAATCTGCCACTTTATCTGCCATATGACAGCCTCTGTCCGGTTAGGTGAGATTGTTGTTCTACAGCCCGTACAGACTGGGCAGAGGGAGCAGGGCCAGATTCTGTGCTTCCTCCTTCCTTTAGCAGATGCTGTGACGATAACCACATGGCCGTGAGTCCCTCGTCTGAGCAGTTTTCTTTGCTACGTTTTCAGGATTCACTCTGTTTAGTTGCAGCATACACTAATACAAACTACTTTAACATGTATTGCTAGTAGTAGCAGCAGGATTGTAGTTTTCATAGTAAATGTCTTTTTAAATGTAATTTATTTAGTTTAGTCAGGTATAAAGAATGTAGTGGCTGTAGTATAAGTTTTTTTCACTAGTAGGATTGGGACTTGGCCTTTAAACCACTGACAGTGTTCACCATCAAAAACAGTTTGTCTATTTCCAAGCAACAGTCTTGATGTTTACCTGACCAGATGCCACTACAGGTACAGAGGGCCTGCTTGTAATTGCTATGAACTGTTGTTTTTGGATGAGATGAGAATGCTTAGGACACCATTTCTTTCAGCACGTGTCTTTATCGGCACAAATCCTCTTAATCAGGTTGATCACAGCGGTTGTTTCCCTTAACTTTGAATGAATGGCTGTGATCACATCATGGGAAAGTTTTTTTACCTGAGAGCACACTGTCTCTTTCTCACCAGCTGCGACATGTAAAAAGACCTAAAGCGTTGACTCACAAGGCCTACTTAGACACAGGCACACACACACACACACACACACACACACAGAAGAGCTGGCTGCATGCAGAAACTTGCTTTGAGACAGTAGGCTCTGCTGCAACCTTGAACTCTCCCTGCCACGGTGAGAGCCACCATTTGCCCAGACAGTGGTGAGCTCAGAACCTGCAGGGCTCTATGGGAAGGCAATTTAAGCAATCCTTGGAATGAAGTTATTTTTTTTATGTGCAGGAGTATACACATTTTAACTTTTACATGAAAGCTGCGCTTGCTAGCCTAAATTTCAAATTGTGGCAGCGATAAAGAAGAGTGTCCTGTTGGCCTTAAATGAAATGTTGCTGCTCAGACGGTTTCTGTCTGTGCACAGGAAGTCTCGCCTTGTCAGACCTTCCTCCACAGCACTGCGGATGAGGGTCTTGCTAGTCCACACAGCATTCCGGGATGGGAGAAAAACGTGCTCTGGTTTATTGGCATTTCTTTAATCCACAATCACAAATGTCTTGGACAGCGCTAAGCACCGGACGGAGCAAAATAGCCTCGGGAAGGAACTTGTTTTGATGGAACATGTGTACATTCAAAGTTTTAGTTGTTTAAGTCGTGCAACAGAAAACTCAGATCAACTCAGATTGGACAGACAGTCCAGCTAGCTGTCTGGATTTACCCTGCAGAGATCTGAGGAGCAGTTATCCATAGTCCTCAGAAATCCACCAGAGTTTAGAACGCCAACACAAACAAAGCGGAAGGTGACGGACAATATTCTCTCTCCTTTTAGCTCTGTTTTGGTCTCCACCTTCTAGAAAAAAGAAATATGTGGCTCCTTAGCCGCTAGATGTTACACTTTCTTCACCAGCTAGTCAACTCTGTCGGTCTGATGTTTGGTGCTGGGAATGTAGTGTGCAGTGGATTTATCAGAGCTTGTTTTTGTTGAAAACTGCGGCCTGCAGAGCTGGATAGAGCGTTAAGAATCTGATTTTAAACTTCTAAACCTCTACTTGTATTTGCTTTACATAACGGTATTTTAATTTACATCCAAATTATCCTAATTCACCTATCAAATCATTTTTACAAATCAGAAAGTTATAGTAGCTATTATTATTTTTATGATGGTATTGCTTCTTCTTTGTATTGTTTTTTTTCTCTCTCTTTGTCTTTGTAACTGACTCATTGTCATTGTAGGTTCGCCCCTCCATGGTCTAATTAGTTTATTAGTATCAATAAAGGTTGAATGAATGAGACAGAACAAACCGTAAATGTGCTGTAACCAAAAAACTGAGATAAAAGAGGATAAAAAGCTCTGTGGAGTTAGGTTGAAACCAAGGGCAAGCCCTTTCACATTATTATAATTTGATTCAATACTAATATAAATGATTTATTAATAGAGCTTTAAGAGTTCAAATCAGACACCTCAGTTACCTCACACCAGCAGTGTTCAAAGTTATCTAGTGCAGCTATTAATTTACTGCTCTACCTGATGATTCCCCCGGGTTTTCACTTTTCTTTTTTTGTGGCAGTCAAACTTGATCCAAAGACTTTTCACCAGTCTGAACAGTGCGAAAACCAGTTGTGTTTTAGGCCACATCTATCCAGAATTAAGGCCAACAATTATTAATTTGACTGAATTGTTTGTTTTTCATGGATGATGGTACAGTATCTAACTAATATCTAAGATGCATTACGAGATGTTTTTGTTTTTGTCCTTCTGGGAAATGTCATGCTAATGATACATTTTTAGAGGTCACATATTTTCTGCACCATGATCCCCAGTGCTCTCACCCCCTCCCCAAAAAACACACACACACACACACACACACACACACACACACACACACACACACACACACACACACACACACACACACACACACACACACACACACTTTTTCCTTGGTTTGAGTCTGTGAGAGCTCTGCAGTGTTTTCTGTGTCCGTCTCTGCCAGCACCGGTCTGCACAGACCTTATTTGGAATGTCAGAACTGATAGGAGTGGGAGTCAAACAAAGCTTCCCACTCATTTGTTTTTTCTTCTTACTTTCTAGCTGCAGCAGTCCCTTTTTTTTAAACCGAACTAGCAGAGGATTGTTTCAGAGCACGAGTGCAGATTAGCGCGACTGCTTGCCAGTCTAATGCATGTGTGTGTGTATGTGTGTAATTGAAGTGAAAGCTGAGAGAGATCACAAAACTCAACAAGTATACCCTTTTCAACCAGTGGATTTTTCCAAGCTTTCTCCATTGAAGCGGTTTAAAACACTAAATGTGTTTCCCCTCTCTAAAAGCATGAGGCTTATCAAGCAGCATTAGCACAGCATTTACCACTCAGCCCAGGTTTCCCATGGGGTGTAAAATGGATCCTTGTTTCACTGGGAAATTGCCACAGCAATGCTGCTAAAGAGCACTTTGCTGCAATCAGATATTGACCAATATTGTTTCCTGATTTGGAATAGCAGTCACTGGGCTTAAAAGGGAGCATAAAAAAAAATTCATAATACAAATAGCTGTGATAGGACATAAACAGCTCTTACGTACTAAATATGGTACAATTAAAGATCAGCTAATCAATAGTTGCTGCAGACTAGTGGGCTGCTAGATGATGGTTTTCTTTCTTGTGGCCAGAGATATGACTGGAATGGCTCAGGACTGTGTTGCTCAACTCAGCAGTGGCACTGTTGGCTCTCACCGTGCTGCAGCTGCATGCTGAAGAGCAGCCAGATGTTTGAGATGGTGAAATGAGCCTAGCGAGCAGGAAACGGCTCTGCATGCCATAGGAATCGTCTTTGAAAACAGGAAGGGAAATTGTTCCCTGCTTATGGGCCTTTTCCTGTGGCATGACCTGAGGCAGGCCTTGTGTTTGACGGTTGCTGGGAAAAAGGTACTTGTGGTTGAATGGCAATGGCCTTTTAAGGGCACAAGCATTCTCTGAGAGCTTTAGACCTGTTTAACAAGGGATTGGTTTCAGAGAAGCTAAAATCACCACATTGTCTTTTATCTTAATCTTTTCACATGATTGTTTTACCTCTGCAGTGGTTACATTTTTGTGTAATGTCATAGATAGACTAAAAAAAAAATAATCTACCGAACCTAATGTGTTAACCAACGTCATATAGCCCCAGGCTGCCTAAAGACATGTTTCAGTGCTAGTATTATCCTGGTTTACATTCTCTAAATAACTAATTCCGACATCCAGGATTGTTAACTTGAGGATTTTTCTTTTTCTTTTTGTCATGCTCACAGTGACCTCTGGTGTCTGCAGGGATTGATCAATTCTTGTTTTTGAAGCCTTGGCTGTTAGGAATCCTTTAATGTTCTGATTTATGTTAACCCACCCACACCCTCAGTTTTTCACATCCTGAAAATAGTTTACCTCCTGCCTCTTACATTTAAGCGGACACAGTTCACATACAGTTTACCAATTTAAAGAAACGTGTCATCATGTCCTTTTATTTTTGGTGCACAGCACGCAGTACTTTTAAATGTGGATTGGAATAGTAAAAACTGATATAGGGTGATAGCTCAGAGGGTGCTGGACCAATTAAAATTAAATTAAACCCTTTGCACTACCATAGCAGCTTAGCCTATATGCAGTTGGATTGCAAGACCTGTATGGTTATCTGTGACTAGCTCTGGGCTTGTTAAATGGTGGGATGCTTCCTGCATCCCACCACTCTTCACTTACAATGACTAAGTGAAGACAAAGGTGGTGGTTGCTTTTGTAGGAAAAAATGATCCCGTGGCCAAAGATCAGGATGTGGCAGTTCAACATGGAAATTATTTTTCAGTTTTGCTTAATGTGCTTTAAAGCTGTGCATTTTGAACACATCCTGTGGTTTCCCACTTTTAATCATTTATTGAAGGCATTACCATACAGTGAAGCTTGCTGCATGGGATTGCTCCTGAGTCCGGGGAGCCCTCAGTCCTCCTCAGTAAATGTCTCCGTGGTTAAGAATGACATGCGGATGAGAGGCGACAGCGGTGTCAGAGGCTCTGTGGGCCACATGGCCATGGGTGATGTGATGTGACGGCTTGTCACTGCGATGTTGGTGACCTGTGGTACGTCTGCATTGGCGTGGCCTAGCTGGTGCTGCGCTGATGCCTTGACAGAGCCTGGCTACCCCCTCCTACACACACACACACACACACACACACACACACACACACACACACACACACACACACACACACACACACACTCACACTGCCCATATTTGTTCCCAGGATCACTTCACTTCCTGGGAATCTGACAGGAGAATATACTCAATGAATATTATGTAGGCTGCAATTAGCCATTCAAACTACCTGACATAGTATCATTTGTTTTTAGATTATTAAAAGCTATGGAATATATTTGTATTCAAAATCAGCTTTACTAATGACTCAAACTATCCAAGAGCAGCGTCACACACCTTGTCCACTCACTCTCATCTAGGGCTGCAACCAACCATTATTTTCATTGTCGATTAATCTGTCGATTAGTTTCTCGTTTAATCGAATAATGGTTTGGTCCATAAAATGTCAAAGAATGGTTAAAAAAAGAAAAGTTGATCGGTGCATTCCAAAGCCCAAGGTGACGTCCTCAAATGTCTTGCTTTGTACACAACTCAAAGATGTTCAGTTTACTGTCACAGAGGAGAGAAGAAAACAGAAAATATTCTCAAACTGGATTCAGAGATTTTTGTATTCAAAAAAAATGACTCGGGTGAATAGATTATCAAAATAGTTCGCGTTTGATTCAATACTTGACGACTAGTCGATTATTCGTTGCAGCTCGTCTCTCATCATTGTAATGGGTGTGCAGTGGCCGGTGACTGCATAGATAGCAGCATTGTTTATTACTTTTTTTTTTGGGGGCCCAACATATTTCTTTTCTGGGGTCTGTGCATATTTTTGGAGCTGCTTCCTTTCCCTGTTTTAGCCCCGGGGATATCGCATTAAACTCATCTGCTTGATTCGGAACAAAAGACACGCCAAAGCAAGAACTGATTGGAATGCTGGCTTTTCTTTGCATTTGGTTAATAGAGAGCCCATATTTGAATGGGAATTGTCTCCAACAAGATTTTTTTCATGTGCAAGCTGCCTTTTATTAAAATAGCAAGTTTCTCCATGGAATGTTGAAGCAGAGCTACATTAACTGTTAAAGAAAATCCTCCTTCAGTAAACATAATGGATGAATTCTCTTCAAAGGAGCTCTTATCATCTCTTCCCATTTCCCAGAGGCTGCCACAAAGCTGCCTCTCTTTTTTTTTTTTCTTCCTGCTACTACTGCTGCTGCTGCTCATCTTTCTCTCCTGCCTGCTCTCTGGAGGGCAGCCTCAATCTAATACAACTGTGTCAGGAAGTGTGGGGATGCAAAGTGCTGATGAGCCAAAAGTAGCCCACCTCTGCAGTGTGCTGCTTCGTCCCAACTCGCTCCAGCCTGATTAGGGAAGCACACCATGAATCTATACTCACATCCCTGTGCAACTGTAAGGCACATGCCCTGTAGAAACCAATTACATATGTTTCTTTTGTTTCAGGAATATGATTTCTATTCCAAGTGTTCTGTTTTGGGAAAAACAAAACCTTGAAAAACCTTCTATTTTTTATGTGTTTGTCAGCTATAAAGTTGTCCACAAAAACTAGGCCTTTTTTGTCCACAAAAAAAGCCTAGTTTTTTCTTCTTTTTTTTTTTTTTAATTTAATGCTAAAAGTAGCTGCCAAGATTTCCAAGAGGCAGCTATATCATTTGTCTGCTAAACCTTGCTTCAAAAGCATCTAGTTTAATATTCCCTGCTAGATTGTCATAAAACACACCTTTGCTGGTGTGGCATGTTTCTTTTTGAGATATTAACTCCGTTATAGTTGCTTGTTGCTGCCTCAGTGCGCCGTTTAAAGTTATATCATTTCCTTTTTTCTTACTGCTATGCAAATCTTGCCTTCAAATTAAATCTATGTAAGCCTTAAAGCCAAAAAAAATAAATCTTAAAGCTTAGCTTAAACTCAAACTAAAAATGCTAAATTGTCAGTATTGTGTTAGTAATTTCTTCTGTTAGTAGCATTTAATCATGGTTATCCTGGGACATATTCAGTTGTTTCATAGGATCAAATACATTGTGCACACCTTGCTGTTACCTGAAATGTGCTGATTAAAAACAAGCCATGACTTGGTAACAAAGAAGGATTAAAAACAGGTTACAGGAAAGACAAAGCCGAATCTGACAGCCCCCCCGACCTGCTTTGACTGAAACTATAAATTGCCTTGTGACACAAACTGTACCACAGCAGTCTCAGCCTCAGCGTTCTTACCTTCCTTTAAATAATTAAACTTTTCAAGTTATCCAGGATGTTTTATTCAATTTCTCTGGATATAGTTTAGCTTACAGCTAGTAGAAACCCTATAATTACTCTAAGCCCTCATCTCAGCATTCTGCGAGCAGATAGCTGAATTTTGTATGACAGCTGATCATTGGCACTGGTCTGAGGGCTCTTGTTTCTTATCTGGCAATAAACGAGCTGAAATCCCCTCTTACAACAGTATGCAACCTGCAGAACCTCATAAATATTATGTCTCCCTAGGAACACAATAGTCGTATTTATTCCTTTATTTTGGGACTGTTTTTTCCATGTCAAATGCAGAGTGGAAGGTTTCGATCTCTTGCAGGAGCGGATTGCAACATGTTTCAGGGCTCTGGTGAATAGATTAAAGGCTGGCGAGCTCCATCTTTTGTTGAACCACGCTCTCATACTCAAACACAGACCTATACTCTTTAAGCATGCATGGCTCTGAGCGCTGCGCCACTGGACTGACAGATGGTACCAGGAGGCTGGTGTTGCGTCCCTGTGACGGCTCACCCGGAGCCCCATCCACAGTGCTCAGCATCACCACACTGCTCAGCGTGACACACGGGCTACCAGCCCTTCAGCTCCCAGGAATAGATAGCTTCTGTTGACGTGGCCAAGGTCAGGTTCCTCACTGCCACAGTCAAAGGGCATCAATGAGCAGCATTGGAAAGGTTATAGTCCAAAAATGACATCCATTCTTGACTCTCTTAGAATTATTTTCTGGGAAATTGTTTGTCCATAAGTAGTAGTAGTCCATAGTGGATTCCACAAATAAGTTACACCAGAATCTTAAAAACCAACAAGTCCTCCAATCCATAAGATGATATGGGTAGTTTATTCCTACCCTCTAACACAGGAGACTTTTCCATCCTCATATCTAAACTGGAAAACCTAACGGTTGCGGTTTCAAACAAGTCAATGTTGTGAAAGGGTGGTTAGGTTTAGGCACCAAAACTACTTTTGAAAAAGATTGTGGTTTGGGGGAAAATCAGACGTTACTTCATTTCCGGGATATGCACGTGGCACTGAACGTGATGTAGCTCTGTTTGTTCCATCTGTTCCGTAAAGTAAAACGTGTTTGTTTTAACCCTTCCACTACCCCAACCTGCTTCCTCATGAGGAACATGGTGCTCTTACACTTTGGCTGTGTCTCATTCCGCATACTTCCGTCAGTACACTGCTGCATGTGCAATGACCACTTACTGCAGTAGTGCCCACTTTCGATGGTTAGTATTGTCCCAAAATGAACACTTATGTTAAAACACTTAATGACGAGCGGGATGAACGTGACGAACGCAACATATGTGAACGCGATTTTCCAGCCTGCTTTCCTGTATGCAAATGAGGAGCGGCTGGCTCGGCTCACCGCCTCTCAAAATCTTTTAAATCTGACCTTTGTCGATCTAAAATGAAGACAGATTCATGGCCTATTTCTCACTTAAAATGTTTTCAGAAACACGTTTTGGTGAACTATTTTCGTAAAATACAAGATCATATTCCGTTCGACAGTCGGTTTGAAATTCTCGAGCAGCCAGACCCACGTGACACGTTCGTCCAATCAGTTGCCGGTCAAGGGCTCCCTTGTAGTCAACATGGCGCCCGTTTAGTGCAAGTAGGGTCCATCGTTCCACACTGAACTTTTTGACCGTTTTTAGGGGGTCATCCGGGTACTTTCAGTGCACTGACTTTTTGCGTTATCTACACTATATACTTAAAACTAAGTGTTTGAAGTGTGCAAGTAGGCGGTTTGAGACACACCTTTGTCACATTACTTCCTGCTTTGCTCCCGTCATAATTACTTTGGCCACTAGAGGGCGCCGTCACTATAAACACATAGACTGTTAATATTAATGGACAGCACATGTGTGACGTCACCCATTGGTTTGTGGAGATCTGCTATGAGTCGTGGAGTTTGCCGTTACGGGCGCAGCCATCCTGGTTGCGGATGTGACGATTTTAGACGAGAGGGAAGAGTGAGGGAGGAGCCACGTTACGTTACACACTTTCACTGGCAATCACATCCTGCTTTATCGCCGATTTTAAAATCAACTAGACTATAATTCAAAAAATGAACATCATTCTGTGTTGCAGAAGACTTAAAACTAGCGATTGAGACCATAAACCCATTATGAAAATGTTAACTGAGGTAATAAATCAAGTGAGAAGTGGGTCACTTTCTCATAGACTTCTACAGAAACCGACCTCCTTTTGCAACCGCACGTGTCTCCCCCTGCTGGAATTCAGAGAGAATGCAGGTTTAAGGCACTTCGCCGAACCGGATGCTTTGTCCATTAATATTAGCAGCCTATGTATAAACGTAAAGATGATTCCTAATTGCTGCTTGAACTAACGACCTATGGGAGTGTTTTTCTGAGGACGACAGTCTCTTTTAAACACTGTTCTTTTCTTTTTTGTCTTGTTTTGTGTGTTCTTTAGATGACATCTTCTAACTTCTTCTAGCCAACATAAGGAAAGCCCTGAAAGGCAAGATGAAAAAAAAAAAATTGTTTAAATCCACCTACGATTTAAACTTAGGTTTTAGTAATTAATAGTATCTCCTACATAGGAGATACTATCTTGTACATACGAGTTAAACTTTTACTTCCTAATTAGGCTGTTTTAAAGGGCAGGAAAGCCATTCTTAAGCACTTAGTGCATGATGCAAAGGGAATTAAAAGCAAATGCAGCATAAACAAAAGGTTTTACCTTCTTAGTTAACAACAAATGTCTACTGTAAAACATAATGGAACTGTGTATAGCGCTGACTTGGGTTAAACAGTGTCCGATGACAACTTTTGTTTCAGCATGTTTGTAGGAATTCCCTATTTGTGCTGTGTAATGGCAGCAGATGACAGCAGACTGAAATATCAGTTCGCTACATGTTTATGCCTGTAACACCATTGACATAAATAAAATGGACCAACAGACCCCGTTGCTCTGGACGGAGACCAGTGAAGGCTATTAGAAGCACTTTTCCGGTGATGGCTGAGCGTTACTGCGCAGCCTCCAACTGACAAGAGACAACGTAAATGTGACGTGAGCAACCTGTCTGAAAGTTGTAAGTCTTCTGGTAGCTGTGCCAAGAGAAATCTCAATCATTCCCAATCTTACAGAAACGGAGAGTGTAGATATATGTAAGGAGATAACATAGGCACAGGCTAATTATTGCTAACTAACATGCTAGTTAACATTAGTAATTAAACCTAAACAGCTAACATAAGTCGAAACTGCCTGCGAGCTTCTCCTGTACTATACGGTAATTCCTCTACTGTGCGACAGTAAGTCACTTGGTTATGACACAATCGTTAGCCTATTTTTATAAAAACGTCTGCTACGGAGCCATAACGTGAGGTACAAGGTAATGGAGCCTTTTATACATTGTCGTGTTTCTTTAGAAATAAACAATGGACAAATAGAGTCTTTAAACGCTTCAGATGTAAAGTTATTCACTGTCAAGTGACGTAAAAAAAAAATGGCGGTCAGCAGAATGCTAACAGGAGGTGATGGCCAGGTAGCAACAAAATGGCGCCAATGGCTCGAGTTCTGAAGCGAAGCTTACCCCCTTGTGTAACACAGGTGTAGCCTATTGGCTTGTTTCTCTTCTTCTTCTTGCTTTCCGGCAGACTACATGCCTTGCGGCACATTGCTGCCTCTCACAGGTCAGCTTAGGTAATATTTCAAGGTTTTGGCCGACAATACACGGAAACAATAATTTTTTTTCACCTTGCGTTTCAGGGCTTCCGTACAAACAAATTCTTTTGGAACAATAAAATTCTTGAATAAACGTTCTGCTTACTACTAATCTAGACGTTGACAGTGGGTGAATCACTTTTTAATCAACACAGAAAATACATATCAGCAGTTATTCTTTCATCTCTAACATGATCAGTATATAATACATACAGTACATGTGAGCCTCTCGTGCAGCAGGAGTCACTTTCAAGTGATTCAGAGCTTCTAAGCTCATTAAATGTTAATCAAGAAATCTATTTTCAGATCACATGGAGATCTGTCATGAGGATTTCAGGCCAGCTAGGAGGCCACTGCTTCTGTGTAGTGAGCGCTGAGTGAACAGGGTGGTCCTTTATCTAAGCTCAAACACACAATTTACATTTCCAATAAATATTGTTGCTGGTATTTAATTTTTTTTTGCCAAATGAAGGATGCACACATGACAGCGATCTAACAAAATCTCCACTGCACTTCTCAACAAGCTTCAGTTTTGAATTTGAGCTAAGAACTGCTCTCGGCTAGAGTCCATTTTTAAATGGCACAGAGGCAGTGGTGAGGCAACCCTGTCTCACTATGGCTTTTTGCAACACATCCACTGTCCTTTCCATTATTCATGATGTGTTTTCTCAGACAGTGCCTTGAACCATGAGGAGTACTCCTGTCTGTCTTCTCCAGAAAGAGCCCTCTGGAACGAGAGAGAAAGAGTGCATGAGCTGCACACACTAGAAGGCCTGTTTTCATCTGCATTTGGAGAAAAACAGATGTCCAGTAGTCTGGAGTTTAGTAGTCACAATGTTTAATAGTCTGGGTCTCAGTGAAGATGATAAAAGGGAGCTAGTGAATGAGCCCTACTGTAGATGCACTTATGGAACAAAATTAATTCCCTGTATTAACTTGGCACCACCCAGCCTGTCATTACATCATCTGACAAGATTTCTTTCTCTCTAGTTTCTGTCAAGAACTTTTCTACTGAGGTTTACTTTGTGGCAAAGTGTATCTAACTTCAAAATAGCAGTTGCTTTTCTTTCGCAAGCATTGCAGTTTCTATTCATATTTAAATATACAAAAGGCTAACTGTGCTAATAATACACTATTTAAAAATACATACAAAAATACTATTAGGCAAAGACTGAATTACACTACACTTACAGGGCCATACTACTTTAAAAACAACAACATTTCTGGCCCACTAAGAACAAATATTGTGCATTTTACATTAATAGTTAACTAAGTATTAAAGGCACGGTTGATAACTATTTCCAATGTGCACTTTTTTATACATTGTTTGAAATGGTCTTTACACCCCGACAGCAATTAAATAACGTAGGGGTCCGCTTGGAAAGAACCAATGAAATGCCTCCTTGCCCCGCTGTGCGTACTCTACTCCTCCCGTGTACGAGCCAAACAGTAGTCATGTTTGTTTTAAACATTCGGTCTGATAATATCAGGTGTTTGCTCACCGGCGAATGAGACATGAAGTAAATTGTCGCTCCTTTCTCTGTGTGTGGTTCGGAGCCCCAAGGAGATGCTACTTTCAAATCTTGCTACCTTTCTTAACGTTACCAAACCTGCCTTTAATGTAAAACTATTAATAGTTATCCCTCCCCCTTTAAGTACAACACCATCACAATCATCATCATCCACATGCATTGTATATGTTGAAACTCTTACACACTTATTAGCTTTAATAAAGGAGGCTTGGCGAGTCACACATATATATATATATATATATATATATATATACATATATACACACGTGTGTGTGTGTATATATGTGCCTTGATTAAAATGTGAAGATGTATCTCTGAACAATTGTTAACTAGATTAGCATGAGATAATACAGTCACAAAGAGTGTAGTGAACTGCAGGATTCACTCCAAACCCTCAGGCTATGAATCATCTTAATGTAATGTGTGCCAGCAGGTGGAAATGACTCAAATTTGTTCCCACAGTGAAATATGCTCCACACTGATACTCCTCTCCTGCGCTGTGCTGTGCTCAGGTTGGTGTGCGATCCAAGCCATTTTGTTTCCATGCAGGCACCACAAGATGGTCAGATAATCAGTCATTTTTATGCGTATATAACAGTGTGTCTTTTGTATTCCGCTGGATAGACAATTTCTTTCTCAGTGAAATATTGTTAATGACTCATACGCTCAAACTCCATTGTTTTGTTGACATGACAACGATATCTGCTCCTGAAAATACAAATGATCTAGTTTTATCCTGTGATAACATGCACATTTTGTTTGGGGTTTTTAGTTTCATGGAGATGTTACTGAGTGGTTAGAGTTGTGAGTCTTAATACCTTAAATGAAGACAGGGGGATATAGGACCAACAAAAAAAAAGACGGATATCTCCACCAGAATGTTAAGCAGAATCTCAGCCACAAAGGAGAAACTCTATCTAAGGAAGCACAATGGAAGAAAATATAATGTATGCAAATGAGGGAAACAAAGATCCTATTGTTCTCTCTGCGGTCTGCTGACTGTATCAGATTCCTAGCTATCTTTTCAGCCCATCCTCTGTGCTCCAACTACATTATAATATATCTATGCCTCAAGTATTTAAATAAAACTGTAAATGAAATGTATGTTACCTGAATGTATCTGCTTGATTTCACAAAGTGATGTGACTGGCTGATTATTTTCAGAATAAAGCATTTGAGATGTCACCACTGTTCTAAAATCAAGCTATTCTACAGAATGAAAACGCTGTCTATTAATAAAAGTAATCATCCTAAATTCCACAAGCTGGTCGAGTGTGCAGCATCTACAGGCCCTGGAGCGAACTGTAAAATCGAATTAATTTACATAGTGATACTTTGAGCTGCATGTAAATGTAATGCACCCATACTCAGAACTATCGCCACAATTTAAATTGGATCACAAGACAGCTTTTGAACCAAGTGCAATAATTAAATTCTTGTTATAGAAATGTTTTCTTGTGAGTAAGTCTTCTCCTGATATTCAGACTGCATTACCATGGAGGTCTTTTTTTGAAAAACACTTACCCTATAAATAATAAACGAATGAAATGAAGGTGAGGTGTGAAGTGTTTCTTATCCCCATTCTGTTGTGTTTTGCAGCTTCAAGGATCTTTGCGAAGAAAGATTGAGGGACACGCACCAGGACACGCACCAAAGCAGAATGGGCTCTCCTGTGGTTTCTCTGGATCCGACTTTAAGCGGGTCCGTGTGGATACTGGTGGTCTGGGACACGGGCCCTGCAACCATAACTTAACACAGTCTCATTCTCTGCAAGGGTCCTCGACCATGGGCATGCAGAGGAAGAATTACATGATGCCCCATGGAGTGGGCTCAGACATATTCAACATGACCCTGAAAGAAATGAAAAAAGAGCCCATTGAGGTCCAGTCTTGTGGCCAGTCAAACGCAGAGATGATTTTCGACTTCAAAGACGAAGGCGGCGGTCAGATTGACCCAGAGCTCCAGGATCTTTTCGATGAGCTGACAAAAACAGTGCCTACGCTGAACGACCTGGAGTTTGAGAAGATGCTGAAGCAGGATGATACATTCGGTTTGGATCTAGGCCGGCCGAGCTCAGCAGGAGCGGCTGCCAGTCTGTGTTCCCCAATGGATAAGCCCATAAAGATGGAGCACTCCCCAGACTTTGGCCAGGTTCATGGTGGCTCGCCGCAGCTTCGACCAGCCTCGGCCGGACCCTCTTTCACGTTGACCAGCACGTCTTCTACCGCCACGTCGCAGAAAGCTAACATTCAGGCAGGACACCCCAGAGCATTGCCCTGCTGGCCAGAAATATCCCACGCAGAGCAGCTGAAGCAGATGGCAGCCAACCAGCAGCAGCCGACCTCTCTGCTCCATCACCACCATCAAACGCCACCTGCAGGATTGACCAACTGGGCTCCTGCCATGAGCACCCACTCCTCCACCAGCGCCTTCCCCCAGGACAAGGTCTCCAGCCCGGCCCCACTTAGCCAGCAGAGGATTGGCTCACAGAGTAAAGGGATCAACAACTGCCTCTTCAAGTCAAATGGCCACAATGGCTCCCATCATTTGGATATGAAGGTTCTCAGCACCAAGCCCACGTTGCACTTCAGCCCCAAAGCCCCCCATTCTGCCAACCAACCGATGCCAATCATGACAGGCTCAGTGAACAAGACTTCAGGCCAGCAGCAGCAGCAGTCACCATCGACCGGCCAGAATCAACCACATTCGGCTCTCCACTTCCAGAACCAGCAGATCTCCACATCAGGTGCTCTTTGTCTGCAACCCAAGCCGGTTCCCGCAGGACTGCCATTCAAACTGTCACAACAGCGACAGGTAAGGACTTTGTCCAAAATCACTTTGCACAGGATTGCTCTTAGGTGAAAACTTTGTATCTCCTATGTTTTGAGAACAAAATGGCCATGTGCTTTTGTTGATGACTGAGCAGTTTTGACCATATCTAAAACCTCAATACTTTTTACAAATATAGAAGAGCATGGAATCCAACTGGTGATGTAAGATCACCAGAATTGTAGCTGCAAGGTCTTTACGTGACATATATCTACCTTCATGTAGCTATGTGATTATGACATGTATGGTCAGCTCAATGCCATTGGAGTTACAAGGTTTTCACGCAACATGTGGGAAACGTAAACGTATGATAGTATACTGTGGTATACTATCATACGTTTATGTTTCCCAAATCGAACGTAGTTTTAAAACGGTAACACACAGAGACCGGAAGGCGAGGGCTACCGGCGGAGGCAATCATCCTGAAAATGTGCTGTTGTTGATTCAGACTAATAGTGCCTCAATAAAGTGCCATGACTTAAATGTACAGTTTTGACTAATTACACATTTCTTGTATGCTTTTATTTATTCAGCAGACGTTAAATGACTGTTACACCCTATATACAAAGTAAATAATAGCATCTTTCTACTGAAGGTATAGTAGCATGATGCACAGCAGTCAAACTCACTCTAGTTAGTCTTCCTCATCAATCTGTCTGAAACAGCAACAATGCAATGCTGTGTGTTTCGGGACTTTATTTGCATTGTTCTAGCTGCCTGCCTGTGCCTTTGCCGTTGTGACTCCCTTGAATATGCATTTCCCCTGAAAGTGTTTTGATGATGACACAGATTGCCAGAGCATGGTAGATTAACATGCAGGACTTCTAATTTCTCTGCTTGTCATGGTGGCTCCCCATCAGGGCACAGATATGCACAGCAGGATTTGCTAATTGGAGGTTGTTAGCTACAAGGGACAAGTGGTGGAAAATGACAGTAATCTGCTTAGCCTGGTGCCGGGGGTTGAATCACTGATTTGTTATGATTGGGGAGATTTAGACCGTCCCCTTCTTTCATTTTTGCTCTAACAGTATCTGTAGCTGTCTTTGTGTGAAATGATAATGCGAGCCACACAAGAGAGCTCTACAGATCAAGGGAAGTGCTTAAGTGACTGGTAGAGGGTGGGAGAGAGGGAGCGAGTCACACAGGCGTGGAAGTAAACAAGGTAGGATGACAAATACGTCCCATACGGGTAAAACTGAACCTGTTTTACCACTATACTGTACCAGAGAGACATTTACACTCTAAACAGGACTTATGGCTGTGCGTGTTCATGGGTTGTCTTAAAACTTACCTTAAAGTGCTCATATTATGCTTCTTGGCTTTGGCTTTATTGTCTTATATATCTTTTTGTGCACATTTTAGGTTTACAAAGTGAAAAAGCCCAAAGTCCGCCCCAAAGGGACTTACCATCTCCAACAGAAAACACTGTTCACAAACAGCTCTGTTATAGTCCAGCCTTTACTTCAGAGACAAACACTCGTCACTTTGTAACACGTTATAATGCTCACCTAGCTGCTAGCGTGGCACTCCTTCTTGCTCTGCAACTGACCAGCTAGCAGTACTTACTGCGCATGTGCGACTCCCAACAAAGATGGTACAGAAGTAAGATGTCTCACTCTGTAGCTAAAACGGAGAGCTCAACACACAGGGTGAAAAGAGGAGCTGCAGCAATGTGCAGTACAACAAATTGATGGTGTTTTCTGAAAATTAAACCACATAAACCTATTCTGGTGCAACCTCTAAATACAATTATGAACCTGAAAATGAGCATAATATGAGTACTTTAAAAAAAAATTGTGTTATTAGAAGTTTTCTATGAATGTGTGAGGCAGAAATATACATAACCTTTTAAACTTAGTGAATTTCAGGACTATTTTCTATACACACAATCATTACAATTTTTATTAAAAGTCAATCAATCAAAAAAAAAAGTCAATTAATTTTGTTAAGGTACAATTCCAGTGAAATATTAACCCATTATGTACTGGTTATGTCAGAATTAGTATTAGTATCAGCAATCTCAATATCAATATCATAATCAGTAATAATAGTTTGTGGCTGTGAACATTAAAACATAAGCAGTTAAAAAAAAAATTAAATGACAGTTTGGAGAAATAAGGGGAAGAGGCTTAGAAGAGCCTGCTATCAAATAATGAAAAAAGCTTGAATGGATATTGATAAATTATTTTAAAAAGCTGCTGTAAAGTAAAAGCCCAGTCACCTTTGGTCTTTAAAATGCTGATGTGACATGCAGCTGTGCTCAGGTGTAGAAGGGGTACAGGCTTGGTGAGACAACTTTCCCAAGGACATTGTGTTTTAATGTGCACTTTGTTTGAACAAATGATATATGCAAACATATTGAGAATTGAGAAGAAGAAACAAGAGCCACCACAGTTTTAAAATAAGTGTTGAAAAAAGCCAGATATTGGTGTCTTTTGCATTGACAGGGTTAAAAGTCTAGCAAATGAGGAAGGGACAGCTCACAGAGAGGAGAAAAGAGTGGAGCCTTTTCCCACAGTGAATTGAATTAGTAATGGCAGAGAAATAAAGGTCCTGCAAGAGTGCCCTGATCCCCTGTGTAACACTAGCAAGTAGCAGTGGGCTTCCTCCCCCTCGGCGAAGCCGAGGAGCCTTTTTAAAACAGCCAGAGACGCGAGAGTTTGAAGCTTCTTACAGTTTAATAATCGGTTGCTGAGTCAAACATGTCAAAATTCCAATCCACCACTCTGCAACTCTCTAGCTATGAGGTCACACACACACACACACACATACACACACACACACACACAAAGTATGAATCTTACAGTAGAGGACACTAAGGCATTATGAAACCTGAGTTACTGTGGTTGGTTGCCAATGCTATTTCAAGGACAAAATGTAGCTAGTCCCATCAGTAGTGGAGCTGTATGTTGTATTTAAGATAAAAGGGTTCCATGACAGTGTAAATAGAAAAATAAAACAGAATTCTGGTGTAGTAACAAGTATTACAGGTCTTTGTTCTGTATTATGTCGGAAATGAAAGTGATTCCTAATTCTTGCCACTGTAGAAAACTATTGGTTTCCTCGCAATTAAAAACAGTATGTCATTTCCTGCTAACTAAATGCAATACAGCCATCGTACAGAAAGGACTATTTTAAAGGAATATTTAAACTACATGTTTCGAGCACAAACTGAGAACACTGTGTTTGAGCTATTATCTCATCTCTTAATTACATTTTTAACATTCTTTTTCACAATGGGGATTATTCAAAGGCGTCCTTGATAGATTTAGACATTTAATTGTATCTATTTATAATTTGGAGCATCTAAATGATTCACGACAAGTTGAGTCATAACAAAGAATTTACAGTTTTTTGTATATTTGACTTTCAATCCCTCTAGCGGTACACAGTGTTAGTACCGCTATGCTTGTATTTTTAATTATACCTAAACATTAACATTCAGATTCACAGACAGTCGTATCCAGACAAACTTACACTTCTGCTCAGCATAAGACAGTGCTGTTAGATCAAGTGAAGACAGACATTTGGCAGCAATTTCATCATCCCAGCGATTCGCTTCAGCTAATACAGATTTCCATTTAAATGCTACACAAGAGCTTGTACTTTGCTCTCTGCAGAACAGAGTGCTCTCCTTACTGAAAATGCAGAATCCCAACTTACAACTGCAACTTAAAATAAAGGCTTGCTAGCAGTAAATAATGACTCCTCAACTTTTGTTGATGATCTTGTGGCACCACATCCCTCAGTTAGGATAAGAGTGGGGCCACTGTGGTTGAGCCTACCAGGTCACTCCGCCAGTGCTGTGAAGGGAGTACTTGTTTCCTGGGAAAGGGAGCCGCAGCCAAGTCCAGATGCCGAGGCACTCCCCAGGGACAGTGTCCTGAGTCCAGACTGGAGGAAGTGCAGTGTGAGAGCCGGGAAGGCTGGGCCTGGATCGCTGTCAGCTGCCTGCACTGCCGCAGGATGGGGGACTAAATCACTCCGCTCCTTCTCTGAGGCCTGGGCCACATGTGGTATTCATTAACAACAAGCTTGTGAAGAATGAGAGAGGGGGGGCGGGGGGCATGGAAAACAGCTTCATGACACATCGGGATGACAGGAAGGATTACTCAGTTGTACATGCTAAAACACCCCTCATTGGGTTTTTTCTTACAACAAAGATGGAATAAGCCCTCTCCAGTGTACCTCTACAGGGAAAATGTCTGTGATGGTCACAATTTCTCACAGTCTCGATAACTGGATACAGTGAATCAAAAGCCAGTGACTGCTTTCTGGCGTAACAGGAGAAAACACTGTTGCCATGCTTGGTTTGCTGTGTGGGTTGAAGTCGGCGAGAAGGCGAATATTAGCTCATGTGAAATGACTTGTGACTCCTGATGAGTTTCAACTTCCCTCCTTCTCCAACCCTGTCTCGTTAGTTCTCCAAATTTCAGCCCCATTCATTATCACACACATACACACACACACACACACACACACACACACACACACACACACACACACACACACACACACACACACACACACACACACACACTTCCCTCTCTATTTTCTGTTTTTTTTTTCTCTCTGGGTCCACAAAGTCACCACCCTGTAGAGATTCATCCTCTGCAAAGAATCTGTCCTCTAAGTAATAGCTTCTGCTAAATGCACTGTTGGATTTCTAATCCATTTCACCCTGGGAAACATTTTAAGTCAACACAATGACTGACATTGTATACACAGCGTGTGTTGACTTGGATTTTGTGCACATTAACCTCCCTTATGACAAATGCTTACACTTGGTTGAATCTTGAGCATAGTGAGAGTGTCTTTGTGTCCACAAGAAATATAGGTATTACTCGGAGCTCTTGGATGGTCTGCACATGCTGCCTAAATAAGCTAAGAAATATGCATTACAAGGACATATAACCTCTCATACACCCGTGGTGGTGAAAGCTTATCCGCAAAAGCATACGGTCAGGACAAGACGTCAAACCAAAAGCTAGTTTGGCTATTTCAATTTGGTTTGAGTGCTGCCGACTACAACATTTTAATCAGTGTGATAGTGTCAGGAGCCAAATGGGTTTCTAGTGGATAGAATTCCTCCCTGCCAAACACAACACAGTGATCAGTAAAGGAGAGCTTATTAAATGGAGGTAGTCATGGTGCTGGCGCTTAACTCCCCATTGGCACACATTTCCTGCTGTCTCAGGGATTCTTTCCACTCTCTTTAGACACAATTATCAAGGGAGAAGCAGGCCTTGAGGAGGGCTTGCACTCCCCCCTCCAAAAAAAGGCCTCTCTCCAAGTCTTCCTTTTTCATCTGCAGAGGGAGTAGCCTTGACCACATTCTGGAGGTTGAATAGCATCTTTGAAACAGATCTATAATGTCTTGTAGAGTTTCGCCCTCTAGCGGTCAATTGATATTATTGCATTATTTTTATTTTTTTTACCTCAACAGCTTTCCCTTGGCTCCCATCTTTACAGTAGGCATTAATCAGAGAAGAGACAAAAAGACGTCTTTGAAAATGAAAAAGTAAGTCCACTTACATTAATGTTTTACCATCATATGTCTCTTTTTCTAAGGGTGTTCCTCCTGGTCCGAGGCTCCCCACCAATGGAAGCTTAGGAGTCCTGTCAGCCCAGTCCCAGCCACGGGCCCCAGCACCCAACAACCAGCAGAAAGGCCCAGCCAAAAGTCAGGCCATGCCGAGACAGCTTAATCAACAACAGCACACCATTAGCAATTCAGTAAGCTGCATATTACATCATACAGCTTTCGCTAATTAATAAGCAGTTCAGTGTGAGAATTTGGTAGAATTGATCAATCGCATAACCAGTATTCCCAACTTTGTCTTTCCTTTTTCAGGACAAAGACAATGCACATGATCAGTTCAATCGCCATCTCACAAGACCGCCGCCTGATTACAAGCAGTCGAGAAGTATGGTGGGAGTTCAGCAAGGAAACATCTTTACAGGTACTGTACAGTTCTGAGAAGTCAGAAATGCTTTACATGCTGACGAGTGACCATACTTATAATCGGAGGTGTTTTCTTGCTATCTCTTTAGGTCCAAACTCGTCCCAGTCTTCCAGCAATGGCCCTGAGAATGACCTCCAGTCCATGCCTTGTCAACTCCCCAGTGGGTCTGGTCCAAAGATGATTCCTTCACCATCGGATCGCAGATTTGGTATCGGGACTGATTGCCGTCCGAGTTCTTGTATTGGCCCATTCCAGCAGCATAACAATCAGAATCGAATTGGACTAAATCAAAATAAAGCTAGGTTCCTGGGGCCGAGCATGCATGGGAATTCTTTTGGGATTAACAATGTAGCAGGTGTACAACACACAAGAACGACAGCTGACCTGCATTCCTCAGGGGTCCCAGGACAGACTCTCGGAGGCTTGATGAAAAATGTCAACATGAGCTGGGGCTCAGCCAACAAGCAAGTGACAACTGGACTTGGTGTTAGGGGGCTACTCAATCCTCTACAGTCTCAGGGGGCGCAGCTGGACATGCCAAACCATCCGTACCAACAGAGGCATATTGGCCCTCCCAACCAGGTAGCACCAGACATTGGGATGCTCCCTCTTAACCCTTCGATGAGAGACACAGGCCCACGGCCAGGCCAGCCAATGATGGGGTCTCCATCAGCAGTGGGAAACCTGAACCAGGCCTCTCCTGAACAGAGGGTACCAGCAGGCAACTTTGCAGAGCCCAGTCCCAGCTCGAGCAGCTACCAGAATAACCGGGCCAACCGACTGACCTTTGACTTCCTCCCCGAGGGAGACAACACAGTTCCAGGGATCAACACAGACTCAGACTTCATAGACTCTCTCCTCAAGTCGGGCTCTGGGAATGATGATTGGATGAAAGATATAAATTTGGATGAGATTCTGGGCAGTCACTCTTGAATTTGGGTCACAGATGGCTAAAAATCAACCCACAACTTAAAGTATAGAGGTTATGGATGTAAGGTGCAAGGGGTAACATTTGTAAATAATGTTAAAATGGAATTTTATAAACTCATATTATTTGTTATCCAAGTATACTGTATTGTTTTGTATTGTATTTACTGTGAACTGAATTTGTGTTCTGTCCTTAGTACTCTGCATATTCTATTCCTGGTATATTGGCCAAGAAATTACTTTTCTTTGCAGTTACTTCTTTTGTGGTCTGTTTGTCATACTCATGCTGTAGTGCTGTCTTATAGGATACAATACCAAATTCACACTGTGAAAAGAAAACATTGCTGTGTTGCTTTCAAGTTCATCTTGGTATTCCAAGTTAAGTTTCTAAATCTGCATCCACTATTTAGCATGACACGGTATTTACAATCAGATGTTTTGCTACCATACACAGAGAATCTTGCCACAACAAATGTTTTCTCACTTATTGTTTTAAGTGTTTTCATCTGTGGTAGTTTTTGATGCAATTTAAGTAATGTAACCATTCTTTTTTCATGTGGTATTTAATAACTATTGGGATAGTAATGAGACATTATAATACATGTAATTAATAAAATGATTTGAAAAAATGAATAAATAAAAAGTGAGGTTTTTGTTTTCTTCTTGAATAGGTGCTTTGTTTTGCCTGATCTCTGTGGCTTATACTATATTATTGAAATATAGTTAAAAGTTATAATGCAAATAGCTCTGATTTGTTTCTAAGTTAATAAACAAAAAATTATGTCATGATACCAATATGGACATCTATACATATCGGTGACAATTTGCTTTAACTCTCAATGATAGTTAAACATCATAAGCTTATAAAACAAATGTTTGGCACTGCCTACCTCTCGCATGAAGGACATTTAATGAGTTTCAACAGTAGAAACTGCTAATAGCTGTAATCCAATGGCTCATGAGGTTGAAACATAATCCATGTGGACATTTGTTGTCTGGTTGAGTAACAGCAAACTGTAAATAATGGTCCATTCCATTCCCTTTCAGAAGGTTTGTAGAGAAGTGCACTGAATATCTCAAAATATATGAATTTATCTTTCCATGTTCCAGTCAAATACAAAGTGGGCTAATGTACTGCCACGTGTTGTCGCAGAATGTTCTTTTCAGATCCAATCTCCTTGAACCAAACATGAAATAAAACCTCATTATCTTTCACATCCAAAAACAGGTAAAAGGTTTGAAACGGTGGCGTCATTATGTTATTTATTGGTTGCAGAGCACTTGTGACACAGTTTGTGTAATGTTCCTTAACAGAGCATTACACAAACATGGAGATCTAGAGACAAACTTAGGTTATTGTTAAGGGAATATTACATTTGTTCGTATTTTTGTATATTTTGTAAATGAGTGTTTGCATACATTATAAATATACAGCTTGCCCTCCATTTTTGTAAGCCACATCTGATAAAAGACTACATTACCCTGATTATTATCTATTATATAAAAAGCTCATAGTATGTTGGAAAAAGTGATACAAAGTCATAGTATACTATGTCAAAATATCACAGTATAGTAAGTTGTGGTGTAGTATGTCGAAGAAAGTCAAGAAGAACATGCAAACTCCATACAAAAAGGCCCAGCCTGGACTGGGGATCAAACCAGGTCAGATCCTGCAGTGCCTATTTGCTGGTGCTAGTTGGAGCAGTGCTAACCACTGAGTCACCATGACACAAATATAATATATATACAAATATATATTTTGTGGTGGCCCAATGGCGATATCAGCCAACCATTTGAGGTCTACAGAATGAAAGTCCACCTTTTTGGTGCTGTGTCATCTCCGAGCATCGCTAACTTTGCCCTGCCCCAAACTGCTGAAGACAACCAGGATAAATATGACAAGGAGGTCATTAACACAATTAAATCCAGCTTTTATGTTGATGATTGCCTCAAGTTGGTGGCAACAGTGGACCAGGCCATTAAGCTCACAAAATATCTTGCAGACGCCTGCAACCAAGTGGATCAGTAATAATTGTGAAGTCATGGCAACTATTCCTGAGCATCACAAAGCCAAACAAGTAAAGGAACTGGATTTGGATAAAGAAAAGATGAAAGAAGAAACCCCAATTGAGAGGGCTCATGGAATCCAATGGAACACTGACTGGACACTTTTGCCTTTAAAGTGTCTGTAAAGAGTCGGCCTGCTACAAGAAGAGGTATTCTCTCCACAGTAAGCTCAATTTATGATCCATTGGGTTTGATCCCATCCCCCTTTATCATAAAGGCCAAACAAATCCTCCAGGAGCTGTGTAGGTCAAAAGGTGGATGGGATCAAGTTATCTCAGATGAACTTAAAAGGCCCTGGTAGAGATGGCTGAATCAGCTGAGTGGATTTCAGGTAAAAAGGTGTATGAAACCTGAATACTTTGACCCTGTTAAGGCAGCTGAACTTCATCACTTTTGTGACGGAAGTGAGTCCGGCTATGGCACAGCAAGCTATGTTAGATTCACAAATTATCAGGACAACATCAGGACAACATCTTTAGGCTACATAGCCTTCGTATTTGGAAAATCCAGAGTAGCTCCTCTCAAGCAAATCACAATACCTAGACTTGAGCTTGCAGCGGCTACACTGTCTGTAAAAGTGGATCGGATGCTAAGAGAGGAACTGCACTTAAAACTCCATGACTCAACTTTCTGGACAAATAGCACATCTGTATTGAAATACATCCATAATCGTCATTGTAAGACCTCAGCCTTGGAATCTCTGTTATTATGCTTTTTGTTTTATTGCTGGAATGTGTTCTTTATTGTCTTTTTTTTAGGGAGTAAATTACTTGAAACTTGTTTGAGCATAAATATGCATAGTTTATGGCTGGTGGCAAGGTTAGGATAATTCCATATAATGTTAACGGGCTGCTAAATCCCATCAAACGCTCAAATATTCTGACAAAAATGAAGAAAGAGAGGGCACATGTGGTATATTTACAAGTTCACTTAAATGATAAGGAGCATGAAAAACTGAAGAGAATGGGCTTTACTAACTTGTTTTTTTCATCATATAAGCTAGGAAATAGGAGAGGAGTAGCAATTCTTATCTCTAAACAGATCAATTTTGAAAAAATATCTGAAATTAAAGATAAGGAAGGTAGGTATGTTCTAATAAAAGGGAATATAGATGGAAATATAATAACTTTACTTAATATCTATGCACCACCAGGAAGTGATATGGGTTTTTTTCAGAAGATAATTGATATCATAATAACAGAAACAGAAGGCCTGCTAATATGTGGGGGTGATTTTAATATCCATCTACAGCCACAACTTGACTCCTCAAGTGGTAAAACTGAAACAAAATCTCTATACAGAAAAGTCAACACACTTTTCAAGGATGTGGGACTTATTGATATATGGAGAGAACTATTATCACAAAGAAGTTTACACCCACTACTCTGCTCCTCACTCCATGTACACAAGAATAGATTATTTCATAACATTTGGAAGGGACAAAGATAAAATACATGCATGTGATATTGGGACAATTGATTTGAGTGACCATGCACCTATATATCTAACGGTTGACCTTGACCTGACACCCCGAAATACTGTGTGGAAACTTAATTCTGGCCTACTTAATGATCCTCGTTTCAAACAAGACATCAGGAAAGAAATAAGTGTTTTCCTAGAATTTAATGATAATAAGGAGGTCTCACCTCATATATTATGGGATACTATGAAGGCAGTTTTAAGAGGGAAAATTATAGCGATAGCTACACATAAGAAAAGACAAAGAAAAAAGGCTTTAGAGGAACTGCAACAAAAATTAAAAAATTTAGAATTGAAACATAAGACCTGTTCAGATGGAAATACATTTCAGGAAATTGAGAAAATCAGAAATGAAATTAGAAGCTTAACCACACAAGACATTAAAAGAAACCTCATGTACCTGAAACAGAGATATTATGAAAGTGGCCCAAAATCAATGAAAATATTGGCATGGAGAGGCATGAATTTACCCACTCTTACGGAAGAGCAAAACCAAGAGCTAATGGCAAAGCTAACAGAAAACGAACTACAGGCGGCAATTAGCAGACTTAAAGTAGGTAAATTGCCGGGTTCTGATAGTTATACAGCTGAATGCTACGAGGAGTTTAGGAATGAATTGATCCCTACCATACTCCCTGCACTGAACTGGGTCCTGGAAAAGGCACAAACACCTCGTAGTTAGTGATGGTAAAATGAAGCTTCGTGAACCACTGTCTTTATTTTCTGAGCTCACTAGATGGCGCTCTCCGTTCAACAAAGGGTTGAAAACAAACTGAATTGCCATTCCTTTAACCTTTTCTTTGAACAGAGAGCGCCATCTAGTGAGCTCAGAAAATAAAGACAGTGGTTCGCAAAGCTTCACTTGACCGTCACTACTCCTAGTTGGAATGAGGCCATTATTTCTGCCATTCCAAAGGAAGGCAAGGATAAAACGGAGTGTGCATCATTCAGACCAATGTCTGTTCTAAATATAGACTATAGGATGTTCACTTCTATTATGGCCAGAAGACTTGAAAAGTTTATGACTAAATTGATCCACGACGATCAGATGGGTTTCATACTCCAACGTCAAACACAGGACAATATACGAAGGACCTTGCATGTTATGAGTCATATTATGAAAAACTAAATGGAAGCAATAATAAGTAGTTTGGATGCCGAGAAGGCTTTTGACTCTGTCAATTGGGATTTTCTTTACAGAGTTCTACACCGATTCGGTTTCCATGCCGGTATTGTTAAAACTATACAAGCATTATACAATAATCCTACTGCCAGGGTCAAGGTCAATGGTTATTTATCAAATAAATTTATCCTGGAAAGGGGTACAAGACAGGGTTGTGCATGTTCACCATTATTGTTTGCACTTTTTCTTGAACCACTTATCCAATATTTAAGACAAAACAGAGAAATAAGAGGCATCCACATTGCGGGAAGGGAGCATAAACTAGCTTGCTACGCAGATGATGTACTAGGTTTCCTTAGCCAACCAACACAATCTCTGCCTCAGTTGATGCTGGCACTGAAGACTTATGGACGATTATCTGGATACAAGGTCAATGTGGGTAAAACCCAAGCGCTATCATATAATTACAATCCAACATCAGAATGGGAAGACAAATACCCATGGACATGGCAAACAAAATCCTTTAAGTACCTGGGCATAACTATTCCTAAAGATCTCTCAAAACTATCAGAATATAACTACTCTCCTATACACCAAAAAATCAAAGAAGATATCACAAGATGGAGCCTCATCCCTTTCTTTAGTTTCAGCTCAAGAGTACAATCTGTGAAAATGAATATATTACCCAGACTGTTATACCTATTCCAAACCCTACCAATAGAAGTTCCCCTAAGCCAGCTAAATGAATGGGACAAAATATTATCTAGATACATGTGGCAAGGCAAGAGACCAAGGGTTCGTCTTAAAACACTGCAGTTAGCGAAGGAGAAAGGAGGATGGGGTTTGCCATCCCTTAAAGAATATTATTATGCTGCCCGGACAAGAGCTATACTATGCTGGTGCAATCCTTCATATTCTGCACAGTGGAAAGACATTGAAGAAAACCTGTTTCCCATTCCAATACAAGCAATTATAGCTGATTCAAAACTGCAACACTTTATAGACAGTTCTGATAACCCAATGGGTCAAACTGACTCTTAAGGTGTGGAAAAATATCATTAGAGAATATAAACTAGAAGGAGATCTACTGTCTCGTAAATGGTGTGGATATTACTCAGACTTCACACCGAACCAAATGGACACCAGATTCAAGAAGTGGAGAGCTAATGGAGTAACAGCTCTATGCAATATTATGAATGGAAACAGATTGTTTAGCTTTGAAATGATTCATGACAATTATTTATTGGAGAAACAGGATTTCTTTAGATATTTACAGTTACGGCATTATGTTGACAAAAAGGTTAAAAATGTAACAGAGGCTAATTCCAGTCTCATAGAACTGTTTAAAAGAGTGTATAAGTCAAATCTCAGTAAAGGGGTGCTATCAGCCATTTATAAATGCTTTATGGATCTTAAAACCCATTCAACAGCATATATTAAAAGAAAATGGGAAAATGAATCCGGGATAGATATTTCTGAGGAAGAATGGACATTGATATGTGAGAACCAATGGAAATGTACCAGCTCAATGAGCTGGCGAGAGTTTAACTGGAAAAATAGTATAAGATATTTTATTACACCATCTCAATCTTCTCATCATAGCCATAACATCCCGGTTTGCTGGAGAAAGTGTGGATATCAAAGCGCAAATCACTACCATATCTTCTGGGACTGTCCCGGCATTAACAAATTCTGGAAGGCGATACACAATGCTTTACAAGTCATATTCCGTGGGGACATTTCTTTGGACTTTAAGACTCTATATCTTGGAAATATACCTCAAAGTTGGCTAAAAGGGGACAAACACTTGATAAATGCAATGCTGGTGGCCAGTAAAAAGGCTATTACTAGAAAATGGCTACTACCAGAGTACCCAACAATTGTTTCATGGAGAGATATTGTAATAGAAATCTACAGAATGGAGCGGATTACAGCTCATGTTAACCGAAAAATGGAAACATTCCTTGAACACTGGCAGAAGTGGTACAACTATGTCTCAGATGAATGGCCTGACTGTACTTCTTCATTATATTGAAAGTGATTTCTCCCTGTTTTATTCATAGTTTTGTTATTATGATGTAATTTTTGTTGGTTCATTTATATATTTGTTTGTTTATCTCATCCTTTTATCTCTATACTTTGTATATGTATGTATGTCGTTTGTCATAAAACCTGAATAATTGAAATATATGTACGTTGAACACGAAACATAAAATACAAATGAAAAAAAAAGAGAAATACATCCATAATCAAACCAAAAGATTTCATACATTTGTGGCGAACAGGATTGCAGTAATCCATGACCTCTCCCGCACAACCCAACATGTGAATTCAAGAGACAGTCCAGCTGATGATGCATCACGTGGTTTGCATGTGAATTCCTTCTTAAGATCAAGATGGCTAAAAGGTCCTGAATTCTTGGAAAAAAACGAAGAGGGAGTGGCCAAAAACTTCACAAAGTCCAGTGGAAATCCCACCAGATGATCCTGAGGTAAAAAAAATAAAAAATAAAAAAAAGAGTATCACAGTTAACAGTGTAAGTGTTGAGAACAAAGACCCGACTTGTTCATTTATTGAGAACTACTCATCATGGAACCGCTCGAAGAGGGCTACGGCTTGGATATTGAAAATGAGAAAACCACTTTGACTGCTGAGTCAAAGAAGGAAAACTTGCCTGAAAGATGGGTCTGGACAGTATCAGGAAAGAATGAAACCTTTTAAAGAAGCAAGATCTATCTGTGGAAGAAAGGAAAGAAGCAGAAAATTCTATCATTTGCTTTGAGTTTAGACGATACTTCAGTTATGAACTCACTCAACTGGAGAAAGGAAAACCGCTTGGTTCGAAAAGCCCCATCTACAAACTAGATCCATTCATCGATGATGGCATTTTGAGAGTGGGAGGTCGGATAAACAAAACTGCAATGCCAGTGGAACAGAAGAATCCGATCATTCTGCCTAAAAGCTCTCATACATCGTACTTGATACTACGACATATCCATTACCAAGTCGGACACTCTGGAAGAAGCCATATGTTATCCAGGGTAAGACAAAGGTTTTGCCTACCTCATGCAAACTCTCTATGCCAGGGATCTTCAACAGGGGGTCCCGGGACTCCTAGGGGGTCCTCAGAGTCACTGCAGGGGGGCTTCCAAATTATTGTTAATTGTTGAAAGTTTTTTCAAAAATTAAAAAGTCTTAACATGATTCCAACATATTATTAGCAAATATAAATCCCCACTGATGATAGGCTTACTGGCCAATAGGTAATGTAGTCACTAAGGTAGCCACCCTTAGATACAAAGGATTGACTTTCCACATGTATGTTTAACTTAACTTTTTTCGACAAACTATACTATGACTTTTTTTTGTGAATTTATTTTTTGGGGGCTTTTTTCCCTTTATTTCAGAGTGACAGGAAAGGTGGGAGAGAGATGGGGGATGACACGCAGCAAAGGACCGCAGGTCAGATTCGAACTCTGGCCTCTGCAAAGACCTGAGCCTATATGGGGCGCATGCTCTTGCTGGGTGAGCTAGAGGTCACCTGTACTATGACTTGTTTTAACATACTATAATATCACTTTTTTCGACATACTATACACATTTTTTTCATGACTTTTTTCTTTATACTCTCTTTGACTTTTTTAAGACTTTTTTTGACATACTATACTATGGCTTACCAGATGCATCTGGTAAGGATGCCCCCTGGGCGCCTCCCTAGGGAGGTGTTCCAGGCACGTCCATCTGGGAGGAGGCCTCGGGGAAGACCCAGGACTAGGTGGAGGGATTATATCTCCAACCTGGCCTGGGAACGCCTCGGGATCCCCCAGTCTTTATTTTCTGAGCTCACTAGATGGCGCTCTCTGTTCAAAGAAAAAGGTTAAAGGAATGGCAATTCAGTGTGTTTTCAACCCTTTGTTGAATGGAGAGCGCCATCTAGTGAGCTCAGAAAATAAAGACAGTGGTTCACGAAGCTTCATTTTACCATCACTATGACTTTTTTATGACTTTTTTCGACATTCTATACTATTAGTTTTTCGACATACTATACCATGACTTTGTTTCGACATACTATACTATGACTCTTTCAACACCAGGGCCCCGCAGGGGACCGTCCTCTCTCCGTTCCTCTTCGCTGTCTAAACCACAGACTTCAGCTACCAGCCAGAGCCCTGTCATCTTCAGAAGTTTTCTGATGACTATGCGTTAGTGGGATGTATCAGTGATGGCGAGGAGGCTGGGTGCAGGACTGTGGTGTCACATGGTGCGAGGACAATTATTTGCAGCTCAATGGGACAAAGATGAAGGAGCTGGTAGTGGACTTGAGAAGGAAGCAGGCACCGGTGACCCCTGTCTCCATCCAAGGTTTCAGTGTGGGCATAGTGGAGGACTACAAATACCTGGGAGTACACATAGACAATAAACTGGACTGGATTAAAAACTCTGGAGTTTTTTACAGGAAGGGCCAGAGTCGCCTCTATTTTTTGAGGAGGCTAAGGTCCTTCAACATCTGTCAGAAGATGCTGAGGATGTTTTATGAGTCTGTGGTGGCTAGTGCTCTCCTGTATGCTGTTGCATGCTGGGGCAGCAGGCTGAGAGTGGCAGACACCAACAGACTCACCAAACTAATACAGAAGGCCAGTGATGTTGTCGGTGGGGAACCGGATTACTTAAAACTGTGTCAGAGAGGAGGATGCTGTCCAAAGTACAGTCCATCCTGGACAACTCCTCCCACCCACTCCACAATACAATGGTCAGTCTGAGGAGCACCTTCAGCGACAAACTCAGACACCCATGATGCACCACAGAGTGCCACAGGAAGTCGTTCATGCCTGTGGCCATCAAACCATATAACTCCTCCCTCTGAGTGTCACATGCTTAGATTTAAAACAGCACGCATCATCACATCTCAATATTCTTGGACAATAATGTACCAAACGTCCTGCAATAGTTATCAGCTACATGAACAAAAGTGTTATTTATTTATTCACTGCTGCTACTTTTAGTCGTACTGTACACTGCACTACAATAGAATTTGTACAATCCATTGAAAAAAACTAATCTCACTTACTTCTACTTAACGTTTTCATTCATGTCTGTAAATACTTAACATTTTTATGTATGTCTTATTGAAGATATGTTGCTTATTTACTGCATACACTTATTGACTTGCTCTTTTCTTACTCTTATTTTACCTTGAATGTGACTGTGAGCAACTGCAACTAAATAATTTCCCTGAGGGGATCAATAAAGTATTCTGATTTAGACTAAAACCTTTTTCAACATGATGATGATGATGATTTCTATCATTTTTTTCGACATACTATACTAGGACTTTTTTCTTCATACTATGCCATGCCTTTTTATCACTTTTTCTTCATATATACCATGACTTTTTATACATTTTTTCGACACACTATACTATGACTTTTTTCAACATACTATACTTTGATTTTTATCACTTTTTTTGACATACTAAACTATGACTTTTTTAGAATATTTTTTCGAAATAATATACTATGACTTGTTTCAACATACTATACTATGACTATTTTTAACATAGACATTTCAGTATGACAAAATAAAAGATAAAACTCCTAATATAGTATATTGAAAAAAGTCATAGTATAATATGAAGAAATAAAAGTCATAGTATATTATTTTGAATGAAGTCATAGCATAGAACGTTGAAAGAAGTTATAGAATAGTATGTTGAAAAAAAGGGAATAAAAAGTTACAGTATAGTAAGACTTAAAAGTCATAGTAAACATCATAAAAATGTCACAATGTGTTAGTGTAGTATTAATTATTAAAATACATTTGAACTACTTCATGTTGGATAGTTTAATCTTCAGCACAGTTTCATATTTTATAAATTCATCATACATTTTGTTTGTAAAAAACTCTGATTAGAGGAGTGGATTAATTAGTGGAGTACAAGAAAAAAGTAAAAAAAGTAAAATAATCAAGTAAATTGAAATTACCTCATAATTGTACTCAAGAACAGTACTCGAATATACATAATTGGTTACTTTCCATCACTGATTTGGAATAATGTTTACTGCCACCTAGTGGTCACAGTGAGGAACTGCAACACATGAGAAGCACTTCTGGTGAATAATTTCAAAATAAAACGTCATAAATGGACTAGATAGAAAAATATTCTTCACTTTTCTCGTCATGGTGGTCACAGCTAAAGACAACATACTGCATCGACTAATACTATTGTTAATTTGCTTATGCTATATGTTTGCATCTGCATATGCACCATTTAAGGGTGTAGATTAGCATTATTTCAGAAGTTTCAGGGTTATTCTATTAAATCTAGGTCATACATTTAATGTAAAAATGAGAACCAGCTATTTTACGAGATCACCGTGAGCACAATAAAAGCCTATAGGGTAGGTACAGACAAGAATATCCTATGTACGTATATTTAGATTATTGAAATTACAAATGATGAAATACCACACAAGGCAAATATTACCACAAAGTATATACTTTATTTCAGGCCAATTTCAAAGTATCATATGAAGCAAGATATAATGTAACAGAATTTATTGTTCTAAAACACATGCACATATCTATAAAAAAAAAAAAAAACAGATCATTACTGAATATAAATTCATTTCATGTGCATTTAGAAAACTCTAAATACAAAAATCCTTTAACTTGTGTGATTAGTTCTACTGTTAAAATGACAGTCGACAGCTAATACGCTCTGACAATTACACACTAAGTAAGCATAAAATCAGGTTTGTGTGACAAAATGCGTCATTGCATCAAAATAAAGTCTGTCGCCGTGCAATACAAGCACTGTAGTGTACCACTCGTTTTTTTAGTTGCATTGTTCTCACCAACACTGTTTTTCCACCGTAAATCCAACAACACATGATTTAAATGATCAATAAAATCAAAACTAAAAACAGGTTTTTCACACAGAATAAAAAAAAAATAAAAAATTGTTCATGATCTCTGATCTACGAAAGAGAAAATCATTGTTCCATCAAGTTATTAATGCTACCGATGAAGTATTGTTTGGCAACAGAATCAGTGTGACACCATGCGAGGCCTCAACCAGGGGCATGCAGTTCCTGCAGTCATGGTGTAAACATGAAAATAATGGGATTATGAGAGAATTGTCAGGGTGTTGTCTCCACTGTGGCTGAAGCAGTTTTTAACTCCGAGATAATGTAAACATGTGAATCACTTGCTTCTCTGTTCTGAAACCTCATCCTTAAAATCTCCGGGTTAGTCACTCATAAACAACCGTCTCGTCTAAAAAATTAAAAAAGAATCTTTCAGCTAGACCTATTCAGACATGTCCGTTAACACTTTAAACCTACATCATTTCCTCATTAGCTTATACAGTGTGTTCATACAGAGGCCGATTGACAAATCAAACCGTTTTCTGGACTCGGGGAAAATGGAAGCAAAAAATAAGTGTTAGCGTCATTACAAAAACATCTTTGGAATCTGCCACGACAATTCCTGACTTGAGATAATAACTGATTGTTTCTTAATTACTTCACACACAAAAAATATTCAACAATCCGCGTAACTCACCGCGGTCAGTCAAACCCTGGCCTTCTACACTACCCCTCGACGTGACTCTTTAAAACCTGCTTTAACTTGTCCCAGCTGTAGTCTCTAAACCCCTCATCTCAACACACAGCATCGCACAGAGGGGTTCCACTCCCTCCTTAGGAAGACCATTTTGAAATTTTTTTTTTCAAACATTGTAACTCTTGTGTACTGTATGCTGCCACAAGATTGAATTGATCAAAGAGCTGTAGTGTCTGTTTAGCCAAAATATCTGCCTTTTTTTTGGTTAATGTTCAGGAAATATAGTAAAAGCTGCATGTGATCAACAATAACAATAACACTAATATGTATATAGCAAATCACAGAGACGAGAATAAAAATCAGCTAAATGGTTAAAAAAAACGCCTAACTGAATCATTCTGTCTTGGCAGACTTCATCATTTGTGAAGTGTTGTGCTGTGATAACAGTCGACCCGGTTAAAAATGCATTAATTCATCTATTAAAGAAATTAAAAACAAGAGGCAAAATGCCATTTGATCTAAGCTATCATAGATATGTAGTAACCTAAAAAATAAAAGAACACTATTAAAAGATAAAACAAAGAATGAATCATGACATTAGGCTTGGATAAGACTGAAATACTTAGAAGGGTTTAAAGAAAGAAAGAAAAAAAAACAGAAATCCCTAAATCCCCTTATAATGTGTTTATAAAACAAAAATACAATTTTGATTATTGAACATTAGATAGAGGAAAGTGATGAAAGTGTGGCTGATGTAAATGAACACAGCCCAATGTTATTGCTGCGTTACAGAAACTTTGTAATTGTTCGCGTTGCGTCTCAAAAAATACAACCGAAGGCACTTGATCTATCAAAAGGTTTAACTTAGACTTGCTGGCACAGCCAAGCAGCAATGTAGTCGGTCCCCAGGCTCCACCCTTACTCTTCTCCCCCCCCACCCCACCCCTCCACCCCCCACCCCAACCCAGCAAAGCTAACGTGATCAAACTGGGCCTCACGTTACCTTTACTCCAAATCAGTATTGTTCTTTATGCTTCAAATACATCATTTTTGGTTGCTCAGGCTCGTTGAAAACACACACAAAAAAAAAAGAAGAATAAAAACATACAAGGCCAAATATAAAGCTACTTAAGCTAGATGCAATAGTCCCAAATGCAGTTAAGTAGTGCTGCTTTATGCTATGTTGCAAGAAAAAGAGGCACCAGAGCTGAGGGGTGACGTCTGATGATGGGAGTCCTTGCAGGAGAGCGTGCATGCACCAGCTCAGCTCAGCTATGAGGGGAGACCAGAGAAAGATGCCCTAGATTCACGGACAGATCTGCGAAAGATTTGGGGACCCTCGTGTAATTGTCTGTTCATGGGCCAGCCTTGAAGACACAGACAAAATAAAGAGATAACACACCAGTGAAAAAGAAAAGAACAACACTGCCTCAGGAGAGCTTGGCCTTATACACGGCGAGCCAGAAACAGAAGTCCAGAGAGGCTCGCTGAAATGTCTTGTTTAAAAAGCGTCTGTGACTCCTTCACAGAGTAGAGCAGGCAGCAGTTCAGAGTGTGACGAGGAGGAGTACGGAGCGCCCTGCTCGGATCTTCTATAACCACGTGAGGAAGCTCTCCTTGTCGATCTTGGTAGCTGCCAGCACCGTCTCCATGTCGTTGAGGATGTCGGAGCTCAGGGCCTCCTGGAGACTGGGCATCAGCTCTTCGCCCTCCACCGCCATGCTCTCACTCTCCAGGGTGCCCAGGTCCACGTCTGTTCCCGGGATGGTGTCCAGGTAGTCGGGGAAACGACTGGGCTGTGTCGCCATGGAGGGTGGGAGAGAGTCTCCTAAAAAAAAAAAAAAAAAAAAAAAAAAAAGTCATTAAAATGATTCGACTAAGCAAGCATGTTTTAAAGATAAGGACAATGGAGTAGGAGCACTGTTGGGTCTTTGTTGTGATCACATACAGACACTTTTGCTGATTGCAATCGCACATATGTTGTTTATAGAGTGGAGTGGCAATGTGGTTGTTTCTACGTAGAACATAAAAATGCCACCCGCACAAGGAATGGGTATTATACTACGGCATTACATTATGTGCAAATGGGACATGGCAACCCTAACACACTGAAAGTCATGGTGTTAGAAGTGGTTGAAAAGGACATCAGAGAAGGCGACCGCCTAAAAAAAATAAAAAAATAAAATAAAATAAAAAGACTACTCCAATGCAAGACTTTTTGGATTGTACAGCTGAAAGCAACAAAATAACCCCGCCTCAATGATGAGATAGACTTTTCTCCTTTTCTGTGAAATATCACTTCAGCAATAACGGGAAAAGAATTGTATTAAATATATGGAACTATTCATTTGTAACCCTTGCCTTCATCTCCTCCTCTCTCTCCTATTAGTACAAGCATTTTGCGAGAAAAAAGGGGTGAATATCCCACAAATTGCAACAGAAATGTTTATTCCTCATAAAGGTCAATGTAACAGCAGATGATGTAACACTTCCTTGTTTTTGACCAATAGGCTTGCACAATGATAGAGAACCACACCTCCACTGAGAAGTGTAACACAACATAGGTGTGCAAGCTACTGCTAACAATTACCCTGAAAGAGACACAATGTCGTTGCAACACGTTAGTTGTTTTAAATGCACGTTGCCATGTAAAGTAAAGGCGTCACAATCCCTACAGTGTGATCTTGGGATTGTTTGTTGAAGGAGACTTGCATTTCAGACCAGATTCTACCCATGCAATGGAAATAGGCATGTTTTGAAGCTTGGTGCATTACAAAAAAGACGATAATTGAAGTACATTCCTATTCCTTTTTGTACAGACTGTAATTATGAGCAGCCAAGTGATAAAAAAAAAAAAAACAGCCTCCTAGTGGTAATTACCAGCAGGAGATTTGGGGGATTTCTGACAGCTACGACATCGCCCACATGGTGGAAAGAACTGCGCAATATCAACGAGCCAAAGCGGCTAAAAAGCTACCGTCGTTATCCGTAGGGCATTGACTACTACAGTCCATTCAGGTGTGTTTTGCAATGAAGTAGTTAATGTGAGCAACTTTTCCCATGTACAGTATGTGAGTAGCTGGAGATGCAGGTAACCATCTTTGAATAATAATCCCACATCGTTAACAACAGGATACTTTCCTGTTCTTCCTATTTGACTACAATGTGGTGGATTACAAAACAGATCCATCAACTACAGAAACTTCACATCATTGCTTATCCAAGGAAAGAGCGGTCATAATACAGACCACACTGACTGCATTTACATGCACATAGTATTCTGGTTTTTGCCCTTATTCTGAAAAAGACTATATTCTGACATGGCTAATGAAAGTGAATATTCCACTTATATTCCCGTTTGCATGCAGCTGTGCAAAACAAAGTTTTTCTTGTTCGACCGTGCAAACAAAGCCTCCCTCTTTCATTGCATATCCAAAAAAGTATTTTGGAATGTTAAAAAGTAGCTGCGTTTCTCCATCCGACCAGAGGTGTGTTTTTGCATTTCTACCGCAGCCGTGCAAAACTGTGGGCTGGTTGGTTTGTGTCCAACAACCATAGCAACGCACAGAGCTGACCGCAAGTCGTAAACAGGCAAGAGGCCGTAAACTGTCACAAACTGCAGTAAAAACCCTGATCAGGACGCAGATTCCGAATGTGCTCTATACATGTCCAAAGAATGCCTCTAAAACCTGAATAATACCGGCATGTTCCACATGTCTTAATCAGGAAATGCTAGATTCGGAATGCTGTTTACGTGACTTGGATCAAATTCGGAATATTGTCCTTTTCGAAAGAATAGTGGAATATTAGTGTACATGTAAACGTGACTGTCTGACAAGTGACCATGTTTCCAGCCTCACCTGTGTCCATCTCATCCACACTGTTGAGGAAGTCATCTGGAGTGCGAGGGACGCTGTAGCTGCTCATACTCAAGCCGCTGTCTGTGCTCTCATCCCTGGAGTGGTAGGTCCCGCTGAAACATACAGAAATAAAGAAATCTGGGTTAGAAACTCTGCACAATGTATTAAATAAATAAATAAATAGCTTTTTTTTCCTCAGCAGAGTTTGTGGATGACCTTAATGACCCACACTGAACTACTTTGAAAGTGAACTACGTGAAATCTAATTAACTGATCCAACAATGCAAACACACTCCGTTATTAAAAGCACACAGGCTGAAAAGTAACAGTGTGGCCTTAATTCCCTCAGGGACCTTCTGCACACATCCGCGTTTCAGCAGTTCTATCTGTTTAAACGACTATGGTGACCGAGCTTTCCTTTTCTCGCCCTCTATTGCAGAATATTGCAAAAAGAGCAACGGTGAACGGGGCAACAGAGAGACAAAGAGGCAGAGAGAAGACATTTGACAAGCCTATACTAATTAGCAGAGGAAAAATATGTAGGCAGAGTAAGGCGGAGGCAGGATGAATGAGGCCATTGTGAGAGTAGGGGAGGAGGGGAGATTAGGTTGGCCTGTCTACTGACTGGACCACATGTTCTCAGGGCCGGTTGCTATTCAGCCCTTTCCTCACTTCATCCGCTCACAGAAGAACTGGAGCTTGAACTGCTAGCAATGATTTCCCAGAATGCCATGGAGCAGCATTCACCAATAGTTAGAAAAATCTCCTGTCCTGTCTCTTCCAAAATTAACACTTACACTGTTGTGTGACGGACATTATTTTTTGAATATAAAACTGAACGTGTTGCTGCTTTGGCACTTTAAGCATATTAATTATGGTATATGGCATGGTGTGTATCTCTTATATATCTTTTACTTGTCCGAACTACTCTTCGTGCTTTTAAATTGAATTTGAATTTCATTTAATTGAACTCACAGCCATTTTTTTTTTAGATCTATTGTCAGTCCATGGGATAATTTTGCATCTTCACTACTTGAATTGTTGCCAATTTGAATAAAAGTGTGGTTTTATCTAAGTCTTTTCACAGGTTACGTCACCGTTTAGGTTGGGATTGCCTTTATTGCAGCAGTTGGACACCAGAGGTCCTCATTGTGCAGTGAACCCCCGGCACAGAGCTGCTGGTGTGAATGTGACATTACCATGTGAGGAGGGTTAAGCCCCGAGACTGGCCTTCTGTTTTTAGTACTTGCGTATCTCGGGGAGCTCTCATCAGAGCTCAAAACAGGCCAAGTCTGACGAGCCGGAGTGCCTCGCCCAGGGCACCTCAGCTGTGAGCCGTGTTGTAGGTTTAGGCTGCTCCTGGGCTCTATATGAAACCAACCTGTTGAGGAATGGGTCAGAGCTGTTGGTGGTCATGGTCCGGGCATCCTGGGCCATGGGGGAGGACACAGGGTTTGTGCTGCCATCTTGATCCATGCTGGTAGGCAGCTGATTCCTTATAGCGAGCTCCTGTGGACGATAAAGCACAAAACGCATGAGCAACACAATGGACCCCCCACACCTAACTCCAGAAGCTAAATATACACAGCTAGAGCCTTCATTAAGACACCATGTAACAACTGCCTTTTAGCCCTGCTGCTCTGCTGTCGCTGCAGAAAATGTTAAATTAAGGAATTACACACAGATGGTGCGCTCCATTTCTGCCCATACAGAGTGTCAAATTACATGAGGGGCCGACAACAGTTGGGAGACAATTGTGTTCCGACACATGCTCAGATCGTGCTCTGATCAGATAAGGCTACGGATATGAAGTCATGCTGTTCTTTTTCACCTCCTTCCCGTAGAAGTCCTCGCAGGAAGGTGAAGTGACTAGACCAGCGTTACTGTTTTGAGATCTCATTCAACGTTTACAGGGTCATAGACGACAACGGAGGATGTGATGTTTTTTAGTAAGGATGTAAACCTCCTGCTAGACACCTTTAGTGTTTGGTATAAGTTATTGGTCGTGGAGGAGCACAAATGGATACTATTGGAGGCAAAAAGATGGATCAAAAATTATGTTTTTGTTGCCTTTTGTTTTTATTTCCGCTATGCTCGCAGCAGTGCTTGAAGGTGTTTCCTCCTCCAACGACTACATTTATCCCAGAATCCCATGCGCACATGTAAACAATCTGGTTTTGATTTAGAGGGAATATGAGGGCTGTGTACCGTAAACAACCTTTATGGTTTTATTGGCTCTCTTTTTGTGCACGACTGAGCAGCGTCAGCACTGGACTGCCACCAGCAAGTTGCATACATCGGCAGCCGTTCCTCATCATATTTCTGCCATGTGGAAGCCATTTGGGTGTGGCACGTATTGCCCCAAAGTTGAACTCCCTACATAAAGCATATAGCTTGCACAATTGCAAACGTTCCTGCTATAATCATGCGCTCCTATATTTGCAAACACAGAATGGTCTCCGTGTTCCAAACATCTTGTATCTGAGAAGTTACAGGAATTAGGGGTTTACCGGAATATATTCTATGTAGCCTGATAAGAGCGCTTGAAATGTATACAGTCTGGTCTGCAATCCTATCTCCTCTTTTTTATTATTTTCCATTAAACTCCTTGTTTAACTGGCGAATATGGGTGTCTGGAGTTTGGACCCCTGAGCGGCTCATGTGTCATCTTTTCCACTTGTGTTTTCTTTGCATACTTTATTAATTCCATATCTTTTTCTACATATGCATGCAGTGATATAACCTTTGTTTAAATGCACAAACACAAAGGCGTGTAACAACCAAGTTAGAAACCAGTTTAAGGAGCTTGGCCTGGCTAAGAAATCAGGAATCTCCAGCAAAAATCTATCTGTTCTAACCATGTTTCTCTTAATCCCTTACCCCATTATGCAAAGCAGATTTCTCCCTCACATGACGTTTCAGAAAGTTGACAATAGCCAGGTTACTTAAAGGGTAATTTTGGTATTTTCTAACATAGACCCTATTTTCCCATGCATCGGTGTCTAAAATCTTTGAAATTGGTCCAGTGTTGAGTGAGAATGCTGTAACCGGCAGCCGCGAACCTGGCTGCAATGTAACCCTTTCGAAGCAAATGTGAGTCGTTAATTTTGTCCACTTAAAGTGCTGTTTTTGCCACCGACAGGCTCAGGTTGTTAATCTTAGTGTCCGGCAACATTATGGAAAGGATCTCTACAGACATAGACCTTTTTTTTTCTTTTTTTTTTTTTTAAAGAGTTTGTTTAACCAGAAACAGCCCTGAAATCGCCATCGCCAAACTCACCATTTAAATAAACAATACTTTTAGCGTGTATAGAGCCAGCATATTTTCACATGTACATGGGTGCATAGGCGGCGATTTACGTTTTCCTCCGTGGGTGCTTACGGGCGCAAAAAAGTAGTCAAAAAATGTTTTTCAGAACCTTAGGAAATGGACAGCGGCCGACACGGACACACACACGCCTATTAACTCGATAATAAAGTCGTAAAGTAGGCCATCTTTCGACTCAGGACAGCGCCACTTCTCACAAATAGTACAGATAGGGTTGGAGATGGAAAGTTTAACTGACACGTAACCATCAGCTTCGTGGGAAGTTAAGAATCACTAAAGAGGCGTTTTCATCCGAGAGACGCTGCGATTGGTGGATAGGATACGGAGCGAGGGACTGACACCGACATGACCAATCACACTATGACAGACGCTCCACTTAGCACCAACCGCAATGTTTAATTTTAAATGAATGTAGCCTAGTCTAGTACTCAGTATCAGCGCCTATGAATGGGTGAATTAAGGGTTTACAGTATTTCAACCAAACCAGAGAGGTGAATGTTGGAACTGTGGAAAGAGGAACCAAGACGGCACATTTTATTTTGTTTCTGTCGACTTTGAATGAAGTGTGTTTTACGATGATAAAGTTACTGTTTATTTAAATTAGTCTGGTGGGTTTGGTGATTTCTGGGATGTTTCATGTTAAACAAAAAGGATCTTACTCTTTAACAAAAAGTCAACTACAGACACCAGTTTTAAATGTTGTTGTTCCCATCAGTCACTTAGACACAAATACATGGGCAAATGGGTTAAAAAAAAAAAAAAAATACTAAAGTTACCCTTTAAGCATACAGTGCATGTGTACATGTGTACAGGACTTTCAGTCCAAATCATCTTTTGCCCTCTACGGTCTGGAGCATGAACACGCTCAGGTCACTTCCTACACAGTGAACTTTAAACAACCCACGGGAATGGCGTGGTAAACAAAGTCACCAGCACCCTCATTCATAATCATAAAGCTCTGTTTCTGCTAAACTGACACAGCCTTGAGTAAACTACTGCACTCGGTTGCACCACCCCTGTGTGGGCGGCACAGTGACACATCACAGTTAGGAAGTGATAAAATGACCACCTATGACTCACGGGACTTCATCGCAGGGTGGTGTTAACAATAAAGACCGATCAAAAAGGGGCTTAAGATCCACCGCTATACCTGTAAATTATGACTCATTTTTAAAGGCCTATCCAAAATGTACATTAGGTTTTATTTACAACATTAACATTCTGGTGATGCACTCACTCAACTAGTGAGCAGTTAGGGGTCCAGTGTCTTGCAACTACACTTTGTGTCACATAGTGAAAGTATTGACCTTGTGATGTTTTTTTTTAAGATATTTTCTTTTGGCATTTGTAGGCCTTCATTTTTGACAGGACAGCTTAGACATGAAAAAGGAGA